>NC_088113.1:19137308-19438130 GCF_036370855.1 Dromaius novaehollandiae
TGCGGCCCCGCCGCCGCCGCCCTGCGGCTCTGCGCCCCGCGCCCGCCGCAGCTCCGCTCGCCGCCGGCAAGCAGCGAGGTCGCGGCGGCTGCCGGAGCCCCTGCGGGAGCCGGGGGGGCGGCGGGGAGGAGGCAGTGGGGCCACAGCTTAAAAGGGCAATGCCCCGCCGGCGGCTGCGATCGCAAAGCCTGGCGGGGGTTGCGGGGGGGCCGGGGGGGGAGGCTCGCTGCCGGCTGGGGGTTGCCCCGCTCCCCGCCCCCGGCAGCCCCCCCAGGCCCGGCGGGATGCTCCTGCCCCCCCTGCAAAGGGGAGCCCGCCGGCAGGAGCCCCCTCCTCCCCGGGAGGCTGGGCCAGGCGGAACAGCCGGCGGCGGCTCCTTCTCCCCCTGCGAGGGCTCCCGGGGCAGCCCCGGGTGCGTCCCAGCGCCGTCCCGGACAGCGCTGGCTCTGCTGCTGACGGGGTGCCCGGTATGTGCCGGCCAGGAGGCCACAAACAGCCTATAGGGCATCCTGCGGGAAGGGGATCGGGACCTTTTCTCCCCCCCCCCCCAACTCCCATCATCTTCCTCCCTGTGCAGCTGTTGGGCTGCTCACACCAAAATCATTAGCCCCAGAATCAGCCTGAAATGCAGTGCTCCTTCCCGTAAACTTTGTCAGCTACAATGTGCATGGAAGACACACTCCGAAAAGGCGATAATACAAGGAATTCATTAAAATGCATGTTTGTGGGTATTTTAATGCATATACCCAGCTTTGTGTATAAATCACATCTGAATACGAGCAGAAGAACGTAGGGGAGCATGTCTCTTTTTCCTTAGAGAGCTCCTGCCAGAAGACCATCAAAGCACCAAGCACCATATTCTGCTGTATAGCAGAAGCAAAGCAAGCCAGTCTGCCTAAATTGCGAACGGTAGAGCAAATGAACGAGCACACGTTCCCTCCATGAAAGCACAGTGCTGTGCACAGGAAAGCGCAATCCCCCTCCTTCACATCCCTGAGTCCAAGAAGGAAGAGGGATCACATCACCCCTCCCTGCCGCATGCATTTTCGGTCAGGCCCAAGGAGCAGCTCACACACACACTGCGACTGGGACAAACTTGTTGCTAAGCTCCAGCACAACAGGATACGAAGCTTTGGAAAAGACCCGTTTGGTCACAATGGCGACTTCGAAACTTCCAGTGAATCCGATGGCTGCGTGACAAAGTTTGCTCTGCTACTCTGAGACTGTTCTTTCTTCCCCTGAAGCAAGTCAGGGTTCTGCTCTTGCCCCCAGAGCAGGGTGTGACTTTGGTACCTTGAACGACCGATTCCTTTAAATAAGCGTGCAACACTGCTCATCACAGTGGTATTGAAATGAGATGGTACCTGAAATGACAGAGGATCTATCATTCTACTCCAGGAAAGCATTGCTGGATTATACTCTAAGGAAGTAGGATTCCTCCGAAAGTACTACGAATCTTAAAAACCTCATATTAACATTATTGTTATTCAAATCAGCCGTAAGGAAAAAGAACAAACAAACAAACAAGCAAACTCTGAATACCTAAGACTAGGAGACAGACTCTAAAATGATCATAAATCTCTCTGGTTTTAAATGGTAAAACATATTGATTATCTGACCTGTGCACTGAGCATAATCAGTGCAGCAATTAATGCAGTCAGATACAATGAAATACATCTTATTACAGGTGAAAGGGATACACCCAGAGAAGAAACCAATTTACTTCACCCAGAAAACTGTGGATTGAAGCAGCTTTGGCAGTGTTTGTACTCACAGGAAGATAGATTTTGCATGGTGGAGGCGATAGGAACAAAGACTAGTTTATTTTTTCACGAATGCAACTGTTAACTGAATAGAGAAGTCTCACTCTGCACTGGGGATCAGGCAGCCTGACATCAGAATTCAAACAGTAGCTCAAGACTGCCAAGGGCAGGCTGGGATTGGGCTGGTTTGTGTTACATGCTCTAGAAACTGCTGGGAACAGCATGGAAAAGGTCGGACTGCAGCTGTGCAGGTTTGTACCTGGTCTTTGTATCGTTGTCAAGGTTTCCCGCATCTCTTGTACTGACTCCTATTTCTAAAAACCTCTCCCAAGCATAATTATTTTCCAACTCAGTTGCAATACAAAGGAGACATGAGAAACAGCCAAAGATGCTGCTACGGACACAAACAGGATTCCCACCCCCTCCCCCTTTTTATCTTGATAAACTAAGATGGGAGTAGAAGACAACTATGTGTTTGTTGGGACTCCTTTTGCATCTGACAGACACCTTGAATCTTCTTAGTCTATTAAGAAGGGTAAAACTGCAATGTAACTGTACCTCAAGCAGAGAGGCCTAAAGCCTGATCTTGTAGTCTTTATTCGTGTGATTTCTTGTCTGCATCGGTACAGCAGGAGGCCCTGCCTCAGTGGGCATCTGCTTTTAAGCATCCAAGCAGCCTTATTGATTTTAAAAGGGCTGCTTGCATGTTGAAAGTTGGACACTTACTTCAGTACTGTGGTCCTCAGCCTCTTTTGATCATGGACACCAGTGGAGGTGCGTTAAATTCGAGTCTCCTGATACGAAGTTTGCTTTTTTGGTTACTTTTTGCAGGCCAACTAAAAAATCTCCTGCAGACTTCCAGAAAATCCTTCATTTCAGAATGATAAAATATTAACTTAGCAGAATTGGGACCCAAGTGAATAAAACATGTAGAGCTTCACCCATAATTACACTTAATTAGTAGACAGATTAGTAAGGGACCACTAGATAGTAAGCCCATTGGCTGCCAAAACCCAGTACCACCGCTATGTGCAGTATACCACCAGTGATGTACCACGTACCGCTTTAAAGTGGCATTTGGCTTGTCATAGCACCGGGAGTCACTGTCATCAGTGGTGGCACTGGCACAGCAGCTGCCACTAACAGCATCTGCTAAAAATTGTGTGAAGTCCTGACCCAGGCTGAATTCCTGCAGGAATGCCACAGGGCTACATAGCTACCCTGTGAGTTTAACTCATAAAAACAACTACAACTGTAAAGTTGCCAAGAAGAAAACTAAAACTAAGCTAAACTAAACTGAAACTACTCAGTATGCTGAACTTTGGCTTCCCAAAGTATAACCTCATCCTCAGCTTCTACGTCTGAGAGTCCAGTATAGGTGACAGTAAGATTTTCTCATGATTAAGGGGTTTTGGATGGGGTCCGAAGGATTCTCAGCAGGGATATTGATCTCTGCCACGTGTACATGGAGCAAGGGAATTGCAGGCAGTCCCATCCCTTTCTGTCAAACAGCAATCAGGAGGAGACCAGGACAAGGGAATCAGTCAAGGAGTTCTTGTTGCAGTCCTATTCAAATGTTGTGTCCTGGGTATGAGCTAAGTTTTTCTTGTTCCCTCCTTAAGCTGTCACGGGTGCCTCTTAACTTTGAGACCCTGATGCACATGCTGGTCACATCCTGACTTCGTGGGGAGATGAAATCCACTTGGGAATCATCAGGTTTGAATGGTGCTCCAGAGAATGAATGACCCTGCTCTCAGCCGGTGCCTTGAATCGGGGACCCCTTTCTGTCCCTTCGGAGAGGGAAATTCATTATGCCAAGGGGGTTGCATGGATCCAGCTGTGCTACTAGGGGAGAATGAACTGAGGCAATGGGACCTAGTCACCACTTGTTCTATTTACTAGGATCCTTTCTGACTGAGTGCATTCAGATTATTTCAGAAAGTCACAGATTTACTTCAGAAGACTCAAGAAACAAAGTTAGCATGCTTGAATCAAAATTGCAGAGTTTTACCACAACTTGTTATCCCTCATATCCACAGCCTCCCTGGCCTGACAGAACAAGATGAGCAATAGAGGCTAAAAGTATTCACCTGGGACATGTCTTTCCACAGCCCAAACCCTGTAGCTGCTAAAAACTATATATGGTCTTATATCGCATAATACATGTGGGGTGCATTATTCCACTCAGTGCATTTACATCACCTCTTCTCCATTTTAATAACCTCCCTAGGATTACAGTGACTTTAAAGATGTCTGATAAAACACAGTGGTGTCAGAATACTCCAACCTTCTCAGTGCCTTATCTGGGCAATCTCATCACAGAGGCTAAACATGCCTATCTCAGTGCTTTATGGCTTTACCATTTAACTAGCCAGCCTGCTCCCTCCTTCAGCGGAGACGGCAGCCTTTCCAGCATGGCATGTCAGATTGCGTTTTTTTCTATCTGCGTATTTTTCTATATGCGTATTTTCTATCACAAATTAAAAATAAACCTCCCTGCCAATGAGCTGATTGATGGCACCATTCCACTGTGCACAGCAATATTTCGCAGGGGACAAATTCAAAACAGTCAACTGGAGATTCTTTACATAAAAGTTGGCTAAGCTGTGAAACTTCTTGCCACAAGACACTGTGGGTGCTGAAAATGTGTATGGGTACAAAAGATTAGGACAAATCACCTTCTTGGTTGGAGGAGAAAGGGCCTTAGCTTCTGCCCTGTTACCTCAAAAGATGAACGTGGGCTGCAAAGACAGGACCTAAGCCCTGGTGACCAGGGGCAGCCCTTGCTAACCTCAGGCAGTGAGGCCTATCTGTAAGAACCTGACTGTGCAATACTCCTGTATTTTTTACTGGAATTTTTTTACCTAGGAAAGGATTACAGAACCAGCTAGAGGGAGAGATCATGTAAAGGGCAAGGACTTCTTCACTTCTAATTTTAAATTTGTAATTTTTTAACTCTCCCATTACCCTGGGGTACAACAGTACAATTGTTACAGAGCTCAACTGCTCTGGGATTGAAGCCAGCTGAAGCCAGGACTGCCAAAGTAGACGACTTAGGGGAGGTGACAAGAGCACATACATTCCCTTCCTTTTGCCACAGGGACCACAGAGAGGCAGAGAAGCCCAAAATAAGCAGTGCTGTTGCAGTACACCTTCAGCAGGTGATATCCATAGGAACCAGAGTCTGCTTTTCCCCTCTCCTTTGCAGCCTCGTGAATACCTTGCAGAAAAAGACAGGACTGCCAGAGTAAAGCACAATATTCCTCTCTGTTTCTTTTCTTATATAGTGATGTGAGTCATTTTTAAACAATCACAATGACTTTTATGCTTTGAAATAGTTCCCTAGCAGCCCTGGGCAATCCACACAATTTATCAGAACTGGTGTGTGAAAGCTGTCATTTTCTTTGTGATCCCTGTGAAGTCTTGGATGTTATGGCGCAGATGCCTCCTAATCAAGCTCTTTGGCATTTCTACACCACCTTCATCTGTATTCTGTATTTGTAGTTCCCTAATACTAACTTGCTGAGCCGCACAACACATTCTCATCACTTTTTGGTGAATAAGTGGAGGATGGCAGAGGTGGAAGATTCACTGGGCTCTACGGTATGTCAGAATAATAGCAAGGTGAACAATTTCTCCACGTCTAGCTGATACGGTTATCTTGTTTGTACAATCAAAAGCTTGTATGAAGGAAAAATGACCGGTGTCGTAATTTTTCTTCCATGGATCAAAGGTACAGGCACCCATTTACAGCTACTGTGGAGTCACAGTTCAAACTCATACTTCTACAGCAATAACAAGATGCCTTGACAATTCCACCACAACATCCCCCCAAGGAGGCTTTATAAGACCCTTTTCTGCTTCTCCAGGATCAGAAATACCCAGCTATAAAGGAATGACATAGAAATAGAAACATCCTGGAACTTGCCAGCATTTCTGTTAGTCTGAGGTAGGGATTTTGTGCCGCAGATCATAACCTCACTTGAACAGCAGCATTAAAGAGCTTCCATTATTCATTGAAATTCCCAGGTGTTATTTACAACCAGGAGGCTGAGAACTCAAAACCAGCCGATGAATTGCTTTGGGAAGTGCTGCTCAAAATAGGGCTCTAGCAGCTCTTGGAATTGCAGCTCCGCGTTCCAGGGAAGACAGCGCAGGTGCTCTCAAAGGCATGGCCTCGGGTGAGCATGAGGAGTGCCAGAGGAAGGGTTAATTCACGTGGGAAAAGCAAGCTGTCACAGCTGACACCCGAACATCTCAGGCTATGCAATATGAGTAGCTGGCATGATTGCAGCCACATTTCCAGCTGCAATTTCACTAGGCAGTGTGACCAAGAAGTAATTCAATGCAGCTGCCAAGGTCTCTGGGTATTGATACTAAGTGATTATTCAAGGCTTTCATGCAACAGTTGCATTTCTCAAATGAGATGAAAACAAAATGAGCCAGAAGTGTAAGAACAGTCTCCAATTTTGGGCAGTCATTTGGGGGCTTTCTTTTATACAAGTTGCTTCCCCATTTGCTTAAGAATATTTTTTTTCTCTCAAACTATTACTTAACAAGTCTGGTGTGATATGATGGAGAAGAAATCAATAACACATTTACTTTAGAATGTCTTTTGAAGAGCATCTACAGCAGCGTGTGCATGAATGTACAGTGTCAGGAGCCAGCATATGAGTACTGTCTGTCTCTCAGTAGATATGAAATGTGCAGTCAGAAGCACTTCTATTCAAGCACATACATGCACAAAATAGAGCTACTTTTCTGCCACGTCTTCATTAATGCTCTTTCCAGTTCCAGACAGTAAGACCTAATATGAATTAAGAAGTCACAAGTAGCATCAGGTGCCAGTAGGCTGAAGGAGCAATGCATTTTTTACACACATTTACTTTAGAAACAATAAATTGCCCATGAAATAAGCCACTTTAGGCAGCCTCCCGAAGTTCATTCTGAATATTCAAAGAGTAGATACAGACCAAGAGTAGCAGTTTCAGGCTTCTTCATCCTGCCTGGACCATTCTAGACGGCCATTCTGGAAAGTCTGTTTGACATTGATACAAATTGTGATGTTTTTAGGCTGAGTAACTCTGTGCTTCCAAGAAGCAGAGGAGCCTCATGGCTTTCTCCAAGTGCTTTATGGGTATGAAATAGAAAGAAACGAAGCAGCTCTCAGTGGTTTTGGTTGCTCATATGTGCACTGTGCCTATGCACTGACCAGCTATTACATATATGTATGTGACATTAACATGAAGTTTCAGCTGTGTGTAATAATAGCTGCTTGTTAAATAAAAGCTTTTGCTTGCTATTTTAATATTAGACGTAAGAATTCCTGCTGTCTCACACAGAGACTTTTCAGATTTTGTTACATTCCTGAGACGAAAAAATTTGCATGGGCAGCAGGTCTGAAGAAGCTATGTAACATTTTTTTCAGTTCTAGCTGGGAAGTGTCATTGGAGAAACATAATGAAAGGATGTCTTAGTAACCTGATTAATAATACAAATGCAATGTTAAAATGTATTCCCAGCTGCATGACGAAGTGGGCATAATGAGCTTAAATCGTAAGTGAACTTCCTATAAATATTCTGTGGAAAGATGGTGGTTGATTAGTCTCCTAATCTTGCCATGTTTCAAGAGCTGGACATGAAATTCAGCACTGGTGGCTGCAGTGTGCTATCCCCAGCGTAAGCAGCACTCCTGGCTTTAACTGCAGGAATCTTGCCTAACCTATAGATCCTCTTGCATCATTACCAGTAGGGCTGTACTGGCAGTTAGATGTAGGTCCACATTTTGCCAGTATAAATTTAACTAAGGAAACGTGACAGAAGAGCCCTTATGCACAGGTCTCTCACTTGAAAAGGAAGGACAGTGAGAGGGAAGCAATTATATTATCCAGTGCATGTGACATTTCCATAATGTAATAGCAATATACATTGTCGCTTGATAAGGTTGCTACGTCATGGCTGCCAAACACAATGCATACCAATAGGGCTGAATGCTATAATTACTAATAAATAAATGTTATTTATTCATAGCAATAAAAACATCAAATAAACAGTTAGTAACAATTGGACTGCTATTTCATCCTATGGCAGAAAACATTTCAAGTTTTATTTTTCTATTATTTTTTATGTGACATAATTTTAGTACGTATGTGATCCCGTAGAAATTTAAAAATATAAGACATTCCCCTGATGCCACTTGGAGTTCTGAAACCCGTTAGGTTAAAATGTGACCAAGTCTTTCGTTGCATGGATGAAAACCTGCTTACAGTTCACAGCATGCTATTCAGAGCATGCAACATACAGAAGAACCAAAAAACCCTACAAGTAAAAGGTGTTATCACATTCACATCAACTAATGAGCCTACTCATAAAGCTAAAAGGGCTGAGTTCAGTATTTTTTTATTATTCACACAGTTAAAGCTTCATAAGTCATAAATAATGGCAATGTACAACTTGAATGGTGGCATTTACAATGCAAGCAGGTCTATTCCTTTCCACTCGCTCTTCAGATTTATTAAACAGATTTATCTAACAAGCGTATCTACGTTTCTTTTTGCTCCCCCTCACTTTAAGTGTTGTGACATCCTGCACATTACTCTGATGTACTTGCTAATCTCAGGTGTGCTGTCAGGGAAGAAGGCAATAAAAATCTATAGCTTCTCAGTCCATGAGAAGTGCGACTAGTACTGTATTCATCCCATGTAGGTCTTTATAAATAAGTCAAAATAGGACTTTGTTGTTGTTCTTTTTTCTTTAGTATTTTAAGGTTTATGATTCTCTCCCATCCACATAGCTGATGTCATCATCAATTCTAGAATTTTTCACATTCTTTTGTGGAATTTAAAATGTCTGGTAGTGCTACTTTGTTTATATCAGGGACCACAATATTTAATGGCTGAAATCAAGTTTTATTAATAGATTAGAAAGAGTTCGGGAAATCTGTAAAAGAGGAAAAAAAAGTGAAAAACCAATGCTCTTTCGTTGAATTCTTCTTTCAGAGGCTTTTTTGAGAAGTTTTGAAAAGATCATTAAAAAACATTAACTTAGAAGCAAAATTCTGAGCTAGGTAGGTTAAATTAATAGGCTTTCCCCTGTGATTAGTCTTCCTCATTGCAATTAGATGCACATATTTATGAAATCTTTGTTGAGTTGGACTCGACATCGAGTTGGACTCTATGCTCTCAAATCAGACCACCCTTCACGTTTTTGAGACAGCACAAGTATTAACCCTTTGTAGCTATGTAAAATTACTTCTATCTGAAAAATCTCATTGTGAAAAACAGCTGAAAAAGACTGCGTTTATTATTCCACCCTATAGTTTGTTCCTTACTGTCACATTTCTTACAAGTTTGAAATTAGGCATAACAATTATAACGATACGCTAAAAATATTTATAATTTAGTTTCAAGATAGAACCAATTTGGTAACTAACAAAAGGGAAGAAGTGGAGAATACAATGCAGGATGTCTTTCCAAATGCTTCTTGTTGGCACATGAAGTGTTCTCTTCCTAGCGTATAATAGATATGTGCACACATTGCAGAGATGGGAAGAGAGCTATGCACCCGTCCCAAATTCCAGGAACAGAGCAAACTGGACTTGCCAGGGAATGCCATGCATTTATTTGCTCACTAAGAAAGGCAAATGCTTACAGCTTCCTTTCATTCCTGCTGTGAACCAGATAGTCTGATCTTATAACCTTTATTCATGTGGGTAAGTATTTCTTTCCATGGTTGAAGATGAATCCAAACGTAGGGCAAATTGCAGTATTATTACCATAGTGAAAATAGAAGCACTGTTTATGTTTCTGAGAAGGACAGAAATGATAGCTTCAGTGGTAGATAAGACATTCATTTAGTGGGCTTTTTTTTAGTAGTAGCAATTTTGATCTCAGAAAAAACAAACTGCCAGAACTTGCTGCCCAGGCAGAGTGTGAACATTCACATTTGGTAAATTAAGTAAGAATACAAAAGGCATTAGTATCTCAGTCCTCCATCACAACAGATGAAAAATGTTGCACAACAGTGCTCCCCTGAGGCTGTGAGCACGAAGTATTGAATGTGCAATGTGAGCCCTATCAGACACGCTGCAGAATCAACACTGACACCAATCACTGGACTCTGTACCAATTACAGAAAAACTAAGATTAATATTCTCATTAGATCCTATAATACAGTGTCTGTATAATGGGAACCTCATTGCCCATTAGTTCCTGTTTGCCAGAAAATAACGGTGCTTATCAGAAGAGACCACTTTGCCCTTAACTGGAAGAACAAATTGTGTAAGTAGAGTGTGCTTTATGTTTTATACCCCTCCCTCTCTCCTTTGACTGTACGCACATTTAAGGACCCATTATCTTCTTGTTGATGTAAGGGGGTTAGGTATGTAGCTACCATTAACAGAAGCAATTCTCATTACCGTTAATCTCCCATGCACTGATAGTAAGATAATAGCCTACTTATTAAGTATGAAGGCCAGAATAGAAGTTGTGCTGAAAATGAACAGCACATTCTCTGTGGGATTCACGTGTAAATGTTAAAGGATTGCTCTGAAGCATCTACAGTTGATGATTAAAAAGAAATTAGAGATAGTATAAATGTGCTCTCCTGACATTTGGCTCCAACCATTACAAAGCAGTTCCACATGCTCTTTTCATATCATCTAATATACCTTCACCTTTAGAGAGTACTGTTGGATAGCAATTAATGGAAATCATCCTCTGATATCAAGCAAAATGAGGTTTACGGTTTCACACTGTTCCCCATAGACCAATCCCTCCAAGAGCCTGGTCTTGCAACCTAACATCATTTAAGCAATCTCAGGTGCCTAGCCTGAGAGTTCGCAGAAACAGCTTGCAGACTAAATGTGTAAAGATGACTTACAGTGCTCAGCCCCATAATTTGATATAATTCAGTTTTATAAGGAACATCTGCTCAGAGAAGTCTAGTGCTAAAGCATCAAGCATCAGTTTTTCTGTTTAGCACCGAACTGAATGAGTGAATACAGCTTTGTTCAGTTTTGCTTGGTTTGCAATGGACCCATTTTTCCTCCCTTAACGTTTGATAATTTAACATTCTTAAAGATTTCATTTACCAAAAGCAGGCTTTGGAAATAAAAAGTCTTGAACCAGCAGCAGTTTAATTACGGTTTCAACAGCATGTTTTGTTTAAAACACCCAGATACAACTTTCGCACAAAAATGATTCCCACGGTTGTTTTCTAAGAAGCAAGTTTTTGCTTTTTCTCCCCCTTTTTGTGTGTCATGATTCTTACCACAAGCCTCGTGATATTTTTTGCCCCTCTTCAACCCCAGGACCACAGTACAGCAACAGGGCGTTTCTCAGCTTTCCTTAAAACTCAGCTCCAGCTTGCACGCTGGTGGAGAGGGGCGACGACCAGCTCAGACACCCCCCGGACAGGCCCCGCATGAAGAACCCCCGTCGTGGGGCCTAAATCCCCTCCGTTTCAGGCCAGGGTCCCGGTTTGGGGGCCTGGCTGCTCGGAGGGGCCGCGCTGTCCTCTCCTCTGGCAAAGCCCCCCCGGGGCCGGGCTGCGCGTACCAACCTGCCTCTGCAGCTCTCACCCGGGGGGATTTTCTCTCCCTCTGCCACCGTGCGCCCGCGTCCCCCTGCTCCTGCCTCTGCCGCCACAGGCCGCAGCTCCTACGGGGCCGAGAGATAACGGGGCAGGTCAGCTTCCCCGCGGCCTCCCCTGCCGCCTCAGAGCCCCGCGGCCGCGCCACACGGCCCCCCGCCGCCGCCATCCCCTTCCCGCCGCCTCCCCCCGCACCTCTCCGCCCTCCTCTCCGCCACTGCCGCTGCCCGCCCGGCGCGGCCCATCCCGTCAGGCCTCCGGGCGGCAGCGGGTTAATGGCGGCACCCATAATGCCTCGCGGCCCTGCAACGTCGCCGGCCATGGCGGGGGCAGCGGCTGCGCCGTGAGGAGCCGGGCGGGACCGGGAGCCGGCGTCGCCGCCGCGTCAGGACTGCCGCCGAGGCCGGTGCGTTAGCGGGCCGCGGCCCGGTCGCTTCGCACCTGTTGGGGCGCGGGGGGGGGGAAATCTTCCTCCGCCCTCAGCCCCGGCGCTGCCTCCCCGCGTCCCCTCCGGCCCCGGCTCCCGGGGGGGCTCTGCCCGCCTGGAGGCGGTGGCGCCTCCCTCCACCTCAGCGAGGGGCGCGGGCGGCTCTGCCGGCGGCCGCCGGGGAGGGGGCGGCCTGCGCCAGCGGGACCTCGGCTCGGCTCGGCCCTGCCGGGGGGCGCGGGCCTAACCCCCCCCGGCTCGCGTTTTTGGGAAGGAAACTCCCGTAAAGAGGTTTTTGGGAAGGAAACTCCCGTAAAGGGAGGCGGGGTGCGGGGGGGGGGAGTGCCAGGTGGCATGGGGGCAGGGAGAGCAACCGGGGCCGGTTTTGCCCTGCCTGGTGTTCGCAGCATCTTTCCCCCTCATTCTATTTTCATATTTCTGTCTTTCTCTCTTTTTTTCCCCCCCAGAAAGGAGAAGCTGATGTGTTCCCGGTGAGTCTGGCCATGTTCTGAAACCCTCCTCCGGGACCGATCTGAGAGTGGGGCGTCTTGGCTCACGGCTTTTCTGGAAGAAGGTTGCCAGCCCCTCGTCCTTGGTGAAGTTTTTGGTAAGTTGGCTGTGCTTAGTATGGAAAAGCTCTAGGCTTTAAAAGTGGATTGAATGCAATGTTCTTCAAAAAGTTGAAATATATTTCAAAGTGAATAATGCCTGTTCCGTGCAGATGGATGTCAGTGTTTTGTTCAAAACTTTTCTGCAAATCACAAGGCTTAAAAAGGCTTTTTGCATTGGTGAGACCCATAGGAGTACTTCTGGCACATGAAGTCATGCAGATCATTTTGCACAGCTAATCTTCATATATTGACCTGCAAAACTCTTCACAGGTCAGCTGTATGAATTTGGTGCTACATCAGAGTCCTCTTATAGTTTATTTAAACTTAAAATACATAGTGCTACATCTGCCTTATTTATTTGCTTTTAGCAAGCTAAAGATTCATAATGTAGAAATTCATATGGTGCATGTGTATTTTTTACTGTAGAAGCAGATTATTTGGCTGGGAGAGGAAAGTGCAATACTGATCTGTCTGAACCTGCTTGGAACCCTCAGCCCAGAGTGCTTAGGCTTCTCAAAGAAAACTTATTCCCAAACTATACATTCTCTTCACTGCTCATGTCCACTTACACTGGACCAAAACACCAACTTACTTACTTAAGGTGTCCAAGCACAGTTGTTTTCAGTCTTCACTGCCCATGATCTAAGATGCAGCAGGGGTTACGTGCCCAGTCAGTTACCATGGCTCAGCTGATGGATGATAAAATGTGATAATTTGATCATTTATGATTTTGTGGCCAAATGCAGTTGAAAATAAACTAGTCACCTTGACTTATTGCTAGAGAAGTCAGAACTGCTGATCTGCTGTTACAGTGCTTAGAGCTTGACCCGCCTCCTCCCCTCCGCCCCTTCATTTCCAAACGATTTGTCACAGGGGGGATGGTGGAGGAGCGGAGAGAAAGGTGGGAAGCTGCTGGCCTTGGTTTCCTGCTCTTTTTCTTGGATGAAGCAATGTGGCTGGAGCTCTGCCTTCTCCTCAGAAACACTAAGTGGTTTAGTTGGCCCTTCTGGAATAGGGCATACACTCAGATTATAGTTGGCCAAAGGTCATTTGATGAAAGCTTTTCATCTAAAAAAGCCAGTTTGTTAAAATGAAATCTATTATTGGAAGTTGTTCAGCTGTCTTCTGGTGGGAAGATTACTAAAGTTGTTAATAAGCTTTCTTGCTGAGGGACAATACGTAGCTCTGAGCAGACAATAGCTGCAGCTACTGATGGCATTTAATGAGACTTCAAATGTAATTGCCTGTTCTGTCAGCTTTGAGTCAAAGATTCCAAATTCATACTCTTTGTAAACTCTCAAATGGTCTGGGTATTGGCTGTAGAAGGATGGGTATCTCTTTCTGCCCCCAGACGTATTGAAAAATCTTGGCTTATGCTGAACTGGAATGGGGAAAAAAGCTTTCCTGTTCAGCTCTAGTAACGATCGTTTGCCATTGAGCCTGTGAGGACTTTACAGTGTAATCAGCTGTATTCATGTATAATGAATACGAATTCATTATTCCAAACGAAAACCTGCTTTAACAACCTGAGGAGATGGAGGAAAAAATTATAATAGTGCTTTAAAAAAGAAGAGCAATAAGGAGAACAAATGGCCAGCCAAAGAGGGACCCTGTGGTATACTTCAAGAGTTCTAAGTCATTATCAAACTACAGCCTTGTGAAAGGGGAGGTAACAGAGAGAGTCTAACAAAAATGGCAAAGAGGGAGGCCCAAAGTGTATTGTCTACTAACTGGTTAAGTTGTCAAGTTATTTGCTTAATTTCTGCTCTGAGTCAGGAGGGAGATTTTCCCTTATCTTTCCAGTGACACAAAGTAGAATCAAAGGCCTGGACTTTGATTTGTGCAAGTGTGTTTTCTTGTGGTTTGTGTTTAGAATATGAGCAAACACATTTTATATGTAGTGCTGTCGTCTTCTTCATATGCGTATGAGTAAGCTATATACAATTAAAAGTTGTTATTGGAATGTTGTTGGAAAAAGTGTATTTCATTAAACAAGGGATTGCTTGCCATGCTTTTTTCACTTTCATAGAAGTGAAACAATTTCCATCTGATTATTGATTTTAAAAAAAATCCTGTTAAGTTTTAATTTTATATGGAATGACTGGAAAATTTTATTCATTAAGCATTGGTTACAGCATTAACCTAGTAATATTTTCAGTCTAAAACACATACTTTTTCACAGCTAATCTGTTTTTGTTGAATACAAATTAATTAAGATTAAAAGATGGCATATTCTAATCTTTAGTGGGAAGTTTAACAAGAAAATATTGTCCCTTAAACTACACAGAATTAAATGCTTGTCAACAAAGGAATGTATGCTTTAGATAAAAGGTAGTGAGTTCTGCCACAAAAAAAATTTTTTTTTGAACGGTAATAATATTTAACTGCAATTTTGAGCTTATTTCTTTCTGAGTGATGTTGGTTTAGCTGGCGATCCATATAACATTTGCGCTGTTTTGTTGTGCCACTGTGTGCTGTGGCCATAAGTTCATAGGAAAGCTGTTTTGGATTAGAGACATCTAATAAATTGATATTGTCACTTTTGTACAAATGTAAAGTTAGAATTTACATACCTGTAGGTTTTTCTTTTTTAAAATAGACTTCCTTTTCTATTTAAGATGTGTTCTCCTGCCATCTCTTACCAGATGATGATGATTGTATGTAACACCTAATCATTTACCTTCTAGAAGTATTGCATGATTGTTAATCCTATTGATAACTTAAGGACTTAAAACTGTTTACTCAAACAGCAAAGGGAATAAGTGTCAAAGACTTTTATGAAAGTGAAGGTGTTTCTGCCTTCAGTTTTATGAAGGCTACATTTAGTCTGTGCTGTTTCTAGTCAGCCTGCTGACATCTCTGTTTTTTTACTGCATCCTTAGAAGTCCCTTTTCTGGAGTAGAAGTCAAAGGGCTGTCTATAAGTGAAAAGGAAAAACTGATGATATTTAAAGCTCATTTAAATACTGTATTACCAAATTAGCTGGAAACTGGAATTCATTGTTTTTAATCTAATTTGCAGTCTTGTGCTGCATGCTAAATGCTGTATTTTTTTGATCATGAATGTTTTATGTCCTTCAGTTTTTCCCAGGATATGTACTATGAGTGAATCACATTGTTTTCTTAATGTGAATTTTATCTGTAGCTTGACATTGTTCTCTCCTGCTATGTTTCATGCTTTGTAAAAGTGAGAATAAGATGATATGGTCTGCCAACCAGACATGACTTTGTCGGAATTTGAATTCTGTTTTGTGTAATAGGTCCCAATAAGTTTTGCTATTTTCTTGGAATTTAATTGACAAGGAAACTCAGCACTTCCAGAAAAACTTTTTTTTTTTTTTTTTTTTTGTATCTTCTAATAGAGTGCATGTCTAGCAGGCTGTTCAGCACTTGAAGTGTAAGAATCTCTGCTATTCTTTGGTTAGGTCTATTCAGTTGTGTACGTATGATCCATGGAATCACAAAGGATTGTAAAGCTATTTCAGCGAAGATAGCAGATGGGTTGGGAAGCAGCATCAGTAAGTGTCTGTTCTGATACCTCAAACAGCACAAAAGAATCTCCATGTTTAGCTTCTCTCTGCTTTTTTATGTATGACTTAATTATATCTCGCCAATGCGTGAGGTAGGACTATGTGTCAAAATGTACAAAGCAAATGGAAAAATAAGGTTGTGGTAAGAGTTTTTCCTGCAGTTGATTGTGATTCAGTGGTTTAGATTGTAAACGCTTCTTTGTAGAGATCATCCTTATATAGTACTGAGCATATTATCAGTATCAAATCCTATAAAATGATTTAGTTTTGTGTTTTCTTCTTCCTCCCTTTGTAGAACCATGGCAAGTCCAAGGACAAGGAAAGTTCTTAAGGAAGTCAGAGCACAAGATGAGAACAACGTGAGAAATTTCTTGTTTAAATTAGTTTTGTAGCACCGAATTTCCTTTTTGCCAACTCCAGACATATGTTACTGTCCACCAGAGCTAATCTGTTTATAGCACTGGTATAGCTAACTAATGGTAACATATAAATTTGGATATCTCACATTTGTGTTAGTTTTAGTAACTTTTATTCATGTTTGTGTTATAATGCATGGTTGCCTATTTGTCACAGGTCTTCCAGAAATTGTAGTAATGCTGTAAGCCCTAACAGTTTGTTGAACAAGTGATGTCTTGGGCATAGCTTAGTATAAAATGATCTATTTAAAGAAGTTTGTTTATACTTCACCTTAAATGTGATAGCCCACAGACAAGTTCATTTTAATTTATATCAGTACATTGATATCTGTGGACACCCCCAAAAATTATTTGCAACCCTGTTTGAGCAGTGAAGATTTTTAAGAAAAACTCCATTTCGATTTGCTATCATCTTTGTAGTTTACTGCCAAACTGTAGTACGACTGAATACATGTTCCAAAATTAGAAGTTGTATGTTCAGGAAGTCTGTTTGGTTATTTCTTCCTCCTTCAAAACAATCTGAAAATGAAATCAAGATGACTTCTTTGCTGATTAATTGCAATTCGCTTGTCTGTATTTCCTTACTGGTTTTTGGTGCCTGGTTCAGTAAAATAATCTGAATCAGGCAGGTTAATGAGTATTTCTTTCCATGAACTATAAATAAATACTTAAAGGAAGCTTGGGCTCTCAGGGAAGATGTTTTTTGAATACTAAGAATTCTCTATTCTGAATTTATTTTCTGCATGCAATATCTTGATGATTTGACTTTATGAGTTGTACTTTGAAAGCTGTACATAGATAAGTAATGCTTGAATGTTAGAGATAATTGTTTTTCCTCTCACAGGTCTGTTTTGAATGTGGTGCGTTTAACCCCCAGTGGGTGAGTGTGACCTATGGAATTTGGATCTGTCTTGAGTGCTCAGGAAAACATCGAGGCTTGGGAGTTCACCTCAGGTCAGCCTTGCAGACAGACACTGCGCTGGGTTACCTTGGGATACACTGTGGCTGTGAACAGAATCTATTGTTTTGAAGAGATACAGAATGTCCCAATTTCAGCGTTTCACAGGCAGTTTTGCTTCATGCTTCTCTCCAAAGCATATTTTACTCTCTGGGTACTCTCTGTGATTATTTGGGCATGTGCTGCATTTGGTGTAGCTGTATTGTTCTTAGTTCAGAAAGTAACACCTCTGCCTTCATACTGAGAATTGTACTGCAGAATCTGGAAAACACTGCTCTAGTTTAGTCCTCCTTCATTTGTAAACTGTTTTTGTTTTGTTTTTAAAAAAAACCCTTGTATAATCTTATCGATTGAAATTAGTAGTACTAGAGCAATTTAAGATTTGAGCCAAAACAGTCATAGTATGATTACAATGTATTTCTGTAGTGTGTGCCTGTGTATAAAACAGTTCTATTCAGTTCTAGAGTTTTTTTTTTTTTTTTTTTGATAATATAAATGATAGCTCTTATTTTTTCCAAGAAACATACTCAACTGAGCCAGGAAATTATGGAATAAGAACTATTATGTGTTCCAGAGACTCTGCGGTCTATAATAGGGGCAGAACATGGGACAGTTACTCAAATGAGAGAGGGAAAGAAAGTCCAGGAGGGAGATCATCAAAGCAAGGAGGCAATTCAGAAGTATGTGCTTTGCTTTTTAAGGGGTGATTTGAAGTTCCTTAGCGAGTTAAAACTGCATAAGAAATAAGTTTGAACTATTCCATGTGTTGTATGAAAGAAAATATAAAGTACTGAGACAAAGGAAGATGTGATGAAGGGTAATGATTTAGGGACAAAAAGACAGAAATCAATCAAGATACAAGTTTTAGAGAGCCTTGCTGAGGATGATGTTTCATTTTTTTTTTTCTGTGATCTTGTAGTGAAACATTAACGATAGGGCACTTTTTTTTTTTTTTTAATGTAGCTTAATGAGCAGCAGCAAGAATTTATAGCCCAAAACAGAGCTGAGATGTTAATTGCAGTCATAAATGCCCTGGGATGAGGTCATGGTAGATGCTACAGTGTAGCTACTTAAGACAGCTGAGCTGTCGGGTACCTGATAGTCATTCTGAGCAGAAGCATGGAGTAAGGGAAAGGAAGGGACACGAAGTATCCTTACTGATCCCCTAAGTGTAACTGCAAAATAAAGAACACGAAAAACTGCAGAATAAAAAAGGTTGGGAAAAGCTTTCTTTTGTATGATGGGTTAAGTCAATTTCTGAGCTCGTAGAAGAAAGCTGCTTTTTCTGTCAGTTGCCTTCTGTTGGCCGTCTTCTTTAATTGCCTATATAGGCATGATTTTAGATCTTTTCAGTGAGGATTTGACCGTCTTGTTATGGGGCTCTTTCCTTCTATACTTTGAAAGTGATTCTAAAATTTCCATATCCTCAGTCTTTGAGATGAGTTGCAATAATATCAGTTCCTGCTGTTATAGCAGGATATAGCATAACAAGCTGTGGATTTTTTTTAACTAATTTTCAGTTTTGTACGCTCTGTAACTATGGACAAATGGAAGGATATTGAGCTGGAGAAAATGAAGGCTGGAGGTAACAGCAAATTTCGAGAGTTCTTGGAGTCTCAAGATGACTACGATCCCTGCTGGTCAATGCAAGAGAAATACAACAGCAAAGCTGCAGCTCTTTTTAGAGATCAGGTAAATCTAGTTGCATAGCAATGTGTGTCCTCATCCCCTTCTATTTGAAAATCTCTAAGATCTCTAAGTACTTCATAAGCACTCTGGGGGGGGGGGGGGGGAAGTAACCCTTCAAAATTCTGCAATGATTTTCAGAAGGGGTGAGTCTGAGCTACTCTTCTCAACAATTTTAAGAGTTTTTTTTTTTCTTTAGACACTTTCTTTTCGGCCTTTGGCTGAGGTGGCTTTCTCATTGATGTGATTTGTTGTCACTAGTTAGACGGTGGAGCTGTCTTAATTTACAGTAAACAGTTTACTATTTCAGCACTACAGTTTTATCCAAAATGGTTGCTGATAAGTCTTATTTGTTTGTGGTAACAAAATGGCAAATTAATTGCCCAAATACAGGCAGGACTAAAAACAGTAAATAAATTAATTATTGTCATAGCATTACCATTTCGAGGAGGTTTGGAATTTCAAAAAATGAAATGACAAAGTATTCGAACTTAGAAGCTTCGAGACTGTACAAAGATACTGTATTTTTATGCTGACCCTGCCATTGACGCGTTAAGATGTTGCATTTTTTGCTCACTAGATTACTCATACAGCTTTGAAGTTTGTCTTCTGTGTTGTCTCTGCTTTTCTAGACGCTGCTAGCTATCAGAGACTGCTTGTTGAAAGCAGAGTATCTTAATTAAGGCAAAGAATTCTTAGGTTCTGTACTGCATAGGCCTTTTTAGTATTAAAAATGGTGAACAATGGAGTTTTTGTTTAAGTCCTTCCTTTGAAGGAGGCAGAGAGAATGTTTTAGTTCTGGTTATATGCTTTTGCCACTATGTGATATGGTATACAGTCACCTCCGTCTCTCCCTCCATTATTCTGTGACTAGTACCTATGTCCCTTTGTTAATCTAGGCTTTATTCTTCAAACCTAACTTGCCTTTTTAAAAAAGTTGCTTAAAACCACCTGAAATAAAAACAGTGTTCAATTCAACATTATTAGCCTCAGATTCAACAAAATTTCAGTTTCTTGTGAAAACAAATTAATTGAACTTTAAAACTGGCAGTGAACTGGCAAATCAATTGTTTTACAGGATCAGTTTATAATTTGTATGAAAATTTGGACCACTGACATTCTAATCTCTTTCCTACCACTTTTAGGTAGCTACTGTAGCTGAAGGCAAGGAGTGGTCCCTTGAAACTTCTCCTGCAAAGAACTGGACCCCACCACAGCCTAAAATGTCACTCTCTTCAGCTCATCGGTATGTATTCATATTTTCTCATGTTGATATAACAATAGCAGGATCAAACTCTGATGTTGGAATGTCTTCTGTTTTCATTTTGTCTACAGTGTTGTTTTAACAAGCATTTTGTTTGCTGAAGTTAAGGAATCTGAGGTAGCAGGGCTTTAATTTCTGTAATCAATGCCCCTTCCTTGGCCTTTCCTGAATCTTAAAAACTGTGGCAGAGACAATGACATGTGTCAGTCACGCTTAGTGTGTCACAGACTTACCTTAACTACAGTGCTGTTCTTTGGTAATCAATCGCAAACTGGAAGTAACAGTCTTTTCCGTGTGGATTTAGTTGCTAATAGGTCATCAAAGTTAGAATGCAGCAGTCTTGTTTTTCTTCTTTTGCATGCTTGTTTGTTATTCCTTGCAATTAAGAGTCAAGATGACTGAAAAAGCAATTGTAAATCAGACAAACAAGTGCTTTGTGCCTGGCCATCATCCAGCAAGTTCAGTGGGCTAACTGTCTGAGTAACACTGTCTGTATTTGGGTCTACTGTTACTGTATTCATTCAATACTCTGGTGGCTTTTAGTGGTTACATGAGAGTTCCCTACTTCATAGACCAAAGAAATAATCAATTTTACACCTGTCTTATGATGATATATGACAAGCTGCAGTGCTGACCTAGTGGTTTTTGCTTTACACAGTTTGATTCTTTTAAATCTTTCATTTCAGTAGTTCTGCTGGACAATCTCAGAACGCAACTGCCTCGTCTGACAAAGCTTTTGAAGACTGGTTAAATGATGATGTCAGCTCCTATCAAGGGTAACCTAATACTTGTGAAGTTAACTTTTGTGTACCTTGTCCTCCAGCATAGCGTAGACCAGGATGTTACGCTATAGCTAAATAACTGTGATCCTGATTCACTCGGCCTAGGTAAACAGTTGTCTCATTTACTGTTGAAAAAAAATGTTGATAATATGTGATAAGGGAGAAGATGAAGGAAGATGCCTTTTAATGCATTTTTGTCAAAAGGGAACGTTTGAATAGTGTTTGAAAAAAGTGCTTGTAAATCACAGTGTTGCTGTGGTGAGCTCCAAACTAGGAAGTTTTTAGTGTATCTGGTGTATTGGGTTAAACTGGAGTATTTATAGTACTAACACTGATTTCTTCCCTGTCCCTCTCCTACTCATGTTTTCATATATCATTTCATTAAGATTTATTTCAGATTTCTGATCTGAGGAATGTGTTAAACCATTAGAGAATGATTTAGACAATGTTAATTTGCATAGGGAACACTCATTTGCACGGGTTCACTAGTGGACCCTTGGTAGTGTTATATTTTTATGAAAGGGTGCTAAGTACGTTAGGAATTTGGTGCTCATGCAGATATTGGCACTACTTTTTTTTCCGGGTGTATTTTAAAGGCTGTTAAACAACTGTCATTCTTTCATGCTTTGTATTTTTAGTTTTAATGAATGCATACAAATACAGATGCTATTTATCATTTTCTTATGGTAGTGGCCAAGAGAATCGCTACGTGGGGTTTGGGAACACAGTAACTCCTCCAAAAAAGGAAGATGACTTCTTGAATAATGCTATGTCATCGCTGTACTCGGTAAGGAAATACTCTAAGCTTTCTCTGACCTGAAGTACCGTTTTCTTCTATTTTATGCCATTTTGTGGGAATGTAACTGGAGAATACAAACTGTAGACTGCAGGTAGGTACAGAGTGAATGTAGGGTAATAGCAGTATTCTCAAAGAGTGAGAAAGATACTGGAGAACTTCAAAACAAGAAGGGAAAAGTTTGAGAGAAAGTTAAGCAGTATGTCTGGTATCCTCATTATTTCTATGAACTGATGTATAGCAATGAATTAAGATCTAACACTCAACAGGACTTAAAGAAAAAAAAGTGGTCACATGATGAAAATAGTTGAGTTGATAATGACGTGAAGAAATTAATCCTATTAGATGTGTTCAGTAGAAAATAGCTGATATGTGTGCTTATATGGATGGCAGAAGTACTGAGCAATGATGAAAGAATTCTAAGTACTTGTGGCCAGACATGAAGAGAGATCAGCATATGGCTGAACAGTTGTCACGACTGAAGTAGAGGTACTGAAAAATACATTGTTGAAGGAAAGTGAGAATAAAGTCAGAGCTAGTCAGGTGCATCTTACTGCTGTGATGTGCTGCAAAGTAACAGTGCAAAACAACATTTGGTATTCAGAGTCACTTTGAATGTGTGTTAAGGATTTCTATCAGAGTTTTCTGGAGGCTCTCAGCATATGATTTGGATATAGAAAGCTGTCTCTTCCGTAATATGCTTGGAAATTGCTATAGGTGGTTACTTATCTTTAAGTTAGAGTAATTAGGCTTTGGAACAGACTTTTGGGACAGATTAATGGTGACAAATCTAGCTGTTTTCCAAATGTACCTGGTAAAATTAAAGAAAAGGTTTAAAAATGCTTGTGATATCAAGGAAAGGACTCATTTATCCATGGCACCCTTTGCAATACTGTATTCCAACACAGCAGGGAGGCACATGAGAAATACTGCTTTTTTTGTTTGTTTTTGTTCTTGGTTTGGGGTTTTTTTTGTTACTGATGCACAGCTTTTAAATACTTCTTTCAGAAGTCTTGACTCTTGTGGTGTAGTAGAATACATCTGAATATCCACAGCAGACTCCATTTTGTGTTTTTACATAACTTCACTAGACCGTGATAGAAAAAGGGAATTCCTGAGCCATTGAATACTATTCCAAATGGTCCTACAAGAAAGATGCTTAGCCCGTATGGCTCTGCTGAATCTTTTCTAGGTTTTCCACTGATTGCGGGCCAGAGAATTAAGATTAGAAACCACATCCGTAATGTACTGCAAATGTGCCAAGACAGCAAAGGAGAGATGATGCTGTATTGTCTAAGTTACTGTCAACCATTATTTCAGTATATGATCTCATTGAAACTTATGATTAAAAAGCCCTCTTGTGACCACAAATATATACCACAGTGTAATTTTAAGACATTATTATGGTGATACTTACCTGCGCATATAGTTCATCCTAGTGAGGAAAACAATTTTCCTTCTACGGTACATGATCATATTTCCCACATGGTACATTTACATATACACATTTATTTTTTGCTGCTACGTATCAGAAGGAGCAGCTTCTGTAAAAGTCACACTAACTAGACTATCCAGCCGGTTCTGTAAAGAACAGATAATTTCAATTTAGGTTTGTCTTGAGTCCCTTCAGACTGCACTTAACATAAGAACTACAAGAAATATCACCCTGCCAATTACACACTGGTGACATAATTATCATTCAGTGTTCCAGCATAGGACAAGCTGAGGAGAGACTAGTAACAAAGAGACTTTAAAGGGATAGCCTTTTTTCACATTTTTTCTCTCTAGATAGAATGGATAGATAGGTGAAACGTTTTGTTGCTTGTGTGTGTGCAAGCAAATAATGGGGGTTTGTTGCAATATTGCAGTTCAGTGAGAGACTATGACTTTTACTCTCACTAGTGGGTAGTTCTGACTACAAGACAAGCAGTATTACAGAGCATTTTGACTTTATTTAACATGTATTAGTGAACTTTATGAATAATAGTCAATATAGAGTCAATATATAGTAAATAATAGTCAATATAGTAAATAGTCAATACAGAGTACTGCGTTCTCTTTCTTTTAAAGGGATGGAGCAGTTTTACAACTGGAGCTAGCAAGATTGCCTCAGCTGCTAAAGAGGGTGTAAGTAAGCAAAATATATTTTGGTGTAATTCTTGCAAACTCAAGGAGACTCTATTAATGTGATCTGAAATCTAATAGAGGTGTATCTTTAAAAGTACCACCAAGGCAAACGAAACTTCTTTTTTGGTATGTCTTTGCTGATGGCGTATAAAACGTAGGCACAGTGAGTGCACATCTCTGCCTCACTTATGTCTCATGTTTCTGGATGGGCATTTCTGTAAATTTGTCTGCTGGATGTAAGCATCAGGGAAGAGCTCAGCTGGCATTTTTGTATTGACTTTATAAATGGAAGAATTATTTCTGAAGCAGAAATTTATGTCTGTGCTGAGCAAAGCCAAACTGCATTTTTCAGCAGGAATTTAATATCAGTTGACAAATTGTTGATGGCTTTTTTTCTCTTCTTTCTTTGACTTCTCTTGAGCTGTGACATTTTTCAGGTTGGTTAGAAAGCTTGTTAGGCGGAGGTTGTACTAGGAGGGATGTTCTGCACAAAACTAGGGCATGGTCTTCCCACTCGGTGTGTTCTGGCAGATTTGTGCACTTAGTTACATAAGTGTCACCTATAGACTGAAACCAGAGGAAGTAAAATTTTTTCATGTTTTAAGATAATGATGGTGGAAAGAAATGAAATAACTTTTGTGAAAACTACTTTTTTTTTGTTCTTAGTCTTCCAATCTTTCATGAACATAACTGTTATCTCTTAAGAAAAATACTTAAGTGTGCATTTTGTGAGACAAATTTTGATACTTGTCTGTGTGGGCTCACCAAGATCTGATGTAGATTGGGGAGCCTTTCTTACCTGTGTTGTAAGTTGAGAATCATGCTTCTCAGGATGATCTGGAATACCAAATGAATTAATATGAATATTGCCCATTCAGTGTGAAATTCTAGCAAAGGTCCATTCATCTTAGAGAGGGGTCATGCAGCATTTCTAAATGTGTGTGTTTACTAGGAATAAAACCTGTGGTTAATTTAAATTTTAATGTATTTGCTGCTTTTCACAGGCTACCAGATTTGGATCTCAAGCAAGTCAAAAGGTGATTATAGATTTAGCTGTGCTTTATTGATAGTAACTGGCTTTAAATGTCATGCATTTGCTTGCACCAATTGATTTAGATTTGATTATCAGGAGTTTATCCCTCGTGGTGCATAATGATATTTTAGGATGTCATCTGAAAAAACTTAGGTTTTATTTCCGTGGGGATTGCAATCAACTGTCATGGCCATATTAAGCAGAAGACAAATAGTAGTAGTTCTGCTGTTTACATAATTGTAGCGGGTATTTGATAGGCAGTAGAATTAAATGCCTATTAAATTCATGTTTGCGGCTATAAAATATGCTACTGATTTTATTTTTGTGAAGCTTAAATGTGGTCTATCTGAAGTAGTTTTCTGCTGCAGGTTATCCAGTGGAATGCAAGCCATCATTCCATTGCTAAATCCTAATAGTACATTATAAATGTAATCTGCTTAATATTATTAAACTAACTTGCTTCAGTGTATTTAAAAAAGGGACAATTCCAAAAATGTGATTTCTTTCAAACTAAGATTGAGAGAGACAGTCAGACCTGATTTATACAGAGCTCTGGCATTATCAAGATCTGTTTGCATTGAAAAGTTTTAATTTAAAATGTAGAAATCTATAAACAGGATTCTTCACATGCCAATGTCCTTAGTGAGAGAGGGCTGATATATATTAATATATGGTATAGGGAATTTTACTTTGAACTGTAGGTCTTCTTGTATGTATAGCATTAGCCTGGCATGCTTCCTCTTATGCATAGGATACTATTGCTCAAAACAAATGCAAAGCTGCAGGAGTTGGTGTTCAAACAGGTGTATGCCACAGGTTATCAATATTCCACATAGCCAGCCAAACTTGTGCATGTTTTGCAGGATTAACAAAAATGTCTTGTGAAAGCACACAAACTTGATACTTAGAAGCTTTAGAATATTTGCTGCTTGGCTTACGTAAGAAAAATTTAGTGTTTTACAGATCTTCCTTTTTCACTTTGTCCAGCAGTTTGGCTTTTAGAAAACTGTTTGTCCTTTAGTATTATCAGCATTTGTATGCATATGTAAATATAGTATTAAGTGTAAAAGCTCACCACAGCTACTGACAAGAACCTCAGCAATGTGTTGCTCTAGAGTCTAAGCCCTGTTACTATAGCTGAAGTTTTGTTCCTGAAACATCTGATCTGTTGCTCTGTAGCACAGATTTAACATCTCTTTGATGTAAAATATTGATTAAAAGTGTACTTGATGTCCAGAGACCAAATGTATTCACTGTCTTGTCAGTAGATGTTAAAATTCGAAAAGGTTCATGCTACTTAACTTGCCTGAAAAAAATGCTTCCAGTTTTTTGCTAAAAGCTGCTTCTACCTTCCTTGCTCTTTCTCTTTTGCTGTCTGGGTAAAGTTTTGGGGCTACAAGCAGCAGCCAGAGCCGGTAACGCCCTCACATATTTTTTCATGCATGGACTCCTTGTCATTGTTCGTGCTAAATATGTGCATTTGCTCTTGAGCTGTCTTTTCTTTTTTGCCTTAAGTCAAATCTGTTTAGAATAATGTTGTGTTTCATACAGTGATGTTTCTTCAAACTTGCTTAAAATAAGCTAAACTGGATAGAAATATCCAAGCTCTGCACTCTCAGGAAACATTCTGTACTTCTGCCCATGCTTTTCATAAGCACGGATGATTTCAGGATCTCCTTTTGCATGTCTGATTCAGGAATGCTATATACCAAGAATTACGCTGGGGAGTTGTTTACAGGCAGACTCTGTAAGAAATGCCTCACTATGTAGCATCTGTAGTGGTGGGTAAGATGCTATTTGAACTTCAACAACAATAAATATGAAATGATTCAAAAGGGAACACAATTTTATCCAAATCTCCCTTTTCTGTATTTATAAAACTATGTGGTTGAGTAAATGGGATTATATGACAGTTTTCACTGATGCTAGCAATGACTTCACTTAGCACACCTCAACTATTAGCCTTAGCATGTTGGACTTTTTATTATATAACATCAGTGGTTAATTTATCAGTTTAATAGACTGTGCTGAGATATTTTTCATCTTTAGAAAATCCTGTTCAATCCCCTTTTTTTATTTTTCTTGAACACTTTCTTAGCCTGACTTCCTATGGGAAAAAAAACCTAATGTGATTTGCTTTCACGTTTCTTATGAGGTGGGAATGGGGTTACCTTTACCCCTTGTCTTCTCAAATGACTTTCAGTATTGGAGATAATGGTGGTTGGGTGGAGGGGAGATCCTAGCAGTGCTGTGGCTAAGGGAAAAGCTTTTTAGACACCTGGGAATCTGGAGAGGAAAGATGTTCACATGCACCCCATCCCCAGGAGGAACTTCAGCAAAGGCTCACACCCTACCCAGTGGTAGTCAGTCGTGAGATGCAAACCTGTAAGAAGCTGAACTTCATTACTCCCTTGTGCTAATGGCTGGGAATGATGTTTGTCTTGCAAGCACTAGTTGGCTCCTTTGGACTAATCAGTGGGCTAATTCAGAAATTTATCAGTAGAATATAATTGCCAATTCTGAAGAAAGGCAACCGTTACAGGCTTATTACGGTAGTAGGGAAAGAAATGATTTTGCATCAAACATTTGCAACCCTTGCTGTCCTTGTCAATATGGTTCTTTTATGAAAATTGTTTTGTGATATAAACTGTGGACTTGCGTTTTTGTAAGTTTGCCTCTAAAGTACAATGCCCTTATGCATCTTTTTTTCCCAGATTGTTAGGGATACCTGAATTTCATTGTTTTCTCTCCCTGCAAACCTGGAGCCATAAAAAAAAAAAAATTACAAAAATTTTCTGTCACAACTCTGACTCTTGTGTATTGCCTAGAAACAGAGCTGGATTGTTATTAATAGATGACATCAGCAGCCTTACAAGACAGAAGAATCTGTGAAAAATTGGGGCTGAAAAGGCCTAATTCTATGAGTATTCCCATTAATTAGAAAAAGTAAGGGTAGAGGAGCTTGGTTTTCTCAAATATTCAGCTGCAGGTATTAGCAAGAGACCCACCTTCCAGGTTATTGTTGATGGAAACATTGCTTCTGCTTGCAGTGGAAGGTCAGACCTTGCTTGGGCTCTGGGCATTTCCCACAACCTGTGGCCATGTGCATCTGTTTTTAAATTTATTTTCTTTTAATGTTTTCTGCAGCACTGTACTGTATGTGCTTTCAGCTCATTCTGCTTGTACGAATCAAA
Organism: Dromaius novaehollandiae; assembly: GCF_036370855.1. Taxonomy (NCBI): domain Eukaryota; kingdom Metazoa; phylum Chordata; class Aves; order Casuariiformes; family Dromaiidae; genus Dromaius; species Dromaius novaehollandiae. The sequence goes on from NC_088113.1 coordinate 19,165,486, forward strand.
CCTTAAGGCTTTATGTGTTTTTGGAGATACTGCTAAGAACTCATCTGCAGAGAATGTTGGCGGTGTTTTTTTTGTTTTTTTGTTTTTTTTTTTTAATAAAGGAAAATATAACTGACTTTGTTTTTGTTTTGCTTTTAAATAGGCATCAGAGTTAGGTCAGACATTAAATGAAAATGTTCTCAAACCTGCACAGGAAAAGGTAACTTTGGAACTAGTAAATTACTTACAGAACATGATTATGATGCCTTGGGGAGTGATTGTTTCCTCCCATCATAACCGTCCAGTTTGTCAATGCATCCTTCTGTTTTTATATACTAGCACAGTAGCAGAGGGGAAATGTCAAATAATTCAGTGTTAATAGGGTAGCAACGAAATGGTAATAGGGTATATTTTCCCCCCACCAATCTTTCCCATGTCCTCAAGAGTCTTACTTGTTACACTCTTTCTCCATTAGATATTCTTTCATAGATATTGTCCTTTCAGTAATGGAAGAGTGAACAGGATGAAAGTACACCTTAAAGGGATAGAGAAATCAGTCATAAAAAAACTTTTTTAGTAGTAATACATTCAAAGTGTTCCCCCTATCTGCCTGCCAGCACTCTTTCAATTCAGCTTAGCCTCTTTGAGCCCCATTAGATCGTCTGCTGCCACATGAGGGGCAGTGGAACTTGGAGCAATAGCATATGTTTAAGATGAATAGGGACAATTTATTAATACAAATAATATGTTCTTGTAACCTTTATTCAGCATTCTTTTAAAATATTATGGTAGTCCCCTAATATGAAGGTTTTCATGCAGTCAAAAGCAAAGTATGCTCTAAAGCAACATTCGGATTAGTCATTCTAATTGCTGTATTGTTTCTAGGAAACTGAAATACTTTGAAGTAGATATTTTTTTTTGTCTTCCTTTTACGATTGTTAATGACCATAAACGTAGCTAATGGCACTTTCAACAGCGCTGCGTGGAAAGCACGTTATGTTAATCTGGATAAATACTAGTCAGTGGCTGGCATATAAAAAAGCAAAGCAGTCAGTCCTCCTAAGTGACTAATCATAGCTGATTTTACTTATTTTAGTCAAAGATTCTCCATAGTGTCAAATGTTGCCTTCCTGTTTCATATGTTTAAATATATATGTGTGTGTGTGTATATATGTGTATATATATATTTATATATACACACACACATACTGTTACATCTTAGCCATTTGGCATGGATTTGTTCTGTGCTTCTAGAATTCTGGATCAACTCCGAGATTTTGATGATGCCTTTTCTGAGAATGTGGTAATCTAATTACCTACATATCTTTTCCAAATACATTGTTTTTGATAAAGCAGACTAACTTTTTTTTCGTGAGAGAAGCAATGCCATCACTTTGGGATATGGATTAATTTTCAATTTGAAAAGTATGGTTTAAGCACATCAGAAAATAATTTCTTTTGCATTACCTTTGTTAATTCAGCTTTCTTTACATAGCATCTCAAATCACAGGAGAAAAGTCTAATTGGTTTCCTATTCCCTAGAATTATCCACCGTTTATTTTAGAGTGCTTAGATATATGATTTTTAGGGTGCATTTCCTTGAGCTGACTTATATTTTGTAGGACTATTTAATGAGAAATGTTGCACTCTACTTCAAAAGAAAAAAAAAAAAGTATTTCCCTTAGGATGTTGTGCTGTTAGTTCTAAACAAGTGTTACGTTATGAAGTATGTATTCAGTGGTGGCCTGACACGTGACTATAAAGTCACTTACTTTGGAATGACTGCAACTTATTAGTTGGTGAAGGACACCAAATTTCAAAGCTGTTTTAATATTTACGTAAGCACGTATAGCAGATAATAAGATAGATCTGGTAAGTTTTTAATTTTGCTGTTTTTAACCTCCCCCCAAACCGTTGCTTTTTTAAGTAGTAAAATATATTCTTTATAAAAGTCAAGTTTTCAGGTTTTAAGATGGTGTCTTTGGTTTTAGTGCTTAGTGTTAATGTAATGATACCTTCCACAAACCCTATGTATTCCAGTAGAAAATTCCCGTGAACATCAAAGTACTGAGGTTCACCCCATTAGAGATCAATGGACTATATAGATTTTAATTTATTAACCTTGTTACTTTGAATTAAATATATTTTGATTTGCTTTAGGTTTTTTACTTTTTGTTTTTAGCTCATATCATAAGTAAGCTTGTTTTAAGGTGTCACAATATTTTGTTTTATGATTAATTACTAATACTTTGATTCATGTAGGTGAAAGAGGGGAAAATTTTTGAGGAGGTCACCGTGGGGGTATCACAGTTGGCCAGCAAGGTAGGAAGTGGCCTGCTTGCCTTTGAGGAGGCCAAATACCAAGCCAGTCTCCATATTCTTATCAGGTGTTTTTAGTTGAAAGAAAACCCCAAAGCAGCTTTAGTCTCTGCTTATGTTGAGTATAATTAAGTTTTGACAATGTGGTTTTCAACATGCAGTACTTGTGCTGTGGTGTTGAAAAACCTCTGTACAGATAGGATGCAACTTTCACAATGGCTACACTGAGGGGCATGGTGGCAGTCACGTAAGGGAGAGTAAGTGTCCCAGGCAAAAGGGAAACGTCTGCTAGAGAATATGGAGACAGCTTGCATTACATTTGTACTGTTACACTTACTAATGTTTTGCACCTTTTCTTCTTTGTTCTTCTTTTGCTATCATTGCTTGGTAATGTGGTAAGTGCTCTCTACAATTGCAAAGTACAGAGTACTGCAGAACCTAGTGCCTATTTTGATAACTTCTATGGTATTACATAGGAGGGTCTGTCTTTCTGGCACAGTGAAAGTCAGCACTGGAAGCCATATCATGTACTAGCTTAGTGTCTTAAATAGTTGAATAAAGTAAGTGACTTAGAATAGTGACTTCTATTGATGTCACTTCAGAATTCATGTTTCTAAGACAACTCCAATCTAATATATCCCCAAAAGGATTCCTCCAGCAGTCATTTAGTCTAGAACTTAACTTTTGGCCTGTTACATGAACACTGAAATAAAACTGGTGAAAATGGTTGGGAGTAGTTTCGTAAGACAGTAGAAGTATAAATACTAATTACGTACATTGTAATACTTCTTGGTAACATCAAAGCACCAATACTATCATTAATTTGAAACTTGCTTAACATGGACCCTAAGTTCTTGAAAATTGTTATGCTCTAATAATTTAAAAGATCTGGACAAGCTTCCTAATTTGAGTTTTTCATATTAGTGCTCTTCAAGTTTTTTTTGCTTACAAAAACATCCTTGAGTAGTTTCTCCTCATGTGCCTCATATATACAGCTCAGTGACTGAGGCCTCCAACTTTGACATTTGACAGTGCATCCATATAAAGCTTGTTAGGAAACACATGACAGTGCAAGTTAGCTTTCAAACTAGTAAAAGCTTTAGTGTGTGGAACTGGAGCTTATTTGATTTCTGAGCACCTGCTACTTATATACTGAAGTGAGTGCATCAAACTGAAACAAGTTCTAAAAACTTAGACATATTGGCTTCTGTTTCTGCTGACTCTGTCCCACTTTTGTAGTAGTGTATAGTAGCTGGGAAATACTACTATTATGAGTTGCTAATATTTTTGCAGAGTGCAATTTAAGTAAGGAGTAGTTCCAGCATTTTTGTCAAGAAAGCTGAGGACAGAATTCAAAGCTGTTACTGACAACAGTAGGTGAAAAAGCTGAACTTGACCTACTTTTCACATCTTCCAGCAGCATGATGCTGTCAAATGTATTTTCTTTACATCAACCTTGTAACTCCTCATCAAAAATATTAATACCTGGTGAGTGAAATTTTTTGATGAAATACGTTATATTCATTTGAACAAGTGGAGGAATGTGTTGTGTTTTTTGCTGTTTGGACTGTTAGAGCAGATGTTTGTTCTGTCCAGATGAATGGAGTGTCCTTTTTCTCTAGGTACAGGGAGTTGGAAGTAAGGGATGGCGAGACGTCACCACTTTCTTTTCTGGCAAACCAGATGATAATTCTGAAAGGTATTTTTTTTGTTGTTATTGTCTTCTGCGTCCCTTTAAACACATAGTTCCATCTCCTGTACATTGTCTGTAATATAGTAGTAGCAGATAATTTTTAAATATGAAGAAATGATTCTGTTTCCTAGAAAAATGTTGCTAGTAGTCCTTCTGTATGTAATACAAGGGCACACAAAGCTCAGTTCAGTATAACTGTTTATTTATGCCAGTTAAACCAAGAGCAAATAGTACACTGCACCTAGGTTTTACATTCATGCCAAATGCCCCCAATCTCTTAATATTTTAGAATGTGACCAAAAATCTGTGATTTGGAATATATGCCATTCTGAGCAATACTTCTAGTTTTTCTGCCTTTATCCTCAGTTTTTGTTTGAGCAAAGGACAGTAGCATTATCATTTTCTCTGTTTATAGTCATTTATGTTATAACTTATTTTTTTCCCCTCCCCTTCTTTTCTTTCCCCCATAAAAGACCAGCTGAGGGAGACAGCTACCAGAACAGTGGAGGGGAGGGCTACCAGAACAATGCTGTAGATCAAAGCTTCTGGGAGACCTTTGGCAACTCAGACCCACCAAAAGCCCATAAATCTCCAAGCAGCGAGAGCTGGACGTATGTGGACAATTCCACAGAGAAGAAGAGCTCCGACAGCTGGGACGTATGGGGTTCAGGAACAGTCTCCAACAACAAGAACAGTAACAGCGACAGCTGGGAAAATTGGGAGACCAACTGGGAAAACACAGGAGGGGAGAGCAAGACCAAAAAACCTCCTAAGGCAACAAAAAAGGCATCTTCAGCTGATGATGGGTGGGATAACCAGAACTGGTAGAACTCTGTTAACCCTGTTTTGCACAGCTAGGGAAGGGAGGCTATGCTGGCCAATTGAGGGGAGACAGTTTCACACACAATTGGATTATCTTGGTTGACTTTACTGATCTGTTACTTTTGTGCTTCCTTCCCATTCGTTCTCCTTTCTTCTGTCCAAGTTTAGGAAAAAAATTAGTGTCTGAATCTTGTTATTACATAAAGATGGCTCTCCCATTTTCAAGGATAATGTTAAATATAATCTCCTTGCACTATTGAAGCTGAGTACAGTAACTTTCTTAACAGGGATGTTCACAGGAAAAAAAGTGCAAGCACATTTTCATGGCACAACCTTGCATGTGTAGTTTTATAGGTCTTCATCCAGTCTTCGTATAATTTGAGATGACCTGAAGTGTTTAATACAATCAAAGGGGAGGGTGTGTCTTAAAAAGATAGCCATTAAATAAGCAAATTGCAGTTGCATAGTTCTAGTTCAAATGCCTTATGGATTGCTGGGACCACTTTAAGTCTGGCAATTCAAAATGGTCTTTAAGATACTTTTTATTGGAGATGTGTTTTTAAACTTTGAGGTGTGAAGACTTTTAAAACTTTTCTCCCCTTAGAACTAATAAAGAATCTAGAGCTAGCTTATCTAGCTTATTTGTATAAACTCATTGTTTTGACAGCGTAAGCTATCAAGGGATATTTAGAATGGCTCTGCTTGTCCTTCTTACTCATTTGGTTAAGAGTTTACACAGTGCAGCTTTCCTACACATGTAATGCAAAGCTGTGATATTCTCCTTCCTTTTCTGTATTCCTCCCCCGATTTGAGTATTAGTAGAATCTGTCTTTTCTCTGTCTGATTTTCTTCCTTTTACCCTTCTATTTCATCTATTGTGATAAAAGTTACATCTTTCTTTTCTGTTGCTTATGGCCTTTTAGACATTTATTTGGCAACTTGGCAGTGAAACAAACTTATTAAAAAAAAATACAGTTAGATAAAATAGGTGGAAAATATGAGAACATTGAGAAGCGAGACTGCCAGCAAGCTGCTTTCCAGATGAGTAGATGTCTGGATTTAATAGTCAAACTTAAATTAAGCAGATGTTTTCCAAATTAATCATTAATTTGTCAAACTATATGTCTGTTTCTATTATGTCTTTCTCCAGATTTTCTTCCTGGATCTTGTTAAAGGAAACACTCTTTTGGAAACTTTAGAAACTTCTTGTCAGCATTAAGGGATGGAATAGGAGATTCAGTTATGTCATGTTTTTGACCCCACAAACTGGTTTGCATAACACACAAACCATAACTTCTGTAGAAAAATTGGGACTCCCTCCTTCATCAACAAAGGTGTCTTATGTATGCCTACTGGTCCTGTTTTTGGGGATGCGTTGAGCTGATTATTTGCAGCTGTATTTGAAAACTGTAAATCGTGATGTCTTTACATAGTCTACTTTGGTACCAGTATGGAGTTCTTTACTGTGGACACTGTAAATCTTAGAGCATGTCCAAAAAACCTTTTATTTAAATGAGTTAGCTGTTCAAGCAAATGATCAACTCCAGTCATCAAAGTTATCTCAAATAATGCATTTCTTTTTCTCTTCACAGAGGTTTTCAAGTTTATAGTAATAGTCAAAAGTCAAGAGGCCATGTAATTGTATTCAGCAGCCAAAAAAGAAAGAGAAGGGGGAGGTAAATTATGAATTATATCGTTTTTAAAGTAGCGGTTTTTAAAGACTTATAGTCTAAGTTAGATTTATATCCCCGAATTCTGATCTTGCAGACCCACTGCTGTATTTCTATTCGTATGATCTTTCAGATGGTCAAAAAATAATTTTCTAGCCTTCTCTAGCCCTCTCCAGCAAAAGTTGGGATTTTTTTTTTCCTTTTGCTTCTCCTGATAAAAAGGTTTCTGAATCTAGTGCAGTTGCAGGAGCCAGTATTGCTCGTGACCCAAGCACCAGCCTAAGCTGAGCCACGCCAGTTGCGCGAAGCATCCTTGCTGATGTGATGAGCCTGTGGAAGAGACAAAGGCAGAAGAGATCTAAGTTTTCAAGGCTGCTTGTGGTACTGTTGGAAAAGAGGCTTACAGCCTGACTATAAAACAAGGATTTTGTTCTATGTTTTCTTCTGTTCCAGATACACTTTTGTCATAGCTTAATTGCATGTCATACATGTAACTTTGTATTTTTATGCATACACATCTGTTGCCTTATTCTTGTCCTTCGTCTGCTGCCCAGTACGAAACTGTAATGCACGTACTTTGAAGGCCATGCTGTGTAATTTATGTGAATTGGCATTGCCAAGTCCTTGACTGACGGTTAATCTTCGTGAAGTGTTGCAGTAGTGGTGACAGCGTAATGCATCTGACCGGCTGCGTTGTCTGACTGCTGATGTCTGTCTGAGGTGATGTGAAGCTGATTCAGCTTCCTGTGTACAAATTTGTTACAGTTTCTCTTTCATAAACCTCCTGCAATAGCTTGTAGAAGGATAGGATTTATTTCAATCCATTCAATCAACAGTACTGTGGTGGATATGCATACATTTTCCTCAGTTGTGTGTTTTGCCTAGGAGAAAACTAGTTTACTTGTATATCACTTGCAGCTACGAATGGCATAGGCCATTTGTTTTTGTCAGGTTTTTTTTGTTTTGTTTTGTTTTTTGAAACTTTATGTTCTAAATTAAACAGCCAGAGTCCTACTAAGGCAAAAGTTTTGGAATACTGATTTTTTTTTCTTTCTTCCAGTTGAGTAGACGGTGACAGAAAAGTTGCCTTCTTTACGTACTGCTGTAGAGATACAAAGCTAGGCTACAACTCCCAGAACAGAAAGGTGTTAGTGGAAGATACTAAAGACAGTATAAAGAGCTGGCAGAAACTAAAGCTACAGTGACAAAGCTAACGTGCTGACTGATCTCAGTTTGACAGGTGAATCAACATTTTTGACTTGTTTGAATCTGAATAATTTATTATGTCTTCCAGAGGAGATGATGAAATGAGGGCATTTTCTGTTGCAAAGCCTTTGTTTTGATTTTGCTGTTTCAAAGAGTAGAGGGCTAGGAAGTTTCTGCTTTGGAAAGCAGTTTGGTAGAACACATACAATCAAGTTGGATTTGTGGAGGGAGTGTTTATGAGTCGGAATTTTCATTATGATCTGGACTTGCTTAAAACATTCCCCCTTTCTTTTTTTGGCTCAATCGTGAGCACTGTAAACAGAGGCACTGATTATAGCTGGGCAGAGCTGAGGCTGCCTCCCTTAAAGATATGGCTTGGTGGTGAATTTGAGTCAGCATCTGGACAGGCAAGGCTCGAATGTCCCTATATTTCACTTGCTTGGAGGATGAATAGGGCTCCACTTTCCATTCAGTCCTGCACCTTTTATTAACACTTTTAAAGGTCATACAAGCAGATTGTTGGGAAAGAGAGCTGTAGGTGAAATGACACCTGGAACAACTGGACATTGCAACATTCATTTCACATTTCCTAGTGTTTCAAACTTTGTTTTATTCCTTTGTATGGCTTGAATTTTGGAAGATACAGAGCAGCTGGATTCCTGCCAATAGTCTGAAATCAGAGAAACTTCAAGACATTCAAATTAAGTGCCACTTGCAAAGGACAGAAAAAGACAGAAAGTCTTGGTGAGTGTTCCTAAGCCAGGCACTGAGCCTAATTCTAGGAGTTAGGGGTTATTTTAAAATGTTTCATTTTTGTCTTGAAGCCTGTTAATAACTATTACATTTCAAGAAGTCCTTGGCCAACTCTCCCTTATGGTTGAGGTTTCAAGGATAATGCTGCTGCTTTTATTTTTTCAGTCCAAACTGTGTAACATTCCATGGGTTCATAATGTATTTATCAGTGTAATAATCTGTGCAATAATTTAACAAGTGTAGGTAAAACCTTTGTTGTTTAATTCAGGATACATTTAAAGATACAGTGGTCCTCTTTGAGAATAGCAGTCAACCATGGTATTTCAGTTTTCGCCTTGCTTTGGCAATATTAAATTCCAGTAACCTTGTCAAGGAGGCAGATATTTAAACAGAAATCAAGAAATGCTATAATGCCCATTATTAGAGTTTTATTGTAATGGCTTAGAAGGACCTCTTAAAGCCCCTTTTTAATTTTCATGCCCGTGGTCAGTGTGGAATACTGTATCTTTAATTTTCCTGATGTGTTTTACGTGAAATTCACAGGAATGGCAACTTCAGTGAATGCTATTCATTGTTCTGTAGAGTGGTACTGGACTTGAATTGCAGTGTCATCTTTTAAAAGAGCATTATAATAAAGCAAAGAGATACGGAGCAGAATTGCGTCTAGCCCTTTTTCAGGAGACTTCAGTTAACTTTAAAAACACTAGGAAAAATCATCGATTTGCATCAGTCTAACTTGTCTAGAATGCAACAGTCTGACTTACGTGGCCTTCTGGTTGGAGGGATGGCTAGAACTGGCTCCATGGGTTCTATGGAACTGGTCTCTGAGAAATGAAGTAGCTTAGTTCTCAGTGTAGTTGGATCATAGAATAAAGTCAAATGGGATGCTTCATAATTAAGAAAGTAGGAAAGTATCGCTACAGTATCAGTATGAAAATTGTCTTGTTGGAGGAGAGTAACTGACATATTGATCCTTAACATGAAATTGCAGGGCACTCAAACAGTATAAATGTATGTCCTGATGTGCTGGTGTCGTACACATTCTTCAGTGGAGGTCAGGGGTATGTTGTGCACTCTTCTCTGCCAGTGATGAAGGAGAAAGGAGGCTGCCAGTGTTAATGACAGAGCTGAGAGCAGGTATTTAATCTTTCAATTTCCTAGTCTAACTTTAAATACCAATTTAAGATTTATTTAAATTAGGAACAGTTTAAGACAATATTAGTTGTCCCCTTTATTTAAAATGAACTGTAAAATAGAAATTTAGGTAGTTGCGCATAGACTTATGTACTATTGGATTTTATTAGTTTGTCTGCAAAGGCACTTAACACCATGAAAAAGCAAATTTTTAAAGGATTTTTCCCATCCAAGAAGCTGAATTCGTTTTGGGTACTTCAGCTGGCGGTGATTCTTCATGATCAGATTCCAATTTCTTTAATTAGACAATCATGTGAGTACTTTAGATGATTCATCATTGCACTGACCTTTATGTAAGTTTAAAATCTCTCTTACTATGTTATCGGTCAGCAGGATTGAACCTTGCTTGTCTTGTGCAAGTAACTGCATTGGTTTTCACACAGAGAAGTGGACGTTTAGGTAACTAAACTAGTATTATTCCACTGATGCATTGTCTGTTCTTGCCATAACATCCTCTGGTAAGGTTTGCTGTGTGTATTGGATACAAAGCTTTTAGCAGGAATTATGTCAAATAAACAGGATATGCTAGTTTTGGAGGGAGGTTTTTTGGGCCCTTTCTTCTGAAATCGTATGGAGGCCGGTTACCTAGAAACATAGCAAATACCATGATAATATATGTTCAGAGTTTCAAACTGAGCACAATCAGCAAAAGCTGATAGAGTGTGTAGACTAGAAAATATCTGTCACTGACCTGAGGGAAAACAGATCACTGCTACCGTTATGATGTCCATCTCACTTCTGCTGGGTAGGTTTTCTTTGTCCCTTCTCAAATATCTTTCTGTGCTGTGATCCCAGTTACATGAGCAAATTCGTTTTCGAGCTGCTTTACCATTACATAGCTGTTTACATATGCTTTCATAGCAGACTCAGGCTCAGAAGAAGGCTACTTAGGTCTCCTTGGGTTCACAGCCCATCATTGATTTTTAAGGCACCAAATGGTTACGCATTCTATGGTTTTTGAGAGCAGACAGTTACGAAGCATCCTGGATGTGCTGAATTAGTGGCAGACTGCATTAGATAGCATGACTGCTTTCCTGAGACATAGTCTCAAGCTACTAACTGTAAAGTTTGAGGATCCCCTCTCGTACGCTGTAGCTATATCAGTGGTTTCATCAACATGAGCTCTGCCTTTTGAGATGTGCTTTTGGCTCTTCCCAGAGCTGGCTGACTTCCGTATTTTCCCCAAACTGCGCTGGCTTAGACCAGTACACGGATACCCCAGTGCAATATAGAAGTCTAGACAGGGTGAAGGTGGCTCTTCCCTTCTCCACTGCTTTGACAAAGGGTGGCTGGATGTGGCCATTATGTGAAAACTGAAAGTCTTGAAATTGAAATGGAGTAGGGTTGTCCTGTTTGGAAGCAGTAAAATCCACAGTTCCAACACAAGCACAGAACAATCATTCGTCATCCTTTAAGGCACTAATCTGCAAGTAGGCCAAGACACGTTGCCTGGTCTGTTTTAGCTCCAGCTGTTGATGCTCTGCCAGCAAGAAGCTGTAGGTCATCAGGAACACAGGAAAAGAATGGTCACACTCCTCTCCTGAGCAATTCATTGATGCTTTTAAGCAAGATGAAGTTTTACCTGTTTTTTCAATCCTCAAATCGCGCTCTGCCTCCAGGCTCTGAATTTCATCAATGCTGTCAGAATGGCCACATTTAAACTGCTCAGAAATAGAAGGGATGAAATAAATACCAAAGAGACCTCATCAGGAGAAGACTACTTGTGCTTGCAGTTGCTGAGTGCAAGTGGGAGAGACTGGTTCTCTCAGGCTGTGGTGGCTGCAAGGACTGCCAAGACTGCAGTTGTGTTGTGCCTCACCAGGACTGTGATTGCTACTCAGGCAGGAAAATCCAGTGCTATCAGCTCTTCACAGTTTGTAAACCGGTCTTTGTCTTTCCCTTTAAGCTCTGCCAAACCATATTCCCTCTGAGAGGCTGTTCAGCTTTGTTGAGGTTGTTGAATTTTCTAGTAGATAAATTGGCTCCTGTCAGGAAACACAGAAAGACTGGAGTGTGTCTTTCTGAAAAAAATATTTCATCCACTTCTGATTGAAGTGCTGCTGCTTAGTATCTGCAGTTCTTCACTGGACTGCTCAAATTGTTTTAAATACAAGTGTTTAACCTTGACTATATACGGCAACTATATACAGTTTATTCCTACCTTGCTGAGAAGTATGTTCAATATATGTAAATAGGCCTACCAGCCCATGTGAGGCATGTTGTGATCAAGGTCAAATTTGGAATTTTTTTTCCCTTACAGAAACCTTTCTGTGTTTGTTACTGTATGCAAGCCTGTTATACGCTGTAGTTCAAGAGTGAATTGCTGTTTTAACTCTTGTCTTTACAAATTTCTATCGACTCCAGCAATCAGCTGCCACTTCTGTGGTGAACATCAGTACAATGCACTGGACTTGAACTGCAAATTCAATCCACCTGGACAGGGCTTTCCATTAATCCCCAGCTTTGACCTGACTTTCCTGTTGAAATTGGTGTGAGCTTTACCACAAGATTTGGTGGAAACAGAATCAGTTCAACATTTTGGTGTTATTGTATTTATTCACTAGATCAGAGGGTGTGTGATCCTGCTACCCAGTGATCTCTTAAAGGACTGCTTCTACTAAAGATGCTTACATAGCTTATTTTGCAAGTTGACTGTATAGTCTACATACTTACAGCACTTACCATTCAACTTGGACTCTCAGGTGTTACTGCAGTGTGTATAATGGAGAGAACCTGAACCTAAAACCTCTATCAAGCCCCTCAAACTTGCCCATATCAAGGTGTGTTTCTGAGCTGGTCACAGAACTTCGGTATGGAGCACAAAACACGTCAAAAAAGTAGAATACTTTTTGTGTAGCCTAGATGGCTAGCGATATCCAAACTAGTTAACTGCAGCAAAACAGACTTTTCCACATCTGTTAAAAGCATGTCTTCTCCATGATGGTGTTTATGCAGGGCTTTTTTCACCTGTAAAAGACCACATACGCTCTGGGCCCTGCTTGTGGGGCAGTCCAGAGGCTCATCTGCCTTTCATCATTCATCATCTCCTTCCAGAATCCTCAAGGAATCAGAGGTGAAAGCAGTCTGTTATACTTGGCCACCACTGTCAGAGGAATGGGAGATGAAGTAAGAAAACTGAAGGTGACGTGTTAAGGTGAAGTGTGTCTGCATATCAGTGCAACTGGGAAATAATCATGCTGTGAATAGCCTCCTCGTGGCACCCACTCAGAACCAGTAAATTTTCTCTGGGCCATTTTTCGTTTGCATTTCTAATCTTAATGCTAGCTAGGTTCTACAGAGTGTGTTCCCTGGGCTGAAACATCTACTGCAGATCAGACCTAGTGCATACCGTCTTATTTTGCACAGGTTGAGATAAAGGACTGGGGCAATGTACAAACTGTCATAGAAGATGCCCCTTTTGGGAGCTTGTAGTCAGAGTAAACATTGCTGCTTGAGTAGTCTCACTTCTCCATCCTTCCTCTAGAGGGGATTATTTTACTATACATAGCTGTTGACAGAAACCAGCTTAAATTAAGGTTCAAATAGCTGGATGCAGGGTTAGAAACTTGCTTCTGCTTGTGTATTTGCTTATCTACAGCACCGTCTTGTCCTCTGCCTTTGAGTTTCGTGCTGTCTTAAGCCTGCGTGATGTGAATTACCTGTCCGCAACCACACATGCATACCCTTTTGGTTTTACTTCTTACGTTGTAATTTCGTCTCTTTTCTCTCTCTGGCTGGATGTACCCAGCTGGATAAAGCCAGTTTAAAGTTCAGGCTGTAACAAGTATCTAGGCTGTCATGTTAAGCCCTGTTAACGTAGCAAGTCCTTTGCTGTTAAACCAATGTAACAGCCCCTTTTAATGACAGGGAAGCAGCAGACTCTTGTGGCAGAGAACCAAGGACAGGGCTCTCCTCTCCATTGCTTCTGATCCGGGCCTGCCACAGCAGTAGCTAACAGTTCTTTTAAATGGGTTATGATAGGATTGCACTTAGCCTGCCAGGAGTGGTTCCTTTGGCTGTGTTCAGTGAATGCTAATTGTAACATAGTTAGCACATTCCCATTACAGCATGAGACTGAAGATGAGTCCAAAAAGCACAAGGCTTATTTTTCCCACTTCTTTTTGAGGTTTTCTTCTTTTCTGGGAGAAATGTGGGTCTAGAATCAGCCCCTGTTCTGTGGCAATTACAGAAGAAGAACTCATGTGGGCAAGGCACTGCACTTGGAATTGGGACATGTTGCATTGCAGTCATGGGCTGGACCTGCCGTAGTGTGACCTTGAGCAAAGCACCCCCTTTGCTGTGTCTTGTTTTCCCCCTTTCCGCTCTGGTTAATCTGTTCATGTTCAGAACTCTGTTCTGTGCAGCATCTGGCATGAACCTGACCTGAGTTAGGGTCTCTAGGCCATGTTGGAGAGGGGTGAATGCAGATCTCCAACCCACTGCTCTACGGGAGGTTTCTATATCTAGGCTGTAGCTAGATGGCAGGCTCCTCTGCCACCAAGTTGAGGACCGGTCCTCTGCTCCGTGACTGCAGGAGGCTGAGGTAGCCCTGTGTTTCTGGGGCTGTGGGGTGGAGGTAGTGTGGATGAGAGCAGTGAACCTGAAGTTTGGAGCACAGAGGAAGCAGTGTCAACAATTTCTTGAGATCTCTCTGTCAAGTCAAGTTAATGAGACAGTGTGTTGGGATGGGGAGAGAGCTGAATGAGCAGAGATGCATCTTCCAGCACCCCTGCAGTAGAAACCAGGGAGCTCCTGTGTCCTCATCATAGTTGCCTGCAACTCCTGACTTTGATCTTAAGAAACCTCACCCTTGGAATGAACTGAAAGAATTAAACCCATCTTGCCTGCTGTGAAATGTTCTACCAGAGCACTGGTACTGGAGGCTGAAAGTCAAGGACTAGTGGAAATTTTTAATGCATCTCCTAGCAGATGACAAGGAATGGGGAAGTAAAGATGAGGTAGGTGCTATGTCTTGTTGCATACAAGTTGTTTCTTTTGGCAAAGAAAACCTTAATTTATTGTGAAGATCATAGTATTTAGTGGGGTTTTCATTAAAGCTGCAGATCCTGAAGCAATATGATTGTGGGAGAATTTTGTTTTTCACTGTATTTTTTTTGCAAGGTAAAGTTCTGTTCCTTATAATTCTGGAGATCTGTAACTGAGCTGTAATTGTTTAAAATTTTAAGGGAAACAAAAAGATCCCTACATTCACTATTTTGAAGCCAGGCAGATTATTTTGACTTGTGTGTGATTGCTTGGGGCTAAGAGTCCTTTGTATATGTGGAAGGTAATAATATATATTGCAGTAACACATCCGGATTTATTTTCTGGAACAAAATGAAGGACACTCAATGACGTGAAAGCTCTGGGTTAGATTTATAACTGGCTAATGAGCAATTGTTGAATAACGTGCTCATTTTCTGCCAGTACTATGTAATAAATCTTCCCAAACTTCTCAGACTCTAATAGACCTCCTGTCTGGTCTCATTATCAGCTTCCAGCACAGAAACAAAGCCTAGGCCAGATTCTGTACAGTGCAACACAGTTCTTGCTGCTTCCTCAGCGCACAGCAGCGTTAAGGCTGGCTTCAATAGCTGTGAGACTGTTCCCGTGAGCATTGTTGGTAAGTAAGTAAGTTAGCATCGTGTAAGATGCTTCTAGTGTTGCTGATCTGCTATGTTAAATGCTTTTCTGCTGTTGCTGAGTGTGGAGGCATGTGCTGCGAGCTGGCCTCCAGCTTCTAGTATTTGTTGTTGCGGGGCGGACGTCAATGAGTTAAACAGCTCATAGCCCCGGGAGTGGATTGTGAGCTTTATAGCCAAATATAAACTTCTTTCAGAAAGCAGCCGGGAGAGCCTGACTTCCAGACAATGCCCTGCTTTCTACTGCCCAGCCCTGCTGGCAGGACTCCAGGCCAGGTTAAACACACCTTGCTCAGGACAAAGAATTACCCCGAGGGAAAATGGTCTCTGGCAAGAACAGCTTGCTGCTAGCTGGTGTGGGGCAGTCTCTTTCCTGCTGAAGAGGAAGCCCAGGCCTGGCAAAATCGGGGATTTTATTGTGTAGATGTTGGCTGTGAACTGCTTTTTTGCTAAGCCAAATCAAAATCACTTGTGGGGGTAGGGGAAGGGATGGCTGACTGCCAGCTGCTGGTATTGCATGTGCCAGCCAGGAGCAGGAACAAAGCTTAATCTGCTGCCAGGCTCTCTTGCCCTGCACAGAATACCTCTGCGGTTCTCTGCCTGCCTGCTCTGCATGCAGACCCTGGCCTGCCATGTGGAGGACAAAGTTTAGGTAAAGGACTAAGGCAAACTTTGCACTTGTTGGCAAGGATGACTTTGACAGTTTGTGGTGTCCCCGTGTTCATTTTTGATGTGCTGCTGCATAAAAAATACTTCACAAGCAGTTTTTTCCCTTTTGACAACTTGTACATTTATAACTTAAAAACAAGCTCAGCTAATTCCCTCCCGTGCTTTCCTCAGCCCTGCTTGAAAAAAAGCATCAGTGGGTGCTAAAACTTCTGCTTGATGTTGTAACAATGTGGGGGGCTGAAAAACACGAGATCTTGCTGTACTCAGAGGCCCCTCTATCTTTTCTGAACACTTAATGAGTCGAACTACTTTCTAATCTATTGAAACAGAAAAAATTCAGACACTTCAGTTCCTCTGGAGAGGAAACCTAGATGCAATGACTCTGTGGTGCTCTATGCATATTCATTGTAGCCTTGGACTCCAAAGCCATACTGTCTATGAATAGCACCTTTCATCTGTGGATCTAGCTGATAACTAATTAAGTCTAATTAATCCCTGCACGTACGGAGAGTGGAGAAGATATATCCAGGGATTGTTTTTCCCAGTCCTGAAATGCTGTCATCTCTGGGGTGAAGTTTAACAGATGCTTGCTGGGTATGTACCCTCCAGTGCCACGTGTCAAAACTGTAAAGGACACTCCTGAGGTTAAATAAGAACTTTCTGCTGTGAGCACGGGGCATGTTTGGCTTTTATTTGACATCCCTTTTCTCTTGAATTAATGAGATACTTGGGGCTCCTTCCTTCCCTTTTCTCTTCCAAATGCCGTGTGTAAAAACATAAGATCATGACATTCAGACTGGTATGCTAACGGAGACCAAAAGTTGCTTCAGGCCTGGATCCTTTCTGCTATGTAGCCAATAGTAGAGGCCAGGCAAAGAGAATAAGAAGCAATGAGTAACCTTTTGGTTAACCTATTCTTCCAGCTTCCAGCCATCAAGAATTGGTGATTTCCCAAAATGGAAGTAGCATCTGGATTATTGTGCTCAGTACGTAGACCTCTCCTCTATTAATTTACCTAATCCATTTGTGAATCCATTTAGATTTTGAGCCTTAATATCTTGTGGAGATGAACAGCACAATTCAATTTCATGCTGGTAAAGGGGGAAAACCTATAGTTTGTTTCAAGGCTGCTCACTTATTTTATGGGCTCTGCCCTGGTTCTTGTGTTGGGAGAATGCCTACTGCGTAGTCACCTTTTTTGTAAAAGGTGCGATTTTTATATCGGCCCTCAAATGACTTTCTTCTGACAAGTTCTAGTCTCTATATCTGTCCTTTGTCCATATGCATGTTTCATGTCTCTGGTCATCCTTGGGATCTCTTAGGATGCTCTTTCCAGTTGTGTCCCCTCATTTTTGGGGTGAAGGATCAGAACTGCACGGTACATTCAACCTCTGGAGGTGCAATGGATCAATGAAGAGGAGTCATGGTGGCTTCTGCTTTTCCTCTCAAGGGAAAACAAAAGCCAGGGGTTCTTCTTTGGCTATCCCCAGCAGTGGGAGACAGGCAGGACAGCTCCCTCAGTATGGATCCGTGATCCTCAGCAGATCTGGACATCTCTAGCTTCATTGGGAGCTGGAGCACCATGCCTTCCCTCTGCTTACCAGACCAGGTACTCTCAGGAATTGATAAGAGAGAGTATGTTTTAGTAGCTTCTCTTCCTTGTTTTTGTGGCTTAAGTAAGACCATTAATGTCTAGCTTAAAGGGTACCTTTTACAAGATTATTTATAGAAGCAATAAGCTTTTCCCCCCCCATGTTTTTCATGAGCAAAGCTGGCAAGAGCTGCAATCCTTTGCACTGTTATAACAGCAAAATATTCACTCTCAGCCTTGGAGCTTCACTTGAAATAGTCTTTCATTTTAATTTGTTTTTCAGGAAGACATTTAAATCTGATGAATAAAACACCAGCAGTTTCTCCCCAGTTGAAGTGAAGAATACCAGACCCAAGAGGAAAGCGAAGGGGGAACCCTGGTACCATCTGCACCTCCATACTGAGAGGACATAATTATGGTACAGATCCGGGCAATGGGATAAATGAGAACTAACGTGGGAGTTTAACAAGGTGGCAGGCGAGTCCTCTCAGTCCTTTGTGCTTGTAGTGATGTGATATTAGCCTTACACCTTTTTGGTCTGTGCTGTTGTTGCTACCATCAGAAGCATCCCAGCGTGCACGGTGGATGTAGGAAAGCCAGCTGGCTACAGGTGCTCTTGCTGCGCAAACTACAAACTAGCGAAGGGCTAGGAGGAAAGGTGGGGACTGTGGTGGCTCCACAGGTTGGATGGCCTGGGGGCTGAAGGATGAGAGCTGAGCTTGAGCTTTGATGTTGTGAGGTTGAATGCAGGTTTAGCGGAGCAACGTGCTGTCTCCTCTGTGTGCAGGCAAGGTGTGGGGAGCTGGCTCCACTGCCCGCACGCTGTGATGAGAAGGAACGATGGGATGGGCAATTCTGAGGGAGCTTTCCACGTCAACACACAATCACACCCCAGCGTCATGTTATGAAGGACGTTCCAGCGCTGGGCAGTGGCAAGCCGTGCCCTGCCCTAAGAGCACTTTAAAGGCTCTTTCCCTGAGATTAGCATAGACACATCAGCATCAGCGATGTCAAAGTGGATCCCTTCAGGAGACAGCCTGAGAGCTACCCTAAGGCTGTGGAAAGGGCTGTCAGCTGAGCCTGCCTATGAGCACAAGGGGAGCCTGTTTGCCTAGGTTGATGATGTGGCATGATCAGCAAGATGGACAGAGCCAGGACGCTCTGTGAGGTGCCTGGATAGAAGCAGCCTTGTTGATACAGTCTCTCGCTGCAGTTCTTTGCACAGCCAGACTGCAGCAGCTGTTTGCCTTGAACAGGAGCACTGTGACTGTCTGAGATTTGTTCAGCCTGCTAACTGCACTTCTACTGCTCCTGCTCCTTCACGACCAAAGAGGGCCACCAGAGGTGCTGGCTGGAGGAAGAACATGCTGCAGGGGTTCCTTTACCCTGTGTCAACTGTTTCTTCCTGCTGTGCCTCCATCTCTGCATGTACAGAAATGTTTTCTCCTGCCTTCTTCTCCTGTGCTCAGAATATGCTGGGTGCTGGGTCACTTGGAGATGGATGATGCCTATCGATGTCCTTCCACATGCACTACCCAAATGTTTGCACAGGAGTAATGAAATCCCTTTCCGTGTCAGATGTCTTTTTGGCCCCAGGCAGGTAGTGGTACCCTCTGGAGGAAGATCTCTGCTTGCATCCCAAACAATGGAAAGGGCATAGGCATGGTGGAATAAATTTTTGTGCAACTCTGTGAAAGGCTGATATAGGGCTCTTTTACGGGGGCAAGAACCTAGAGGATATCTTCTGAAGTCAACAGAATCAGCAGCCATCTAAGCAGGGCAGAAGAGACTGCGACTGGGCCCTCAGTCTCCTGCCAGGGAGCGTGGGGAGCTGTGCTGCGAAGGCAGCTTTCCAAAAGGAAGGTCAAGCAGTGCCTGCACCCCTCAGCAAAGTGATTGTGCAAACTCCACGCTGAGGAAAAAGCTGCATGAAATGTACTTCACTTCTTATAAAGATGTGTCTTGGCACCTACAGAAGAGCAGGCTTGCAAGAATTAAGTCTCTATTGGCATGATACGAAATTCACCATCTGGCTTGGCAAAAATTAGCAATGTCTGTCAGTGACCTTATCAACAGCTAGGTGTTACTGGGCCCTGCATCTCAACCAGAACTCCTCAGGGCTTGCAAGGGGCCTATCTTCCCTCTGAAATCTCTTTATCATCCACATTTTAGGAACCAAAGAGGCCAGCTGTTGCCATCTTAAATCTCACTTATAACTGGTGACGAAAGGAGGGTGTTTCAATGATTTTTTGGTGGAGAGAGGTCAGGAAAGGTAAGGAAGACACCAGGGGAATAGACAGTCCAGGGTCAGCTCAGCCATGACAGGAGGCAGTCTGTAAAAGCTGGTCCTCCTCTGTTCACATGCCATCCAATAACCACAGACGGTGAGTAGTAATTTAAGACACTGAGCTCATTTGGGAGCGCCAAGAACATGTGGTTCCACATGCCAGCTCACTGCTCTTTCAGTGCAGAAGGCACACAGCTCTCCTTTTGATTTCAGATCTTGGCCCTCACTGCAGCGTATAAGGCTTCTTGAAATGCTAACCTGAACTTGTTTGATTTAGCAGTATTATGGTATAGGGGGAATATAAGCCTGGAAGGATTCGCTTGTGTGAGTGCAGCCCCTGCTGTCAAGGACACCATGTCACAGAATGTCTCCTGCAAACAGAGCAGGCTCTGTTTTAAAACCAGCTGGGCTGTTGCTTCTGCTAGCGCTGCAGAGGATCGTGCCAGAGCCTCCTGACTCCTGGGTGGTCAACAGCCTCCTTTCTAGACTCATTTTTTCAGGCCCACTGGTCTTGTGTTAGCATGTTCCTTAACTTTGATTTCTTCTCCCCCTGGAGTCTGTATCCTTCAGTTATTTTAAAGAGGAATTAGATGGCCTTTTACTGACAGTGAAAGTGAGAGGGAACGATGCTGGCCACTGCCCAGCAGGCAGAGCTGGGAATGCAGCCTGCTTCTGCTCAGTGCTCTACCCACTGCAAGGGAGCCTGAAGACAGAGCTACTCTTCTGCTTAACAAACTGACACCCAGTCTCATTTATGTTGAAATTCCTTTGTACAGTGCTTTGGTGTTACCATTGTCATACCAACGTAAGAAAGTTTTAGGATAAATAAACTCCTCGTTTCCTTTAATAACTAGCAGGGATTCCTGCTAGCCCAGGAAACAATACAGCAAATTGCGTTACTAACAAAAGACTTTGAAACCACAGGAGGAAAGGGAGGTGGTTTGAGGCCGGATGCAGATTCCCTTGTTCAGCTGGGATATTCCTAACTGCATAGACAGCTCGCTCCCTCCACATACTAGATTTTTTTAGAGAAAGGTGTTACTTAGCAGGGCAGAGAGTATCAAAATCTGGGCTTTAGTGAAGCAAACCTATGCAGCTGTGAGACATGATGAAATATATTTCAGCTGGAGCCAGATTCCCAGAGAGGATTAGACCTCACTGAGTAACTGCTGTAGGGCAGACCTGGACTCATGTCCAAGTGGTTTCTCAGTGCCCCTCCTCAGACTATCCTCACTTGCTTGCTTGCCTGTCACAGAGGCATAAAATGATAAGAGATCATTTATTATTGATAAAGTCATAGCTTTGATTATTAATAAAATGGAAGTTTTCTGGGTTCACCTTAGTAATTCAGTAGCCCCACAGGATATAGCAAAGATCATGCAAACTAACCAGGGTCCCTGTTCCCTATTACTCTGTAGCAGTGGGTGCCACAGAGTAATCCTGGCTGGCGGCTGCTGGGGAGTTTTCAGCCACCTCTTCCACCAGGTACTGAGCCAAAGGTGGCTCTAAGTCGCTGTTAACTTGACGAGCACAGTACAAAGGCACTAAGAAGCAGCTTTCCTGGTTTGCTGTCCCTTCTCCACTCTGGTATGTTCTCTGCTCTAATTCAGAGAATACTCCTCTTTTCTGTGTTCACCAGCCTTCATACAGACTTGGGATATTGGCTAACTAGCTCCTGGCTGATGAGCTGCTGCTAAAGCTGATCTGATTAAACACAGCATCTAGTTTACTGCTGCTTTTCTAAGCTTCTAATTGAAGCAAAGAGCCTTAGCTGATATGATTTCCTTCCATTCCCTCAACCCCATCTTCTCTGTGTTGTCTTTTGTTAGGATTTTTTCCCCTCCTTTGCATTTCTGGGTTTTAGTACTCTTTACTAGCTTGTATTTTTCACTCTGGATTTAACTAATAGGAATGTAATTACACATGCATCCAATGGCAACAATAGTTATTATTAACCTGCTCCATATCCCAGTTTCCCAAGCCTATTTCATTACTGAACATTATCACTTCCAGGTCAGCTGGCCTGCAGAAAACATGTCTTGAATAATAGAAATGGCTAATGGTAGCTGAGGCAGGTATCAGTGCCTGGAGGTGGATTTTAATGGCCAAAGCTAGTAGCATCAGTGCCAGCTCTTGTTAATTAGGTCCTGGTGCTGCATGTGTTTGATTTCAGTGAGTGCAAAATTAGTGGCAGTAAGTCTTCACAAGACCCAGATCCACAGCTGTATTTAAGCCTCTGACTCCTATCTTAGGATACAACTCCTGTGGATTTCATGAGACTGCAGTAGAAGTTAGATGATTAGTGAAAAGTGCAAATGAAGGGAACTGCTAATCAGTATTTGAATAACTGCATTATTTTTATTGTACGTGTACTTCCTGTATCAGTGTGAACTCTAGTACGTTCTGACTCTGGGCTTAGGTCATTTGAAGGGCTTAGGACTGACCTGAAGGTCTAAAGCTGGTGGGCTGTTGAGTTTACTGCAGAACTAGATAGTGGAAAACGACATATCTGCTAACAGCTAAGGTTAGTAGGAGACTTGGGTGGTGTGGTGAAAGCTGTACTTGGCCTCAAGATTCCCTTTGGAGTACTTGGAAGATAAATTGGTGAATTCTGTGATTTCGTTTTGGTTATGCTAGACCTCTCTGATGCCATCTCTGTGCACAAAACTGTGACTAGGGCCATGCAACTTGCCCAGCTGCTAGGGAGTGTGCTCATGCTGCAAACCTTCCCCGGCTGCAAAGCAGTCGCTTCAGCTGTGTGACTTCAGTGATACTGGTTAATTTGAGAGCAGGAGCCTCAATGGATTTTGATTGCTGGCTCTGAGCAGAGAACTTCTGTCTTTGTGCAGTGAAGGAGCTGCTGATACGCAGTTCTGGCGATATTCCAGTGGCCTTTCCAGTACAAACACAGATGACTGAATCAACAGTGAAGCTCTCATCTGCGCTAGCTAACCTGAAATAACAGCACCTTTTGTTTCTGCATCCAGAGGCATCCTCTGAATCAGATTTCTGCACCCCTTGCGTGGTGTCTGCATGCCTTCACAACTGCATTGTTGTGTGTGTATTTTACGTGTAGACTGACTGACTTTGCTTCCTGCCAGAGTCACAGCTAAAGCACCTGGCTGGATGCTGGTACAGTCTGGATTTTTATTCTCTGCTAGGTATGATAGAGAAGGGCTTCTGATTTCTAGAGAGAAGGGGTCTCTACCAGGCAGGCAGTTTCTGTGGGTAGTGGGGATGGAGGTTGACTCATTTCTTCTGTCCTACAACCTGTGCTCCTCCTCTGACTTCTGTGGGGGTTGCTACAATGAGGAAGGGCCCAAGCTGTTCTGAGCCCATTTTTTAGCAAGTATTGGCCATGATGTTAGATGCAGCCCACTCTGGGGAGAAGGCCCTTGGGGAAGAGGTGGGAACCAAGCCGCCATGCCGAGACTGTGCATGAGAAAAGGCATTTCTTGAAACCTTTGTGGGAAAGTAACAGCATGAGGGAGGGGATACTTGTTGGCTTTGTCCATCTTGTCACTAATCGGACCACTCAGCCTACAACCTGTGTTTCCACAGAGCTTGCTGGAGTCATGTCTCATTTGCACACAGCAAGCAGAAAGCTTGCTGAAAACCCAGCTCTGCCACCTTGCAGGCGCTGAGAAGGGGGCCTGGGAGACCTGTGGGCAGTGGGAGCTCTCCCTCCCCTAGGTAGAACGCTAGGCTTTCAGCAGAAGCCTTCCTGGAGATGTGCCTGTGAGAAACCAGCAAGCCAGGATCAGATTGCAGCAGGCTCCTCCTCCAGACAACAGAGAGGGAAGGAGAGGCGGGGAGCTGGGAGCCAGCAATTTCACACTGCCTACCTGTACCTTGCCAGCCAGGCAGAGGGACTGCGGTGGGGGCAAGCATCCTTGAAACCTGCATCCCAAGGGGTGTGCTGAGTCCCCCAGCACTCCCTGCTAGCCAGAGCACATCCCACCACCACCACCTGCCTCCAGCCTGGCATGGAGAGCCTGAGCAACAGCCTGAAGAAGAAAGCGACAGAGAGGCACCACAGGGCAGAAGTGATGATTGCTGGAGAGCAACTGAGGTAGGAGGCAATGGGATCCAGGTGTACTCCTCTCCTCGAGGCTGGGGCAAGGGTGTGCTCAGGGTTAGTCCCTGGGACTTTTGACTGCTTCCGATTAACAGGAGGCTCAAAGTATTATCTTTGAATGAGCACTTTTGTCCCAAGTGGTAGCATCTCCCCCTCTTCTTTGCCAGCTGATTCTCCCCTCTCCTACCTAACCAGAGGTCAACCAGTTCCTTTGCTTTGTTACCTTGTTCTGCTGCTCCTCTCTGCACGGCTGGGGCTCACCTGCCCTCTACCACCAGGTATCTCAGGTAGCAGGTGTTTCTAGATGAAAACAGGTTTTCTGCTCCCTTTGCATCTTCCCTCAAGCTTGGAGCTGGCTGTGGTGATACTGAACAGCCGTGGTGAGGTCCCTGGTTCTCAGCTGCATGGGAGCAGTACTGCCTGTATGCAGTTTTGGTCCATGGTTGGACTTCCAAAGGTGATTCAGGAGGCTGTCCCATGGGTGCCATGCTCCTGAAACGTTTTGCACAGCAAAGTGCAGGGTACTCTTTTTTTGAAAGTCACTTTTGAAAATTTGCTTTTTTGTTGTCACAGTTCTTGAGCAACTTAGGGGATTTTTTTCTTATGACAATGAAAATATATTCTGCTATGCAAGAAAACCTGTGTGACTGAGAAAACATTTTCCTTTTCCTTGTGGATCTGGGGTTGAGAAAACAAAACTACTTCTAAGCGTGTGACTCTAGGCTTTTCTAGCTGTTGAGCACGGTTTGCTTGTTTGCATCAGGGTCCATTCTGCTTCATTTTAAAATGTGGGTAGAAGCTGGGAAATATATCTCTGAATAATTTAAAGAACCCAGAACCCAAGTTTGCTCATGCAAGATTTGTAAAATCGGCCTTGTGTATCTATGTTGTCCATCCTCAGTGAGTTATGTTAGCCTCAGCTTTATTTATTTGTATCATATTAAGGATTTATAATTTCCAAATAAGGATTAGGGCTCCATCTTGCAAGTACAGCCCGTGTCCAAAGTGGCTGCATTTTAAATATGTGCTGGTGGTCAGCTGCATTTCCAGTGTGTTATCTTTCCCCAGTACTGCTGTTCTGGCTCCAGAAATTAAATCTTTTCCTTAGGTAGCAACTGAGAGAACTGTTGTTGGGGCATGGAGGAGTGCATCAAACCCTTCTGCTTTTGCAAGACTTGCAGCCCAAATTATAAGCCAGGTTTTGAAAATGAGTTTAATTTTCTTATAGGGAAAAGCAGCAGTTGATCTAAGAGTGAGTTGCTTCATTTCAATAATTCAGTGCAAGAGGGGTAAAGTTACTACTTTTTCCATCCCATTGGCAGAGCAGGCTTATTCGTATTTATTTTTCTGGTGTTTTGCCCATCCCAAGTGACTGTGGTTTAAAAAGAGTCTTATAGCCTGGGCTAAAGGAGAGGGCGTTCAGGTAGTCAGAGAGACGATAAGATTATGAAGCCATGTGTTAAAACTGCAGTCAGATCCGTGCAAGGGGAATGATGTGGCTTCCTAGTTCTTTTCACAGGACACCAGCATATCAGATCACCTGTAAGTCTGGTAGTTATGTGACTGTAGAGAGGAGGAAGGGATACAATAAATCTGTTTGAACAGAACTATTCTCCCATACTGCACAATGCTCTAGTTCTTAGAAGCACGGGAGAGACACAGTACAAATGTCATACTCTTCTGACGACTGACACTACCAACTCATTTTTTTCCTCACGATATTTGTCTGGAAACTTCACTCCTCACAGCTAACCTGAATGTGCCCTGAACCATTAAAAAGGATGCTAAAATCCTGAAGGAAGACAAGGTTTGTGCAGGAAGGGAATATCTGGATGGGATGATCTTGGAGAGAACTTTAAACAGCAGACATACTTTTTGCTGCGCTCATCTTTTTTTTTTTTTTTTTCCCAAACTGGAGTGCCCTGGAGTATCCTTGTCTGACTTAGGGAGCTCACAAAATCTCAAACAGTTTTCAGGCTGAGCCCATTGCAGTGAGACTGCATCCTGAGCTGCCTGGTCCTCTTCAGTTTCCTATTTTATGATGACCTCGATGCAAGTTATTGCTCTGGGAAGCATGGTAGAGGGGTAGGAGGGAAGCATAAACCACGTTCAGGAATGTGGAGACAAGCTGGGAGCTCTCACCTCGGAGGTTAGCATACACTAAGAACAACAACACTGGGAGACACGTGCTGTTTTGCAAACACCTGACTGTAGAGAGCAGACCTGCTCTGCCCTTTGCTTAGGGACCAGCAGGTGCATTTCATCCAGCACAATGGCTCTTTTCTTCAGCTGTGTTTTGTGGGTGATGGATCTGAATGCCAGTGAAAGTCCCGAAGGTGTCCAGTGCTCACAGTGATGGAGAGGTGGGTGGGATCAATAATCCTTTCGCTGGTGCCTTGGTACGGAGCAATCACATCGTTCTCCTTTGGGCTGGGCAGGAGCCTATTCTCAGCGCAGAAAGACTGGAAAGACAGCTGCTGGACAGCAAAGAGTTTAAAAGCCTGGAGAGGCAGGTGAAGAGAGAGACTCCACTAACCTGCTGGCTCCCCTCCTTCTTCCTTCCCTTGCAGCTAGTCCAGCTGAAATGAGAATTACCTGCAGCTAGAGCACAGGATGCTGAATGCAGGAGCCTGTCTCTGTCTCTTGCACTTTCAGGAACTTCAGCTTGACAGGTAGAGAGCAACGGTATTTCACAGTTGATATGAAACTTCCCAGGGCTCTGGGTGTCAGATAGGCAGGGATGGGGAAACTGAGGCAGGGAGGCTGGAAGACCTTGCCTCAGGCAATAACAGGGAAGCAGGACTGAATGCTTGCATTGTGCTCTGCAGCTTAACCACAGATAAGCAATGAAGGAACCAGTGCAAAGGAGCCGTGCAGTTGTTTTGGGAGCTGCAGTCTGCCTGGCTTTTCATATGTGAGTTCTGTAAGCCTTGATCAGCAAATAATGCTGCTGTATCTATATAAAATCTCAAACATTTGTTTTCCCTACTTTCCACTTCCTGCCCTGCCTCCTCCCCACCATTGTATTTAATCAAACAAACCTTTGCTCCATCTTCATGATTCTTTGGCTTCCAAGGAAGTTTGCAAATCCCTCTCAGTTTGGTTTGGCCAGAGAGATGAGTCTGTTCAGCATCAGGACAGATTCCTGAGCCAGAAATAGCTGCACAAGTGAGGCGTGAGGGAAAGGTTCATGGGGATGGCCAGGAACAAAACCGATCCTAAAGAAATCAAGGGGCTACTGGATGCTGTGCATAGGGTCTGTGAGGGCCCCTCAGCTTCCATGGGGATGCTGCTTTCTAGTCCACAAAGAGGGAAGAGGAATTGGGCCTTGGGTCTCTGCTCATCAGAAAGATTAAGATAAAAATTTCCACTGCTATCTTGGTATTGTGTTTGAAAGAGTTGCTGTGACAGACTCTCGTTCTTCACATCTGCTGCCACTCTGTTTGTTCCAGGCATACACTCTTGCATGAAAATCTCCCTGGGTGCACTGGGTGTTGTGTGTGTGCAGCAGAGAGCAGGAACTGGGTTCCCGGGTGGCATTTTGTAACAGAGTCCAATTAGTCTTGTTGGAACAAATGGCTTAGCTGCACAGACCTATTCTGGAACAGCTGCTGTACTTTAAATTCACGCTATCATAATCTGAGTTTCTTCAAGTATAGGTGAGTCGTTGTACAGTCTTTCTTCCAGGTATTTTTCATGGTCAAGTGAACCAGCAGTTCTTTAATAACTGCATTAAAAGCATTAATCATTCTCAGATGTAAAATATACTCAGTAGATTTATGTCTCAGTCAAAGAAGTAAGAGGAAGGCAGGAAGGTTTTCTCCCATGAAGAAAACAATTATGAGTTCAAGTACTGTACAAGATGTTCAAAGGTGGTGAATGATTTATTTGGATACTTAAATTGAGACTCTGTTAAATTAAGTGCTAATGCTGTGTGCTCTGAAGATTGGGCTCACTTAGATACCTAGCTGAACTGCCAAAGGTTATATGCCTGGCCAAAATACTGGGCCCACAGAAGCTTTGGTGGTTCTCCATTGAGCTCAGATCTTTGAATGAAGTGGGGATGTCTTTCTAGAAGAATCATGTAACACAGCTTGATGTGAGAGTCACCAGGTAGAATCTCGAGGCTACATTATTCAGAAGATCAGACTAAATGATCAGAGTGGTCTTGTCTGGTTTTAAAAAGCCCATTAGTAAGTTTTCAGCACTGGTGAAAGTGAAGACTAGAAAGTAGGCTTGTACCTGCTGGGATTTCTTTATGAGATTCAGGTCCCATCTTCCTGTATGTGTATTTAAATATAAGAATGAAAATAAAACACCTTTGTACCGCTTTGGCAGAGCTGGCAGTCGTGCGAAGCTCTCCCATCCTCTCCAGAATGTGCTCGTGCTTCTGCAGACACGGAGCGCAGCAAACGGGGTTGTGCTGAGTCTGCTTGCAGTGCTCGTTCTGCTGTATGGCCTGCATTGTGCCTCTCTAGCAGCAATTTCACAGTTATGCCTGTGTGGCTATTGCTGCCTTTTACTGATCATTTAACTGTAAAGATAGGAATGGAAACGATCCTTTTGACGAAGTATCTTTTCAAGGCCATTCATCTGTATTTGATTGCTGTGGGAATGTGAACTGGAATTAATAGTCTTGAAAGATCTACCTTGGCGTTTGAGATGCTCACGGTCTGTTTACATGGGTAGGAGGTGGAGGGGAGCTCAGAAGAGCTATTCCCCACCAGCTCCTGTGGAGGCATTCCTGCTTCACACAGACACGCTTTGTGCACGGTGGCTGCAGCTCTAGGGATTGCTCTGCCTGTCCAATAACAATACAGGAAAACTAGCACCTTTTCCATTACAAGACAGCCCCTTGCTTCTGTTCAGACTCTCAGCTGTGAGAGCACACGAAACGTGAACCCTCGGGAGTAATCAGGAGAGGAGCTGCTTGGGTTCCTCCAGCAGTGGACTTCCAAAGCATCCCTGGAAGAGTGACTGCCTTTGGAAAGAGCAAGGAAGGCTCATGCCAAGAGTACAACTTGGCCTATTATTTGTGAAAGTCCTTTCAGATGGAAGACACCACACAGATGCTTTAGGGACTCTCTTCAGAGCAGAGGTGTGCTGCCAGCCTGTGTTGTAGAGGGCAGCTGTCTCAGCCTAGAATTTGAATGGAGAGGAAGGGTAGGGCTGTGGTCATGTCCGTGAAAGTAGCTGTGATAAATATTCACGTCTGGCAGAAGAGAAATGCCGAGCCTCTGCACTAAAGGAAAAACGTTCTGAGTCTTGTCTATGCTGATTTTATGTCGTTAGTTATGGAGATGCCAAAAAAAGACACAATGCTTTCCTTTTTCCCCAGGAATGTAACACCTGCAGTAACGCAGCCAGAGAATCCACTGCAGAAGAGAGAGTTCAAATGAGCTAGTCTGGACCTTGGCTTACAGAATAACATTATTCACTGAAAATAATCCTGTCAAACAGTACAACTGCCTTTTGATGCAATATATAAAATATAATTAAGACAACTGCAATTGGAGGAGAAATATAGGAGAAAAAAGGTATGTAGGTAACACCTTGCATTTATTTAGAAGATTAATAGATTTCACTCCCTTTACAGTCATTCAGTGGCTGATTAGAAATCACTGGGGAAGGCTTGATTCTAGTCAAGTGTGTTGTTTTCATAAAAATAACTACCTAGAAAAGAAACAGTTGCTTAGAAGTATCAGGAGATGAAGTGAACAGTAAACATGTTCAAAAATGCAAGGGAAAGAGCTGTTTAAAAAAAATTCTAAATTTTCTAGGAAGACAACAAAGAATATTTCAACTTTGGCAAGGAATAATAATAAAAATAGAGTTTGTGTTTGTCAAAACCTAGAGGAGATTGAGGAACACCTATTGACAGATTTGAATGGAGCCACTCTTTGTGAGAAAGGCACAAATGCATAAGTGTGCAGAGAATTATAGTACTTCAAGCCCATGTAGGAAAATTCCCTTTCTCTGGCATCTTCTCCAGAAATTGGATGTGTTAGAGCAGATGCTTGTGCCTGCACCAAGCTCGGTCAACACAACCAGCTGCCCAGTGATGCTGCCTGAAGCATCTGGGATATAGTTTCATCTAAATAGGAGGAAATAAAAAGCAGGGAAAGGACACAGCAAACAGGAAGAAGCTGGATCCAAGAGAGGGAACATCTCAGATCGGGAAGAGAAAATCAATCCGATTTCCAATCCATGATAAGTTCTATGTTGTATTTGTAACAACTGAAGTGACTTACACACTTGAATCCTGTGAGTTTTTTTCTGTTTACACTGCTCCAGATCTGCCTTTTAGCAAGGTTACACGGAATGAATAATGATGTCTTTTTAGCGACCTTGACAAGGAAACAATTTGGTTATGCAATGCAGCCTGTCCAAAGCAAATGCGTGTGAAAGCAGCACAGTGACTGCCAAATGAGGAGTATTTCGTGATAGTCGATGCTCATGTTCCAGCAAGCATTTTATCCTTGTATTATTCTGTTTTCTTTATTTTTCCTTTTGAAGAAATAAAATGTACGCAGGGAAGGTTTTGGCATTTAGAAAAGTCATAATATTGCGTTACACATCCTTCCCTAACAATTTTTATCTGGAAGCATGATTATAAACCAGTCAGTTTTACTAGCTTTGTTTTTCCAACCTAATTTTTTGACTGGTTTATAGGGAGTCAGCTGAGCTGCGCAAAGACACAGTTGGGTTATGTCCTTCTGTATGCGAAGGACAAAATTTGTCTCCTCTTAATTGACAGGAAACAGTAAAGGAGAGGAAAATGAACAAGGACACAGGGCCACTGAGTTGTGTGTCTTCTGGTGCCTGCTGCACTGATTGCAAAGGCAAAATGGCAAACTTTTCACATGAAAACAGCATGCAGTTCCGAGACACTGCTGCACCAGAGATACATAAATACTACTTAAATTCCTGTCTTGATAATTGTTCATGATGGAGTAGTTTTCAGAATATATAATACATTAAAAAAATTGAAATTGCTAGTTTTGTTAATAGTATTCATTTGCTGAAAATCTTTTTCCCATTTTTCACAAGATGTATACATTTTCTCTGGTAGTCTGAAAAAGAAAACATGGTGGAAACAGTATTTTTCCAACCAGTTTATATTCAAGCCTTGCGTGATTATAGTCTATGTGTCATTGTGGGTGAAGTGTACGTGTATATATATGTATATATAGTCTTTATAGCCTTCTGCAGATACTCAACAGCAATAGAGTACTGTAGGTTAAACAAAGTAAAAATAAGTAAAAGACTGAGTGTGGACTTGAGAATTTGAGGCAGGCCAGTTGAAAGTAAGATACCTCTTTCCAAATACACTCAGGAACTGGGCACACCTGAAACTTTTGGTTTGGTTTTTCCAATTGCTTTCCTTATGTCTCTGCACTGACAAATTTTGCTGTGCTTTTTTGTGTGTTTACCTGGAAGGTCTGTAAATACAGCAAGATATATGTGTCCCTGCAAATCTCTGTTAAGAATTAAGAATTATGTTTGCTCATAGTAGCCAGAACATTAATTGCAACAATCAATGAATAAATCTTCTTCATCCAGCCAAGGGCCATATCTTGAAGACTTCTGAGAGCCTAGTATTCATTAATCCTATAATGTAGAATAATCCATTGTTATCTGTTAGATTTCAGGATATTTAGGAATTCTTATATGGTTCCTGAAAGCATTGTCCAACAGACAATACCATGCATGATGTGAAGTACAGATAGTTTCTTCAAAAATACTAGAAAGAGCAAAAGAACTTGAAGCATTAAATAAAGAAATGATCCAGTGATTAATGCCTTTGTAAAAAATACTGGCCCAAGGCAAAACTGTGAATTGAAATGAATAATTTGAAATGTGGAAAAAAACTGGAGTTAGGGAGAAGATATTAAACTTCTCTCTGAATCTGCTGCACACACTGGACATTTTCCAGTGTTAGTATTTTGAAAGCAGCAATGACTACAGGGCAAAAGTTTGGCTTCTAGTTAGATCTTGTCCCAGATTTGGTTAGCTTTGGCTTGACTACGCAAGATGTCTGTGCTTTGTGGCTTGCTCATGTTAAGGTCCTTTTAAAAGTAAAAGCCATACTCACCTGAATAACCTTTATTCAGATATATCTTTCCATCAGAGTCACAGATTAGCCATTACACCAGGATTTGCAGGATAGGACTCTTGCAGGTATGTTCTAGTAAACTCTGACCCAGTCTATCCCAGCATGAACCAGAAAACGTCGGGACTGACAATGGGATTGAAGGCCATGCTTTCTCTGAGTGAGGTGTCTGGTGTGCGTTCACTGGTCAGCACTACTACACTTGAGCAGGACTGGTCTGATACTGTGCACTGTCTATTAGTGGGTACAGGAACACAGCAGTGCGTGGAATTAGCCTGACGTTCGCCTTTGTTAGCTACGTACAGAAACAACACATGTTCCCATTAATGTTCCCACCCTGAGCTGTGACTAAGTCTTCAGCCTTTGTCCTGGGGGCAGCTACTGTTCTTGCTTACATAGTTATGGGGAAAAGAAAGCTAGGTACAGAACTGTTCCAAGAACACGTGCTATTATTTTTCTACTTTTTTGGCCCTTCTTCACAAGCTTCAGGTAGCTGCTGTGGTTTTTTAGAGGCTTGTTTAGAACAAAAAGACATGTAAGGTTCAGACCAAGTCTGCTGCAGACAGTTACAAAAGCTATGTAGTGATAGTAGGAGAGAAGGGGATGTTGAAGAGAGGCGCCTTAGATTTGAGTGATGCAGTCTTGCAAAGCAAATAGGTTTAGTTAAGCTTATAAGTCACTGGGCACTTGCCAGAAGTCCCAAAACACCAGTGGTTTCTCCAGACTGGGTAGATACTGAGCTATTAGACTGTGATGTCCCTGTAACTCCAGCTATGTTTAATGGTGTTCTTTTGCTCTAGGCTTCGCCTCCATGATGGGAAGCTCATTAAAGACAGACGTTACCACCTCCGAACATACCCAAACTGCTTTGTGGCAAAGGAGCTCACAGACTGGCTGATTGACCACAAAGAAGCACCTGACAGAGAGACGGGTATCCGCCTGATGCAGAAGCTAATGGATCATTACATCATCCATCATGGTTTGTGGATTTTTTAGCTACCCTTTAACTCTCCCCAGAGAGGATGTCTGAGTATCTGATCACAGTGTTTTTCAGTCGGTCCGGAAATGGGAGCGGTTGAGTACCTGTTTTATGACCCTCCCATGGGTGAGGGCTCCCAGAGGAGCTAGAAGATTACAGGCAAGTACAAGGCCATACAGAATTGTATCTCTGTTACATTGTAGTGCTTTGGAGGATGTCCTAATTCCCTCTGCCACAGAGAAGAGATTAAGGCTGTGTACTGGTAACAAGACATCTTAAGTGCCTCTTATTTAAAAGCAAGTTCAGTAGTATCTGACCTGTATTCCCTAGAGCAAATGCAGCTGCCTAAACAGAGTGGTGGATATTTTTACAGATGCTAGTCTTAGCCCATGTATGTATCATGCAGAAATGGAAGCTGAATGATAGCGGATACTTCGCGTGTGCACCAAAGTTCATTTTTTACCATACCAGCACAGTGTCCCTTGGTTTCTCGGCATATGCTGGGGTGGGAGAAGTGTAGGGGTGTGGAGTCCGTGCCTGTCAGTGCAAAAGGTAATCCAGTCCCTGTAAACTTGAAGCCAAAGCCTTCCCACAGGAATGTCTCCCTTGGAAATTAAATGTGTGTGATGCCATTTTAAAGGCTCTTCTTTGAATCGGAATCAGACAGCCACTGCTGAAGTCTTCCTGTTCTCTTGATTCCTGTGTGATGCTGGCATGGAGAAAACACTGTTTATTGTGTGACAATTGTCCATATCCACACAGAGCTATGATGAAAAGACCAGATGTTCAGCCAAGTCTGGGACTCTTTCCCTGCCTTGACCTTTCCTGCCTTTGACAACACATCTCCCACTGACAGGCAAGAGCAGCGGTTCTTAAATAGGAAGGTTTTCAGTTTCAATGAAAATTTCTTCAGTTTTACCTTAATCAAGGTTTTCTGTGGATATATCAAGGTTTTGCACCAAAAACTTTTTTGCTAATAAAAGAAGAAAATAAGTTTGGGGTTTTTTTTTGGTTTTTGTTTGTTGTGCATAGAAAGGTCTTTACCTCAGAAAGAGCCACGTATCAGTAGCATGGTGAGGGACCCAGCTTCCCTGGGTCCCTTTGGAAGGGAAGCTTTATGCTGATATAAGTTTATATGAAGAACGGATGGCCAAAAGGATTGTTAAATAGTTGTCTAAAACCTAAAGGTTTTAGCATGCTGTTTATCTTTAGTGCTTGCTGATGAGGAATGGTATCTTTAGGACAGGAAATAGCAGTGCTTCAAATCTGTGGAGAACTGTTTCTCTCCCTGGGATTTTCAGGCCAACTAGACTCCCATTAGGGAAGAACAAAGTCCCAGTCTTTCAAACAGACCTGGGAGACTGTTGCCCTCCCTGGGGAGGTTTGTGACCAGGAGTGGCTGAGCTCAGAGAAGAAACCTGCCTACTCCCCTTGGCTGAGCTCTCTTGCAGACCTGCTTCCAAGTCTTCAGGACAAGAGGTGTGGTAACCTGGAGTTGGTAGTTTATTGCAAGAGGATGCAGCTGAGGAGATAGAAGCAGATGACAGTCACACAAAATTCAACCTGATCTTTCTCCCTCTTCTACAGAGTCCAGAAATAGCTGTCTTTGCCCACTGC
The DNA here is from genome assembly GCF_036370855.1 of Dromaius novaehollandiae. NCBI lineage: Eukaryota > Metazoa > Chordata > Aves > Casuariiformes > Dromaiidae > Dromaius > Dromaius novaehollandiae. Next base: position 19,200,098 of record NC_088113.1, read on the forward strand.
AATGCAAACTTTCTCAGTTGCCATCTGCTACTTGCTGAAATTAATGCCCTTTACATTAAGGTGCCTTGAATGAAAATAAGCTCTGCTGCTGTGCTTTATCGCAAAAGAATAAAGCTGAGGCAGTTAGTTCTTGGTTAACCATTAACGCTTAAAACTGATTATTTTCCATCTTTCCAGCGATTTCTTCACAGCCAGGCTGTCAGGTTCAAATAAATCCATTAGTTGATTAAACCTATGCAACACTGGATACCAGTGCTGTTCTGATTGCTTATCATGGACACGTCCCTGCTGTTTCTGTGATAACTTTTGTGTTCTGCAAGGAATTGACTTTCTAACCCATCTTATGACCATTAATTTTCATTAGTTCTGTGGTAATAGGCCTGCCTTCTAGCCACAGCACTGTGCTAAGTGCTTTGCAATTGGCTGTCCAAACTGTTTGCACTCTTCTTTGTTGGGATCCAGAAGGCAATAATTATCTCATGAAGATCATTGTCTGTGCTGCTGCTTAATGGTCTGATGTGGTTTGAGCTGTTATTCTATTACATGCTGGAAACATGTTCAAATTAGTCTTCAAATAGCAAAAATGATTTGGTTTTTCCATGTGCTCAGTGCTGTAAGGTACTGTGTTCAATTCTATCAACCAACTGTAATGACATTCGATTCATTATTCCTTTCAGTTAAGATGATGAAAGCTTTCACCTTTTAAAACAGCGGTCTGGACCTGCCTCCTTGCCTGATGAGTCCTGTGTTTGCAGCATCCTGACTTTGCACTATGAAAAGCGTTTAGGGAGAATTCTGAACTCCAGAAAATCTGATAGTTATTAGCACTGAGCTGGTCACCAAAAAGTGAATGAAGTTTTATCAGTCCGTTCAGAAGAAATGAACAACTGTTACTTAAAATTTTCACAGGAGGTGTCTTGTGTCTTTTGAATTTTTATATGCACATTATTTTAGTGAGGAAATCTCCCTTTTCTTTTTCCCCTTGACTAGTTTTCTTTGTTTTCTGGGCATATTCTTACTTTATTCTTTTTTTACCCCTGAAACTAAGCAGGAAATCTCTCTGTTCTTGCTTCAGACGAGTAAACCTGAAGAGAGGTAGGACCTATTTGATAGCTGGACTGTGATTTTTAGGGGAGGTTTAGTCTAATAATCTGTTGCAGACAAGTTTATCTCAAAACTGTACCTCCAATATTTGCCCATGAAATGTTACATACACTGAACAGCCACGCATCCACCGGCAGTGCACTCATTCCCAAGATAAATGTGAAAATGAGGCTTTTCATATTGATTGAATGATTCCAGTTATATGCACCTAGCTTTAAAAAATGGCTCTCCAGAGGTCAGCCTGCCGTACAAATAAGTTAGGCAGGGTTGGCACAAAACAATGTGGAAAAGTTGATATCATTATACATTTTTATGTACAAGTATTTTCAACAGGGACAATGGTGATCTAATGGGGTTTTGGATGCACTGTTGGAGGTCCACCCCCCCCCCCCAAGTCTGTTTATGTGTGGCCGTAGCTGTTCTATTTGTTCTCTTTTTGTCTAGACCTAAACAGCAACAATAAAAAAAAAAAAAAGGAAAAGTTTTAATGGATCAAAGTGTAGACTCAGATTCAAGCTTTCCTAAGAAATTCTATATGGTGGGACTGACTTCTCCCACCAACTGGGCTTCAGGCATTTGTAAGCACCTAATTTGGGCACTGAAGGCCCAAATACTAGTTCCAGTATGAACTGGTTACTGCACAGATGGCTTCAGCAGCATGGTGCGTGAGGCCTAGGGAAGGGCATCACGCATAAGCCTCCATAGCTTTTAACCTAGAGATAACTAAAACTGCTGAGTACTGATGTGCCTGCTCTGAACTTCTCCTTTCAGTTTGCGACGAGCACTCAGACTACAAGGATGCCAAGCTGTTGTACCGTTTCCGCAAGGATGATGGGACCTTCCCTCTCAATAAGGACGTGAAGGTGTTCATGAGAGGACAGAGTCTTTATGAGAAGTGAGTGAGTCCTTTCCCTGCGAAATAATTCTTAGCAAGGGCTTTGGAAATGCAGTCTGCTGGTTCCAGTTGCTGCTGATGCTTTGCACCTGGGATTCATCACTATAGCCAACCTTTCTCTTCCTTTTGTTTTGTACCTCATGCTGTAGCATCAGGATATACTATTTCTTGAGTCTTGTTACAGCAACAGAACAACAGGCCTTTTTGGAGCTTAGAGAGGGAGAAGAGCTGGAATCTGAACTCACCAATATTTTGAAGGGCTCCTACCCAAGTGCTAGTTCTGGGATCCAACACAAGGAAATGCTAGGATCTAATTTGTAGTTAAAGTGCTGGTTGGGATGGACACATCCAGTGTCTGTTCTCAGCACTCGCACAAACTCCCTGGCTGAGTCACTTTTCTGCCAACATTTAGGAGTTATGTCCCACTGAAATCAGAAGGATATAGGATCTTCAAGGCCCTTGTGGACCTGGATCCCTGTACCTCACTTAGTCTATCTGTATAATTTCCAGTGGAAACATCAATTCTCACACAGTAAAGAACAATTCCTACCTATCTAGGTGTTTACTGAGAAATATTTTGTTCTTTTTGATCAATTCTGATTCTAAATTCAAACCATCTTCACAGACACCGAATAAGTCCTTTCATTAAACTGGGTTCAACTTCAAAGCTCTCCCTGGACCTGTCTCCTTTAATAGCCTCTTAATATTTTCTTGATCCTTAACACACTGGAAGTCAGATTCACAAATTAGCAGTGAGGGAGAATTCCTTCTTCAGGCAAACAGATGGGTGATTTCTGCTGTCTCCCTGCCCCTCTGGCAGAAGTGCATCATTTGTATTTTGCTTTTGCACTGCTGTGGCAGAAGAAATTGGGCAGTGGAGAAGAGCATCTGGCTCTTCTCATGACTGAGGTTGCTGCACCCTCTCGTGGATGCACTGGATTTAGCTTTCACATACGCAGCAAACAATGCACTTGTCTTTACTGAAATGCATCTTCTCCATCAATTTGGATTATCTGACATTTGGACAGACATTTTGGGTGCTTATTTGGCTTTCCCCTGCAGTCCAGCTGAACTGATTTTGCTGAAACTGCTTCTTCCTTTATGATGAAGATATACAAAACAATCTGATTAACATAGCAACTTGCATCTGTGCATTTCCCCCTCCCTTCCCACTGATTCCAGACAGAAATATTTTGTCTGGAACAGTTTGCCTGCTTCTCTTGGTCTGGCTTCAGCTCCTGCTGAGCTCCCTGTGTAAGTAGGCAGGGCTGCTAAGGGTCACTGGAGCCATATTCCACCTTTGTGCCAGGCTGATCAGTATTGAAGATTCAATTCTGAAGGTGAGAGAGGAAAACTCTGTGAAGTACCAGAGGACATTCTTGGGCTGTGAAATGATTGACTGGCTCATTCAGGAAGGAGAAACAGCGAACCGAAAGGAAGCTGTGGAGCTGGGCCGTGCACTTCTGGAGCATGGGATCATTCAGCATGGTGAGTGAAGGTTCAGGCAGAAGCAGAGAAGGAAAGTAAAAGATGAGCATAGTTCTTAAGGCTTTGCTAGGAACAAATCCCCATTCATGTCATGCAACAAGTGCTGGTCAAGTGCCCACTTGGAGATGGTAATGGATCCATTTAATTCTATGTTTGGCGTTTGTGACCTTTGAAATCAGAGCAATCTGGCATCACCCGCAAAGGCTTTGAGACGAAATTCAAGTTATTTCTCTGCAATTCTTCAAAGCCTCAGGCCAGAGGCCTGGGATCTTCCCCTGGGTTTTGAAGGCTGTTTGTGAGGATGTGATGTTCAGTTCCGCTTTGCTGGAGATTGTAACCTTCTGCAGGAATTGAACTTTCAGTTGAAAAGGCATCAAGTCTTCTGAGTGTCTTGGGAATGGGGCAGGTTGAGGACTGTGACTCATAAAGTGGCCTACCTCTGGGAGATGGCATCTCTGAAAAGGCTGCCTTGCTGTTCTAATTTCCCTGTGGATAGCCAATGGGTTGGCATTCTCAAACAATTAGAAAGATTGAAATATAGCATAAAGGCATTAAAAATAATTAATTTGGGTCCCTCGGTATATTTGTTTTATATTTTTTGCACACCCTCAGCTGCTCTCACCTCTTCTATTCTCTCCCAGTGTCCAGCAGGCATCACTTCTTTGACAGTAACATCCTCTATCAATTCTGGATCAACTTCCGCCGGAGACGTCGCCTCACAGAGTTACTCAATGAAAACTCTTCTCGTGCTCTGTCCGAGAGCCCGGACAGTCCCTTCTGTCTTCGCAAGCTCAACCCAGACCAGGGCAACACCAGCTTTCTTTCCGGTAACTGTGGGTTTATTTGTGGAAGGGCACAAAAGCAATCCTGTCATGACCAGAGTAAATCAGAGCCTAGAGCGTTGTTCCAGGCATACTATGAAGCAACCACCCATCCCAAGAACTGCTTTGTGGTGGATATTGTGATGCAGTGGCAATATCTCCCCCAGCTGCCCATTCCAGGAAAATAACTTCTCAGGTTTCTAGTATTACTGTTTCTAATAGTTAGAGGTTCCTTGTCATCTATAAATGATTATTTCTTTTCCTGGAGGTGAGGGCATTTGTATTTTGAAACAGGACATTAACTGGACTCTTGGACCTGATCCAGTTATCCCGCATGCCTCAAGTTCCCATAGACCAATGTGGGCTGTCAGGAGACAGGAATACCAGACTGGCATGGGAATGCCTCCAGTTCAGCTTTTAAATGAGAAAAAGAAAATCAAGGCATAGGCAGAAATAAACAGAGGAAACTAAAAATGAACAGATTTAGGGGTGTGCGTGTATAGGTACATGTGTGCCTTTAAGAGCTAGAAAATCTGATTCCTGTCTTTCCATTTGCATGGACAGCAAAGAACAATTGCTGCAGACACAGACCATTCCCTAATATATGCAAAACTCCTTTAGCCTCAAAAACAAGGCAGAAATTTTGTATTTAGAGTTCCACCATGCCACACTATGTTTTGCTGTTTATCCCTGAAATCTCTTATTTAAAGCTAGTTTTATACTGTCTCTGCTCAGCTGCCACCTTCAGTTCATGTTTACCCTTCAGGTGTAGGCCAGGCTGATGGAGTAATTTTGTTATTTTAGGCTAGTTTATTCCTTCCTTAGGTAATTATTTTTTTGCCTCTTTCAGTCCAGCCCAACAAGGAGATTAAAGTTGTCTCAGCAGTTCGAAGGAGCAGCATCACTTCCCTGGCTGGAAATTCCAATCCCTACTTCAGTACTACTCCTATGTTGGTATTCCCTCCTGTGGCTGAGTGCAACCCGAAATCAGGTCAGGGTTCCTGCATTGCCCTGTTGTTGCATAAGATATTTCTACACCCCTAGGGTATGGGCTGGCTCAGGCCTTAAGTACAAACCTATCCACCATCTACTTGGTAATGTGCAAGAAGAGAGGGTCGGCCTCACCTCTGGGGCTTGATTAGAAAGTTGTGTAATTATCTTGGAAGAAAAATGAGATGAGTTCAAATATTTCTATGTGCAGTAATTGTAGCTGGTTCTAACATCTGTTTCTCAGCCTATGGTAGTCCTCATAATTCCTATTAAGCAATTTACTGTATGAAACCCTTGATTCTGATAAGATCTGTCACCTTCCTCTCTAGTGTTAAAGAGACCAGTCACCAATGAAGAGCTCCTGTCCCCTGGGGCCCCCTACATCAAGAAAACACTAACTGTAAGTGATCAGTATGAGCGGTATTGCTAATCTAACAGTACTGAACTCTCTGACCACTCTTTGATAGCTTTGTGTCTGCTGCCGTGACCTCTGTATGTTGAAACTTTGATTGCATGTCACATCATCACAGCTAGCTAACTTGATGAATTTCAGTGGGTCGATGTCTTCAGAGATTCTTGTGGGTGGAACTGATGTTCACTCTCTGCAGCCCCCGCTTTAGTTTGATGTATATCAAAGAAGTAGAATCAGGAAAAAGGATGTTTCCTGGGCAGGAAAAGTCCCATTTCACCCAGCTCCATGCAAACTGAAGATTCAGTCAAGTTTTGTGCCAGTTGAGACTCTTGACATCCCTTATTCTCTCAGTCACAAAGATGTCACCTTTCTGCACTGTTTTATGCTTTTTTTGGCTTCATGTTACAGACCAGATATGGAAGGCAGCACTAGGTTTTATGAAGGAAAAGAGTTGTATGGAACAGAAGTGAATGAGGAGCATTTGAGGGCCACTCTGCTCTTTCTTATAATGGGCTATGTCTTGCCTGTTTTTTCACGAACAAAATAAATATGCTGCAAAATCTCCAGGATGCTGCAGAAAACCTTAGTTTTGGGTTTTCTTTTCTTCTAATTATTTATAGAGGTGTAGAACCTGATAGTTGCAGCCAGTCAGAGCAGGGCTGTTGGGTGCTGCCCTCTAGATCCTGTCATGCTTGTTTATTTCTGTGTGAATGATCATTTGTCCAGAATTGCCACACTCCCTACTTCTCGGACCTTTGCTATCCAGCTCCATCAGGGGAAATTCCATATGGCCAGTCTAGGAAGTGTGATGGCTGTCTTGCTTTGCTAGTTTAATCCAAGTGAGGTTACAGAAGGGAAGGGCTGTGGATCAGGTCCCCAGATTAACTCTGCCTTAGAAATTGATGGAGAGGAACAAGAAAAATAAAGCAGATGATTGGTGTGGTATGTATGAGGACATGCTGTTCATTCTCCTCCAGAATGCTCTTGCCCTGCCCTTCAACTCTGCCAGGCTGGGCTTTTCATGGCTCATTTCCTTCTGCTTAGCTGTGCAGTTGCTTTTATTTGTTTATATGGGTAATACGCAGAGTGCTTTGAGAATTTGTTTTCTCTTTAAGTCACATCAGATGGCCAGCATATTACAGCAAACTGCTCTGACAAGCTGAGAACAGAGTGGGAAAAGTTGAAAGAGTGGATATTTCCATCCTGGAAATGCTGTCCTGTGCCAGCAAAAAGGCAAACACTGTGTGTGTGTTCTGTAGAAATGTTCTCAACATGTTCTTAGTGCATGTCCTGTGTTTAACTTCATGTTGCCTGTGTTTCATTCTTCTGTACTTGCTGACATGACATATTAATCAGAAAGCAGCTTTGCAGATAGCAAGTAATTCTGCATCTCGCATGACACACAGCCTAGGAATATTCCATAATACTCTCCCAAATGATGGTAGTGTCGGAGGAAACCTCGAGGATTAAATGTTTCTTAAAAATGTGTATTTTGCCCAAATGTAGCAAGACACTGAACAAGGCAAGGAGAAGTGTTAACTATACTTGCAGATAAAGAAATAAACAATCCAGAAAGGCAAAGGCCCCTGACATGCTGGATTTGCAGATGCTGCCTGTTTGAAGACTTTCACAACCTCAAAAAGTGAAAGCAAGAACTTAGTCTCTACCCACAGTTGAGCATGAGACAGGAGAAAATGGAACGGATGTTTTATTGCCAAGCACTCTTTCTGAAACACTGCACTGGCACAGGTGAATGAAAAGGTCCACCAGAGTAAAAGCAGAGGGAGACAGAAGAACTCCCCTTGAAACCAAGATTCTCAGGAGGAATTAGTGCCCAGTTGCCATGCTGAGAACTGTCAGAGATTTATAACTGTGGGGATATGGAAAGCTCACTAGTGTCCAAGTATGTCTTCCTCCAACTGAGAGGCTGAGAAAGAACTGTTGGGTGACACTGACTGTTGCTAACAGAGCTGGAAGCAGAACGTAAAGGTCCTTTTTTTTTTTTTTCTTACTGGTCAGAGGAGCCTTGAGGCAAACCCTTCTTTTCCCTCCCACCCATCACAGAGATTAGGGTCTTGATAAGAATTTTCCACACCACTAGAACTGTTGCATCTTCTCTATCCAGGTACTGCGATTGGAATTGGGTAGCATGTCATTGCTGTGTGGAAAGGTGGGACATGCACTTGTGGAAGTGTTTAAGCTAAGCAGTTAACCTTAGCTTCAGTACAGCAGAACCTCTTCCATGTGAAGAAAGCAAAGCCCATTCCTTTGTTTCTAAAGCCCTTTTGTTCTGCTTGTAGATTGTGGGGGATGCTGTGGGCTGGGGGTTTGTGGTCCGAGGAGGAAGACCTTGCCATATCCAAGCGGTAGACCCAGGAGGACCTGCTGCTGCTGCAGGAATGAAGGTACTTCTTGATCATGGTAACTTAACATAAGAGAGGACTTACGTTCTGCTTGAGCTTTTCAGGCTGAAAAGATCCTCAGTGATAATCCCACCAGCTGCAACAGAGATAAATCTGATCATGTCAGCTCAGGAAGCTTCGATAACATTGTGAGAGGCAGAGTGAAAGACATGCTGTCTTGCAGACAAAGTGTACTGCGTGTTTCTATTCCATGGCTGGGGCTTGGCTTTTGCCCAAGCACTTCGGAGACTAGGCCGCTAAAATGGTCAAAACTAAGCTGTCCTGTGCCAAACTTTAGAGCTGTTGAAACACTATTTTAGGTACTAAAAGCAGGGAATTCCCAGTTCAGCTTTAGTAACTATATATAACTGAAGTGAAGCAGGAAAGGAGCAGAGCTTTATCATGAATCATTTGCTCTTACCACTCCTGCAATGCAATGTGTTTTGTGTTTGTCTGCTATTAACAACATTGCTCTCTGCAGAACTGTTTATGTTCAGGAAAGCTGAATGACTTTAGATTGATAATGTCCCCTTGATTTGATTCATCTAGTAATCTCCAGTATTTCCAGCTCAGGTGAAATGAGCTGAGGTCTTCAAAATCATTTTAGACCAACTATTCAAGCAGACGTGGGCTGTGTGTTGAGCTGCAGACCTAGTTTTAGGAGTGAATGAAGGAAATACGTAGTCTCACTGTTCCGCTATGAAAACCCTAGCAGTGAGGGAGTAATTTCAACAAGCTGGTATAACTCTGAAATCGCTTGGATATTTGAAATAATGGGATTCTTCAGAGGAAGAGTTTGACTCCTTGTTTGCTTCAGGCAGGATTGGAAGGGGATGGGTGAACTCATTTCATTTGCTCAGGAGCCCAGTTCATCTCTCCTTTACTAATCTCATTTGCTACCAAATTGCCAAATGTTAATATTGTGCCTCATTTCCATCTGTGAAATGAACCACTGCTCATAAATGAGTCTCTTTACTTTCTGTTAGCTTACTGTCTAAATCCCTTTGGTCCTTTTTTTAATGATACAATGATTATAGCACCGTGATTATTAGCGTAGCTTATAGAGTGGTAATGCTTTCTGGTTTGTAGGATTTTGTAGCAAGTTATTTGCATTGCAAAGTCTGGCTCTAGTTAGTCATGAGCAGTAGTTGCCTTCACGCCTCAGTCGAAGGTAACCAGCCCTTCGTCTCCCTTGCAGGTGTGTCAGTTTGTTTTCTCTGTGAATGGCATGTACGTTTTGCATTTGGACTATCAGACCATCAGCAGCCTCATCATGACAGGACCACGAACTCTTGTCATGGAAGTCATGGAAGCCATTGAATGAATGAAGGACTCTCTCATCCCACCACTGTTTGGAAGAGCAGGACACTTCACAAAACAAGCATGGACTGTGGGGAGGGATCAAGCGTGACCTTTCACTCTGAAATATTACCCTAGCATTTTAACATATTTTCAAATAAATACGTTCTAATGGACAAGTCTTGGATGTCAATGGTGGTGAGATATTTGGTTCTACCTGATTTTGAGAGGGTCTAAACTTTCAGAGCTGCTTTTTAATGCCAGCGGGAGAGTTGAGCACATCTTGAAACCAAGTCTTTAGAACAAATGGTTCTTTCACCCAGCCAAGTGGCAATTCAGGAGGTAGAAGCTGACAAGTACCAAAAAGTTTGGTACCAAGGAAGTGAGCATGGCTAAGCAACTCCAAGTGCCAAGAACAACGTGCATTCCAGATGGTCCAATAAGTCATACTATCAATTGTGTCAAGAAAAGAAGGAAATGAATGCAACGATGAGTTACCTTTCTCTGTAAAGGAAGTCCAAGACTTCTGCTACTCTTGGCTCAGCCACACTTACAGCTAGCAGTGGTTACTTTTTCCTAGTTGAGTTTCTTGAAGAGATCAGACTTCTGTGATTGTGATCTTTGTCGTTCCCCACCACCACCACCACCAAACAACTGCTTAGATTCATTAGCCAGTTTCAGCATGGAGCAGGGCAGAGTCTGGAAGGTTTTAGGCTGCTACCAACCTGCTGACAGCAGGCAGTGGGGGAAAGGAGAGGTACTAAATACTGTCTACCCTAAGGGCAGTCTGCGTTCAACTGTAGCACTAGACACTGGGAAATCTAAGTGGGATGGAACAGACACAAGTGAAAGCCACCCAAAACTAGGCCTTCTGAGCCATACTGCTCCCAGAATGACTTCATTTAAAGACAATACAGAATATTCATATGTGGCCTACCCTGCAAATAAATTAAATGTGGAATAGCAGGTAATAACAAGAAAATAGGGAGGTTTCTTGCTTTCCAGTTCACAGAGCATCCTGCTCATAATTGGCCTACAATATTGTGCATACAGCAGGATGATTTCCAGCGCTGCTGCTTGGGGCAGGTCCCTGATTGCCGCTCTATTGGCCACCAACCACATCTTAACCAAAAAAAAAAAAAAAAAAGGAAATCACTTTGATTTGTGTTAAAATGGGAGCTGATTTTCCTGGAAAATCTGGTGTCAGCTGTTTATTAGGTATTTTACTGCTGGCTGCCTTCTTTTCGTTGGTATAAAGGGATATTTACTCTCCTAGTGCTGGTGCAGAGTTGATAGTCCTATTTGCAGTGGTATTACTGGAACATGGTTCAAGCGAGATGTTTGAGTTGATAATCCACTGGGGTCCTTCCAGGCCCTGTGTGAAACCAGACAATCTTTTAAGCTATTTGTCAACATGCAATTGTTATTTCCAGCCATTCAGTGCACAAGGAAAGCAAAGCCTGTTTGCTTCTGCCTGTTTGCTTTTTAAATTCAGTTTTGTGTTGCTGTTTTGGGGAATGGTTGGGCGTCTGTGATGGCAGCAAGGTTTACTCTGGAGTATTGGGGCTTGAACTGAAGCAGGGCAAAGCCGGGAGACTGTACAGCATTGTTTATGTATCTTGGGAAGGGTCGGGCATAAAACAAAAACCTTAACATAAACACATTTTTCTGATGTGAACAGAGCATGAATTTTAGCTCTCAGTCTGAACTTCCCTGAAAGTGAAATGTAGGAGACACATGATCTTTCCTTTCTCACCTCCTCCTAGTTGTAGAGTCAACTGTGGCAAATCTAAGCAACTATTAAAATGCAACAGGAATTACAGTAATTGTGGTATTTAAATGTAGGGTAGTAACAATTCTGTTTCCACAGACTACCAAGTGCAAAATACTACAAGTATTTTGTTTTAATGAGATTAATAAGATTAAGTGTTTTGTTTTAGTGTTATCCTTTGACTTGTATATTGTGGTACCTTTAAATGCTCATGTATAATGCAAAAGTTGCAGAGAAGTACATAATGTTTGTTTTGTTGGGGATATATTTTAAAAACCCTGCAGACATATTGAGAAACTAGGATCTTTCCATCCAATTTGACAGTTTAAAAAGTGTCTGTATTTCCTGTAGAACGGCAGTTGTGAGTTTCACGTAGCTCGTTCTGCTGCACTACGAGAGCGATGCTGTCATTCCCGGGAGTACAGCTGAAAATCTGGTCTCCAGTTACAGTGAGGAATGCCGCTGTCAGTTGTTCCACTCTTGGCAAGGAGGACAAAATCTTTCAAAAAACGTTTTGGCCCAGAGCTGGGCGGCTCTCACAAGCACTCCTGGGGCTGGGAAGCGCATACTATTTGAGGTCAGAGCTGTATCAAACAGCTGGGAAATCTGCAGCACCATCAAGCTCCAGTGCATGATTCAGACTCTGGCCTTGCAAAACGTACAGATGTGCTTAATTTCCTCAGATGAGATACTGTATGCCTTCAGTGCAAACTCTGGGCTCTCAAAAATATTTAATGGGATGTGAATGTGGCCAAAGTGACCTTATTCCTGAGAGTATAATAGCGGGTGGGAACGATGACTTTTTGCTGCACTCTAGGAAATCAGTATGCAGTTTCCTATATAGAAATTTAGTATTTGGTTCCTCCTAGAAAAAAACAGTAAAAGCTGTTTACTGTGTTTCACAGAAGCAGGCTCTTCCTCTTTTTTTTTTAATGTGCTTTATTTAGCCGCATGTAGCAGGCCATGCGTAGAGTACTGCTCTCTGCTACGTGGTGAGAAGGAGGTGGGGGAATCGCTGTCCCTCTCCCCCTTATCTCCCTCCCCTTCCTCCCCTTTCCTAGCTGTCCTGACGTCTGGGCTTGAAATCTCTCTAAATGCTCTGAGAAGCAGACAAGGAGCCGACTTCTTCTCTCACAATTTAAGAATGTAGCTGGATTCTTCACGCCTCCCAGCTGACTTCGGGGGAAAAAAGCACTGCTCAGCAAAGGTTTGTGACCGAGTCCCCTTTGGGGTCTGAGTTTGCCTGGATGTCACTGGGCTGGGCTGGGGGGGCTGCGTGGTTTGGGGGGATGTGTGGGTATTGACAGAAGGGGGAATTTCAGCAGACTTTCAAACTAGGAGAAACTTTGAGCTAGTCCAGTGGTGCAGCGCAGCTCAGGGGCAGCACCTCCAGTGTCATGTAAGGGAGGGCAGGTCCTGCATGTCTGATCCTTGCAAGGTGAAGTAGTTTCAAGAGTCAAATTCACTGGAGGTGAGGTCTAAATATCACCAGGACTGTTTTTATAGAGAGCGATGAATTCTTTTAGAGTGGTGGCTGTGGGAAATGGAGTTTCACTGGTGCTTTTATTTTTCTCCTTCAATGGTTAATAGGTAAAACCTGGGGGAAATTTCAGCAGAAGAGGACAGTAATTGGAACAGCTTGCTAGCTTATGGCTGAAATTACAGCTGTCTGGGTTGTTTTTTCCCACCTGTAGGTGTGGTGTGTGTCTGCGTTGAGCCAGTGTTATTAAACCTGTCTGGGTTGTGGGGAGCTACAAATGCTCAGTCCCAAAGTGAACCTTGTACATTAGTTTTTAAGAGAGGTGCTGAGGTAATTGAGGATTTTGGTTCGGTGGTTGAACAGAAACACAGAAGACTTTTTGGAGAGTAAAGAAAGGGTTTGCTGAACATGTTTTTATCTGGTTTAGGTCCTTTAACTAGCAAAGCATTCAGGGAGTGTAGGACAGATTTATTTTCCGTAGCTCTGGCAGGAAATCCTGCTCTCCTAGGGTTGCTGGTTTCTTCTGTGTGGTTCTCCCATAAGAGTCTCCTCTCGTGCATGAACCAGCCTCAGGGAGCCAGCCTGGGCTGGGATTTGCTCACAGGCTGACTCCCATGTAGCTTACTGCGTTTTGCCCAGAGGAGCTGAGGAGCTGCTCTTCAGGTTCGTTCAGTGAACGCTTCTGAACAGATGAACACCGCTCTGCTGCACTGGCTCCAGCCAAGGTGGAGAGGGCAGAAGGTCTCATGCTGCTCGTGTGGCTGGCAATGAGTAGGCTGTAGAGTGGTGTTGCTTCTCCAAGTGCTTCGTGGCAGACTGTGATGTGCTCTGGCATGAGGAGTGATAGAAATGTCCTCAAACTGTGAGCTGGCTTCTGTGGCGGTGGAGGCTGGAATTAGTTCATGGCGCTCCAAAATCCTCACCTTCATTTGTGCTGATTTAAAAATGTGGCAGGGCTTTATGGGTAGAAAATCTTTTTTCTTTAATTAAAAGTGACTATTTTTAAAATTTCCTGTACAAGTAAGGCGATCTCAGACTGGCTTAACCTCCAAATCTCCTCTGAACACGTAGCTGGGGCAAATGAGAAGTCATGTTCCAGCCCACTTTGGGAAGTGGTGCGTCCCTCGCACACCCATTTTCCAGGCCCTGCAAATTCTTACCATATGCTCCATGTGTTGCTGCCTCCAGATTCTTTCCCTGAGGGAGTAATGGGAGAGAGGAGTCGGCATGCAGGAGGTTCCCTGCCCCCTGACAGGGTGATGACACTGTGGTCCTGTTGGCCCCACTGTCCATGGTTCAGCCTGGCTGGATGGCTGTACTAGCAAGGGCAGAAATGGATGGGAAGGGACCACGGACACTTGGGTGGGAGCTTGGGAAGTAGCAGGTATCCTTTGGAGCAGAAAGTACTGTGGGGTGGGGAAGCATAGCTCCTCCAGCCATATATATCTTCAGCCATCTGAAACAGGTGCATCTTCTTCCATCCCTGCTTTACAGGTAGGAAAATGAAGCTTGGAGGGGAAGCAAAATATCTGTGGGCATATCTCTGAGCTAGGAAAGAAACATCAAGTCCCTGTTCCTTGCCTTAGCTGCAATGCTGTAAGAGTAAAGATTTACCTTCTTGGGAACTTACTTGGCCCAACCTGAGCTGATGCTGAATTCATCTTATTGACACATCAGAAGTAGAAGCTGATGGCTGAGTCAGACCCTACAGTAAGCCTGATTCAGTGTAGGTTGGAGAAGTCTGTGCATTCTTTTCGCTGGACTTTGGACCCCATATAACATTTGTTAATATGAAAAGGTCATATGCAATCCAGTGTTTTTGTCTGCAGCTGACATCCTGTTTGCCAGCAGAGCTGCAAGGAAGTTACAAGGAAATTCAGAGTGACTTGGGTGGCATTGCAAAATGACAAAAATAAACCTTGTTATTGATTCAGGGAATTTTTCAAAAATGCAGACTTCTCGCTGTTGCTCAGCACAAGTGCCTAAATAACAAGGTCAGGCTTTGCTTTTTTGGGTATGATGGTCAGATTCCTAAAACCTACCTGTAAAATGTTTGCTATTTTTTAAAAGCAATGACTTAATTTTATTAGCTGGGGAAAAAAAAAGCAAGTGTTTCCCATGGCCAAGGGCTACAATTACACTGCAGTTGTTCCATATAACCTGATCTTCAATCAAAGGAAAAAGAAATCCTCCGACTGAGTAGTGTGCATGTGTGCGTCTGTGTATGGGGGTAGGGTGGTTATTAACATCTGTCTGTTACAACTTGCATATTTTTCCATTCAATCTTACAACATTTTAGAACTCCTGATTTAAAACCTAGGAGATTACGGCTGGATCATTCACTTGCATATATATTTTTCCTTTTAATCACTAAAAAGCTGACATATTTGATGGGAAATAGGCATTTGCCAGGAGTCTCTAAATACCTGTCCATCAAAATGAACAAAACAGAAATGTCACTGCAGACTGCAATGAAAGAAGCTCATGTATAGTCTGGTCCTGCCAAAAGCAATAAGACTGAACTGGGTAGCACAAAAATGACAGATGCCAATGATGCGTTGCAAAAGGCCAACAGCTTATGTTTTAAACCCTGTATATTGAAGACTGAGGCAAGGGGGAGGCACTATTTCCATCAGCTAGGATGGTTTTATGCTGGTATAACTTTTCTGAGCCAAACTGAGTAAAGGTTAAGTCTGGGCCAGTGGAGACAAGGTTTGACTTCCTCTGAAGTCAGCGAGCTGTAGACTGAGTGATGGGTGTCTGTCTGTCTGTCCTTAAACTAGCCAGCCCTGGGAATGCTGCAGAAGTTACTTTTTGGCCAGAGTGATTCACTGACGTGGTTAAGTCTGTAATAATTAAGTAGGTGTTACTTGAAACAAAAATTGTTCTGTAATCTCTATCTAACCATTGATTTGACCAATGTCATTTATGTACATGATCAGAGCAGAACCCTGCATGTACTGTTGTACCTCTGCTGATCTTGTCCTACCAAGACAGCAGTGCCTGTCTCTAGGACCAAGCAGACTCGGAGGCTAGGTCAAAGCCTACTCCCCATCACCTGTGTAAACTCAGTTTAGTATTGGTTCAAGGCACTGATGAACAACTGTGTCAGAGAGACCAAGACTGTAAACTAAAATGTAGGAATCATAGGAAAATTCAGTATGTGCTTCTCAGTTCACCCTTACAGTACTATCAGGGATGTATAGAGTAGTAGATTTCAACTTGTCTCTCAACTGGGGACTACAAAAAAAACATGCCAGGAGATTTCAATTCACACCACCACAGGAAAGCCCCAGATGATTCCTACAGACACCCCTGCAGAAAGGAGAGGGGATTCCAGGGCAGCAGAATTAGTCAAAAGAATGAAAGTGGCTTTTGGTCTTGGTAAATGCAACTTTACTTCTCTTTCCTGATGTTTGCCTTCACGTAGGTCCTGGTCACCATGCAGATTCACACTTGCTTCTTTTTTGCCTGCCTGACTGTGGTGAGTCGTGTCTGGGGCCGAGTGAGCAGCCAAGGTAAGGAGCTTGTTTGTGGTTGCTCTGAAGGAAGCACTGGGCACAGTCACTTAGGGTCTGGCTGTCAAGTGGGCTAACCTTGCCTGTGAAGGCCACTTCTAAACACACACAGAATTTCAGGGGGCTGCTAGGCTTCAGTGTCCATTGGTGGAAATCCAAACAGCCGGTTTCCACACATAAGAGCAACAGGAGATCAGGGGACTCATTTAGGGAGAATATCTTAATCCTTCCCCATCCTGCAAGGCCTGTCCTCATCACTGGCAGCAATTCAGCATGCCACTCCCTTACACCAGGGATGCGTTTCTGCCTGTATAAGTAATGAGGAATGCTTATGTGATCTGCAAATGGAGCTTGAAAAGTGATTTAAAAAAAAAAGAGTGATATTGCTTCTATTAATCACTGCATCTGTCCTGCACTCTGAAACTATTGCTTTGAAGCAATACGTTGATATCTGCTGCAACATCTGGATCAGAAAGTACACAAGGTGTATTCCTTCTGTAACATGCAGCGTTCCCATGGTATCACAAGTGAACAGAAAATACCCGTAGAACCTCATCATATGCTTTTTGATGTTAAAAGTCTACCTTTATCTGCCTCTATGTAAGTGGTCGGTACAAAGCTTCTTGACAGGTGGTGGCACTTTAGAATTTGGACAGATGTATGTCCATGCTGTGTATCTTCCAGACCTGCCTCTGCAGTGTATCTGGACTTAACTCCAAAGCAACTGGAGAGCAAGGTTACAGCATCAAATAGTGCATATCCAACACTAGGCAGAGAAACAGTAGAGCTTTCATGGCACTGGGATTCATTTGCATCCAGTGCATAATGGAGCTTTAGAGGATGTTGTCCTTTCAGATCTGTGTGTGGGCATTTTTGCCTTTTTAACTTTTGGGCTCCTAGAGTGATGGCTGAGGAGCTGGACCATATGTGTCCAGAAGAAGACAGCTCCATGTTTCATCCAACTATGAATTCCCCTCATTGTTCCAAGATCTTTTACCATTTCTCTTAGACGTGATTCTGGGACTTGATTTTGCCTCTAACCCCCCTTCCTTATGTTTTCTTTCTTCCCCTTCATATTTGCCTGGGGTGAGATGTGAATCTGAGCTTTGTTTTCCTAACATAGTTATCTGCCTGTTGGGCAGTCTGCAGGAAGTGTCCATGAGGAGAGGTTAAGGCACAGATGTCGGGCTGAAACAAGCAAGTCCTCACTGCCAGCTATCACTGCTCTTTTGGGTTGTGACTTCATGGAAAGGATGTCAGGAGATGTCTGGGTATCATGCAAGACCAGATTAGGAACCCAAGGATTCCTGTGCAGCACACAGAGTTTGCCAGCACCGAGCAGGAAACTCCATGTCTTCCTAAGCTTTTTTTTAACTAATGATAAAGATATGAAATTTCTAAATATTTTTCAAAATGTCAAAAATCTTATGTCTGGGTTCTGTCCACACTGTGTTTAGATCAAGAATATTATTCATTCTTGCCTTTTCTTTCTTTCTGACTCTTCTTTCCCCAATTAATGTCCATGCTTTTACTGACCCCTCCCACCATATATTTGTATTTGCAAAACACATGCTAGGTTATGTCACACTTCTACACCCAGCTCAGTGTTTGTCTTCGGTTATCCACTTTCCTTGCACTTGTTGTCAGTCGTGGAGCTAATCTGTGTCCACACTTATTGCAGATGTATGTGCAGTTCTGGTAACCATGCATGCAGCTGAGTGCATGTGGCCACTTTGGGCATAGTAACTGATTGGTAACAGATTGGTAACGGATGCAGACAAGATGGGCATTTGAGTGCAGTTATTTATAGTATGCAGGCAAAGGATGTGCTCATTCATTGCACATTAAGGAAACCTGCTGAAAAGGCAGTTATAGATAGACTCTGCGGAAAGAGAGGAGATAAATCTGCCATCCTTCATCCAGTGAAGTGAAAAAGTTTCATATGGTGATGTGTGTACAATGGTACGGCTTTATTTTATTGAGGAATCATTGTTTCAAAGAGCGACACATGAGTTCAAACATCTAGTTGGGGTTTAAAAGATCTTTCTAAAATCTGGAGATGCTAAGGGAATGGGCTAGCCCTTTTTCCTTTTCTTTTTACTTCCTTGTCTGATACTATTTTTCCTCAGGATTTGTCTTTTTAGTTTGCTGCTCCCTGCAGCACACTAGTACAAGCTGGCACCCATGAGTTATGGTCCTATCAAGAACTGTTATTTACTGTTTATCAGGTTTTCTTGTTCTTTCCTGTTCTTTCTTAAGCTGGTTCTTGGAGCTGCCTCTGAAACGATCTTTCTGCCAAAGTATGGAATCCATCACCTTGGATTTCTGTATTTCTCTGCGGCCGAAGTCTACTGAACAGCCTTACTGATCCCTTTTATCTGTCTCCTGCCATCTCATTTCCTAAGTGTGCGCTCTAACATGCTTGCTGAATTCCACCCATAAAACATGCTGCAGAAAAGCTCTTGGAAATGATCCTCCCAGGATGTGGGGGGTGCCGAGAAAGCCACCACTTCTGTTCCAGACTGTTTCTTCTGTTCGCAGAAGTGTATACTGAGGTCTCAGTCATTACACAGGGAAAATCCTCTTTGCATAGGATGAAGGCTGCAGATTTGACAGAGTAAATCTTGCTAGATTTCCTGGCAGAGGTGCAGAAGGACTGTAGGAGTTGAAGTGCAGTGTCAGGGGATGCAAAACACTTGGTGGGACAGCGAAGGTTTCCTCTACGCTGAAATTATTCTCATATACCCAGAGGAGATAGCTCGTGAGGCATTTTGTGCATGTGCATATGGGAAGAATTCCATACGTAACAGCACAACACTTCTCCTCCTCCAGGGTCAGGTCGACTGAAGCTCACTGTCCTTTCGGAAGACAGGCTCCAAATGAAATGGAAGGAAACCGAAGGGAACATCAATGGCTACAAAGTTCGGGTAAAGCCCATGGCAGGTATGTGCTAATGGGTTGTACGTTAGACTGAGCAAAGATTTGTGTATGAGTGGGGATTGCGCCCCAGTTTTTGGCTAGTGTGTATCTTGGACAGCAGAACTTAATTACAAGCATTAGTTAGTGTGCTAGAACTAAGGAAAAGGGAATTATATACCGCTTGCTTTCATTTTAAGTGCTGATTAACCTAGATCAAAAATTTCCGTGGGGCTGTACAGAGCACTCTGGACAAGGAGCCTTTCTGGCCAGCCTAAGAGCAGTCAGTAGTAGTGCTATGTTAGTGTAGGCATAGGAAAAGATTATCAAATCACTCTATCACAAATTCACAGGAAGGATGTGAAATTCAGTCCCCTTCATCCTAGGGAAATGCCTTAGCCAGAAACTGTTACTCTTTGGGACTGTGTGAGAGAAAAGATTGGGAAAGGTTTGTTGTTTGATTCTTCTGTGGGAGCTGTTCCACTTCTGTATAATTAGTTGTGTGTTCACTGAATGTTCTTCTCTTGCCTGCCACTGCTGAGTATTTATCCAAAGTGGAGGGAAAGAAGGAAACAGATTAAAGGTGCTATGGTTATAACTGTCTAGACATGGCTGCAGGATGTCACTGCCACTGCCCTGATCCCCTTTGCTGGTGTATCCCCTCTCATTAGAGCCGCTGTGCCCATACTTGGCTCATCTGGGGATTCCTAGCCGAAGTCCTTGACCCTGCAGCGTGTGTACTGTAGTGGGGCTCAGCCTCTTGGCTCCCTGCCCTGGCCACGCTCCAATTCTCCTGACTTTTGACACTGAACCTGGTGGTATTGAAAGGATACTACATCCCTCGGCAGGAGCAGTGGTTGACAGCAAAGGGGGAACCTTAGTTTTGGCTGGCATTTGGTTTTCAGAGAGATCTGCAGTCACTGGCCTTATCCCAGCAAGCCAGAGGAGGGGAGCTATGAGCCGGGAATGCATGCACGCAGAGCCACTGATGGGAGGACATTTGCTCCCCTGCCTGCTTTTAGCTCAGCCTGCACCTGTTTACTGAGTGGGAGCAAAACGTCTCTCATTCCTGCCTTCCCCTGTTCCTCCACAGGTCTTGGTGGCGGGTTGAGAGCAGCGAGCATCCCGGGAATGCAGGGAATTCCCTTCCTGCGCTCCAGCATGCACTCCCTGACACATGCCTAAGGCTTTCCCTGCTGCGTAGGCTGGGGAACTGCATTTCTAGCTCTCCAGCTAGGCATGAGCACAGGAACTGAGGGGTCAGAAACTCTTCCATCACCATAATTACAGAATCATGGATCTTTCTTAATCAGAGAATTTTAGGGAGCCAATTTGATTGTCTCTTTCCCTTTATTTTGTTCCTGTGATCCCAAACTTTCCCCATATCACCTGGGATAGTCCAGCCATCCCAGTAGCAGAGAGATCAAAGCAGCAGCCAAATGCAGCACAGAGAAGAGCTGTCTCGCTCCATCAGCTCCCTGACATGTTAATGCAGAAGCAACCCAGTTCCCAGCTGATCGGGGGATCACAGCCACAAAACAGCTTCCATGGGCCATGAGATACTGCTGGAGGTCCAGGAACCCTGCAACATAAGGAGTCTGGCCTCAGAAACACCACAGCAGAGACAGGGAGAGCCAGAGCTGAAGGTCCTGGACTTGCAGGCAGCAGTAAGCATAGGTTCTGTGTGCCACTGCCAAAGGGCTGGCAGCTCCCTTAGCAAGTGTCACTGCAGCTGTAGCCAAGTGCAGATGCCCATTCCCACAATGCAGATGCACTGGACAACCTGATCTGGATCAGGGCCTTAGTGCCCATCTCTTCTGTTCTCCTCCCTCTTCCTTACAGTCGTCTCTCTCCCTGCTCACTGCTGTCACTGCAGCAGCGCAGGCTAAAGAAGGAGCCAGAGTGCGTTTCCCTTCCGGTGTGCGAGTCGGAAGGAACCTGCCTGCCTTCGGAGAGCAGCGAGGCCCGTCAGGAGGCCTGGTGGCAGCAGGAGTGTGAGCAAGGGCAACAGGGAGCTGGAAGCAGTGCTGATTCCAGAAATGAGCTGTCTATCTGCAGACAGCAGCTGATCCTCTAGAGAGAGATGGGGCTTGCTGGGATAGGTAGCACGGCAAGAGTGGCTGAGATGAGCAAAGTGAATCCCAAGTGCCAGCTAGGGCCTCAGGAGATGCAAAGCCACTTCCTCGCTTTGTCACGTATGACCTCAAGCCAATCACTTGGTTGGCTGTTTTCATAAGTGGTCTTTATGAGTAATGGCCCAACCTTCAGCCTCTGAAGACTGGCTTTTCAGAAGTTTAAATATCAGCAACTCCTGGAGAAGTTGGTGAGAGTCACACTAATGCTGGGTGGAAATTGGTTTTCTGTTTTGGGCATGTATCAGGGATTTTAAAATACTTGCTCAATTCTGGACTGGGAAAAAAGTCAAAATCATGAAGAAATCCACAAAATTAAATAGGAAATTAGAAATGATTGAGGTCCCTAGACAGGCATTCTCTGCATTTCAGCTATGCTTTTGCTACTGTCAGCTTAAATTTGAACGCTAACAGGCTCTGAACTGTGGCTTTGTCCTACCTCAGGGGACTCGGAGCAAGAAGTTATGCTGAAAACCAAGACTCCCAAAGCCACAGTTGCGGGGTTGAGCCCTACCAAGGAATACACGTTGCAGGTCTATGTGCTTAATGGCTCCCAGGAAGCCCTGTTTGCCAAAAGGAAATTCGTGAGTAAGTAGAGTGTGCTACTTTTCTTTGCTCCATGCAGAGAGCCCCTGCGGCTCTCAGAGACTTGGCTTTTCAGAGTTCATCCTCTGGTATGTGCCCTGTAGACTGTGCTGCAATAACAGCGCTGTCTGTTATCATTTTGATTGGAAGGTTAGAAAGGGAGTGGTGAAGACCAAAGGGATGAGCGATGAACTGTGAAGCTCACAAACGTGGCTACGTTGACTCTATCTTCCTGTTTTGCTGTTCCTATAGTTGAGGAGCTCAAAAATGCATCCCAGACGAGAAATAACCGAAGAAACGCAGGAACTATGTCAGAAAAGAATCTCACTTCTTCAGGAAGTTCAGCAGCTGAGCACAGCTCAGTGGCAGAGGCCACTCCACCACCCCTGAATGCAGTCTTGACACAGACAGGTAGGTGCACAGAGCATTAGGGGGCAATGCCCAGAGGCATGGTGGACTGGTGTTTGGGGAAGGATGTGTGCTCGGAGGAAAAGGGCCATGTGTCCGATCTGTGTTCATACAGCATCTTTCACTCGGCAGC
Organism: Dromaius novaehollandiae; assembly: GCF_036370855.1. Lineage (NCBI taxonomy): Eukaryota > Metazoa > Chordata > Aves > Casuariiformes > Dromaiidae > Dromaius > Dromaius novaehollandiae. Next base: position 19,222,452 of record NC_088113.1, read on the forward strand.
TCTGAGCCAGAGCCTCTGCTGTGCTACCAGAGCGTGTAAGAAATGGAAATCCAGTCTGCAGGTGGACAGGCCTGTTGGGTTTGGAGTGGTCTTCAGATGACAGCTCCTGCTTTAGCATCAGGAAGATGTTGCACAGTCCAAGTATCTTGTGGAATTGAGTCACAAGGTCTGTTTGGAGTGTTAAGCACAACTGTCCCCCAGCATCACATCCACCTTTCCCCATGCAATCCTTATCTTGTCAGGGGCACTCATTCAGTAAGACGTGGTGGTTCAGTCACATCCTTGGCATACATCTCCTAACTACAAAAAACACAATAAGCAGCTTAAGGTATTTGTCCCTCATCCCAGCCAAACTCTCCAGCCAGACAGAGTACATCCATGCATGCCTGGGGCTGACAAGTATTCAAATTCAGCAGGTACTGTCAAATCCTTTAATGGAGTGCTGATCTTTTGAGAACAAGTTGTTCCACGAGCACTGGAGCTAAAGATGCCAATTTCCTAAGCTTTGTGTCCCAAGCCTGGCTGCAGTTGGTCTCCAAAAAGGTGTGAGCTTGCCCCTATGCCTGATGCTTGTACATAACCTGTGTAGATTCTCTTTTGCCTAACAACAAGGTTTTCATTTGTTTAAAAAGCAGATCTTGATGTTCATGGAAGAAAGATCTATCACGGGCCATTGTACATAAAGACCACTATTTGCTGAGGATGTTTTTGAGTCCCACGTTGCTGGAGTTTGGAGAGTAAACCAGATATTTGATATCATGATATGTTTTCTCTGGTTTTATACTTTATAGACATTCATTATTCTTCAGTGTCAAAGACAATGGAATGGACAAACTTTTGATGTGATCTACATTCTTATGTTAACTCATGAGCCCACGTGCAGTCCTTCCCTCAGAGAGGCATGAATGGAGATGGTCTTCTCTATCTAGCCGCCTGTTTTCATAAAGCTTATAGGACTTTTATCTTCTCTGTGCCCCCTACACTTCTGTCAAATGTGGCTGAAATCAGTCAATAAATGCAGCAGTTTGCATGGGTGATAACACAGCTAGAGACAATGGGATTTTTCTTTTTGGAGCACAGCAAAGGACAGAACTGAAAAGAAAAGGCAGAGAGGGAGTCAGTCAAAGGTCTCAGGTGAAGCTGTGAGAAACCAACCCAGTGCTGAGGCCAGTGTGACAGAAACAACACCAACAAGCACTAAATCATCGCAGCGCACTCCTGCAAACTCAGGACGAGAATCTCTAGGCAAAGAAAAACCCACAAAGGATTCGCTGAAGAGAGGTGAGTGGAGTTTCAAACACATTCCTCCTTTTGCACTGTGCTCCCTAAGGTTGTTGAATACAAGCCTTCCAGCCCACTATCTGTCACCAAGATTTTCAGGAATGAGAGTGCTGTTGATTTTGCTTTTATTTGCCATGTCATGCTTTGGGGAACTATCACAGATCACTGGAAAAGTTTGCAATTCTGCAAAGCATCACAGATTTTAAGGCAAACTGGAGCTAGGCCAAAAATTCCTTCTGGAGCGTTCATTTATTCATTGTCTTCTATTCTTCATTCATGATTTTCCAGCTTACAGGTTTGTGTTACCCACTGAAGAAGCAGAGCAATACCGTGTGATTTAGGTGAGCTGTCCCAAACTGTGAGGCTTGAGTAGTCTGAATGTAGACTGTGAGTTTCTTATTCAGACTTTCCAATCCTTGTCTCGATTATCCTAATCTATTAATCCATCGAGGAGAAGAATGGTCTGTGTTTGGGACAGAGGCAGCCTGAATTCAAACTCATATTCTTTTATCATTTTCCCACTTATAAAATTGGATGTATAGCACTCCCCAGTCACAGCTGCTGCTCTCCAACATGGGCCATAAAATGACATCTATAGCTAACAGCTTTTATCACTACAGCTTTTAAGGAACAATTAAAATCTGGACTAGACTGATAATGATTTTCTAACTGGGAAAAAGGACTCATTCTACCACTGATAGCAGTGGCAGTAACTCCTCTGACTGGCAGCAAACTCCAGCTTGTTTAAAAGGTTTCTTCCAGTCCTCAGAGGCCTTGTTTTCACAAGTGTAAGAATTTGTGTTCCTGACACATGTTGTCACCTCCCCAGACTACTGACAGATGCATGTAAGGGTTTGCATTCTTGAAGAGTCCCACCCAGCCATGGACCTATCCAAAGGGCAAATAAGTCTTCAGAAGGTGAGGAGTGCATCAGTGGTGTTGATTACCCAACCTGCTCCACATCCTGGACTTGTTCTTCATGTTTCCCAGATAACTGATCCATTCTGATCCTTCATTTTTGTCAGTTGAGAATATGGCAGGGTAGAGGGTTCACAGCACCTTCGAAGAGGACGCTTACTGGTGAAAATGGGATTGGCCAAAGCATCTGCATTTGGTCCCTTGAGAACAGTTGGAAGCCATGGCTGTGAGTAACTTGTTTGCAGCCTGCTGAATCTTGATGGTATCATGTATTTTACTCCACCGCAGATGTAAAATCCCCCATCTGAAAAATATTCAGGGAAGATGCATTTGATCAGCAACATGCCCTATCTTATCCTCTGTTAAGCTGCAGGCCTGGGGTGGGGAGAAAGACAGGACTGAGTATCTGTGATGCCAGCAGGTTTTTAGGAAGAGATTGGATGGAATATAAAGCCACTAAATAATTATAGCCCACAGGGAATCTCGTGGTGGAATGGAATTAAACAATCACCTGCAATTCTTTGAGACATAGAGTGAGATAAAAGGGAAGCGCTAGACTGGGGCTGAGATGTAATCAAGTTGACAGTTTGCAGAGAGCAGTGCCTAGATTAGGAGCACGGTTTTTGATAAGTTTAACCCCTTAATTGGAGAAATGCAACTGCCTGCCACTCAGCTGTTTGGTACCGAGACCTGTTGCCCTTCACTGCATGGTTTTTGCCAAGATGGTGGGATGTGTCAGGCTGGCAGAGGGTCCAATCTGCCACCCAGACAAGGCTTTACACTTCAGATCTGTTTCTTATCTTAAAACTCAAGCATTTTTTCCTCCTTTTTGCTCCTTTCAGTGTCAAACATTTTCTCCCTCAGGTTCCCAGTTTCAGTGTGACACGTCCGCAATGATTGATATCGTCCTGCTTGTGGATGGGTCTTGGAGCATCGGACGCAGCAATTTCAAGCTCATTAAAGAGTTCCTGAGCACTTTGATTTCCCCGTTCAATATTGCACAGGACGAGATAAGAGTAGGTAGGAGACCTTCCTGTTTCCTGACCTTGGGAAATTTCTCTGAAAACATAGCTGTGTTTGAAGGTGCTGTGGTCTCTGTTTCTGTGTTTATGTGCTACTCTGAGGAGCTTTTTTTCCTGTAGGCTGGGGTGTGATATGCCAGTCTTGACAGCTTTTTCTGTCTGGTAGCAAGCTCTGGCCTCTAGCGGCTGTAAAAAGTAGCTGCACAGTGAGCAGAAGCGGTATCTTCTGAGCTGCACTGGGTCAGGCATTTAGGGAGCAGTCAATGCTGGATACATTTGAGGTTTCCTGCCTAGCTGTGACGAGGTGCTCAGTTTACACAGCGGTGCACTGAATGATGTCAGTGCTACCCTGGAGTTGCTTTGGTTCAGAACAGTGCTGCTTCCAGTTCTGACACTCAAGCTAGCTGATGGCACTGGGCAGCCTGCGCACAAAACAGGAGACCCACGGTGCAAAAGCTTTGGTTGAAAATTTGGCTCATCTCAGCTAGGGAGAAAACTGACAAGGTATGGAGTGGAAAGGAGAAAGATTAAAAAGAACAGAATGTTTGTGGCCTGTGTGGACAGTGCAAATCCATCCGACTCCTTGCAGCTGCTTAGTTTGACCTGGGGGCATTCCTGACTGGTGCTGAGACATTGTCAGCTGCTTCAGAGCACCACTGCAGGGGTAAGTAACACTGCACCCAGTGAGGCTTGAGGCATCACCTAGTTGTCTGTGTGCTAAGGACCATGTAGAGAAGTGGAGCTAGAAACCAGGTCTGTTGACCCCCAGTCCAACACTTTATTCACTATTTTCTGTCATCCTATCAAGACAAGCCTGTAATCTCCTCCTCCTGAAACCAGTCCCATCTTCTGGCTTTCCTTGGCTTGCGTGATGCTGATAGCTCTTGCCTTCCCCAGGGTTGTCCCAGTACAGTAGTGATCCCCGCACAGAGTGGGATTTGAACACTTACGCTACGAGGGACGAGGTGCTGGAGGCCGTGCGGAGCTTGCGGTACAAGGGCGGCAACACATTTACAGGTAACTCCAGCTCTCAGGTGTCTGCTACATGGTTTCTGGGGCTGCAGACCAGAAAGCTGTTCTCACAGGATATCCTCCATGGGGAACAAGGCCACTGTGTGGCAGAAAAAGAAGTAAAGGTTGAGGGTTATCTGCGAGGCTCTAGCATACCATCCTTCTGTGTTCCTCCCCAGGCCTTGCTTTGACTCATGTCCTGGAACAGAATCTAAAACCAGAATCTGGTGCCCGACTGGAGGCAGAGAAATTGGTGATCCTCTTGACTGACGGAAAATCCCAAGATGATGCCAACCTGGTTGCTCAGACCTTGAAAAACATGGGTATAGAGATATTTGCCATTGGTAAGATCACAGCTATTGAGGAGCTATTAAGCTCTGTGAAAAGGCTAACCTACTTTCACTCTTCTTCAAATTGAAGGCTATGTTCCCTCAACTTTGATAGGAGTAGCTTGAAGCTGTAAAACTATGATAGTGGGCAAGACCTTATTGCATTGTGGCTAAGATGAAAATTGACTCATTTGTTCAGCACAGGCAGTGTCTTTAAAGGGGATTTTGTTTGTTTAAAAAAAAACAAAACAAAAAAACCACTAGTTCATCAGAAAGATTTCACACCTCCCATCTGTAAAGACCTTGTCAGCCTCAGGGACCTGTACCATGAGAAGAGTGTTCTCACATGTGGAATTAGACAAGTGATATTGTATTGGGGAGGGCAGGGGAGCTCCTTTATGATTACTACCTCTCACAACTTTCCATTTCTTGGCGTAATAACATTGTCTGCTGTTCACTATCTGGCAGCAATAACAAGACACAAAATGTGCAGCTCTGTCCTTGATGACTAAATGAGTCTGCTAGAGACTAATACCTGGGCAATAAAGTTACAGAGAAAAGTCTCTTAAAATTGCATTCTCCAGAACTTAAAGGGCTAATTTATGCCAGGAGTACACAGGCAAAGGGTTTATTACATAGGGTTATGTAGCTACGTGGCTGGCACTGTGATTTGTTTCATAGACTGAAGGGAGCTGCTGATCCTCAGCTGTATATTCTGCAGCACCATGGATGAAAAATCTGAAATCACTTAAAGGTGTGTTCTTGGCTGGGCTCTTTCCCTTTCCTCTTTAACTAGAAGATCATGTCATTTGATCTTTACATATCAGAGCCTGAGCTATAATTTCCAAAGCATGTTAGTTGTCACTACAAGAGCATGTAGTCCGTGTGGGAGCTGGTTTGAATGTGAACCCTTCCTGTACATGTAGTGGGGGCACAGCTGCTCTGAGCCATGTGGCGGGGTGAAGTCAGGGCTGTGCTTGAGTGCGATAGGTTGAGGTGTCATCTGATGAAGCAAAACATCCTTAGAGGGTTAAGCAGTGAGTTTAGTTTCCATGGCCCTGCCATTAATGTCAGCACTGAATGTTGTGAAAAGTGAGGGTGAAGGAGGAATAAACCCTGATCTACTCTGGCTCCGATGCTGTCTCTGAGCTGGGAAGCAAAATCTGTGGTCTGTGGTGGGGCTTGGTTTGCAGAAGATTAATGAGGATGGCGATGGGGCAAAGGATGCTTTGCGGTGGTGAAGTTCTGCGAAATAAATGGTGTGCTTTTAATTCATCCCCAACTCTTCGAAATGCAACGTGATGTTCTGATGAACAACAGACTCTCTGTGGGGAATGCTGGCACCTCATAAATATAAGAAATGTTGTTTATTCATTCACTCCTTCCCCCATCTATGCCAACTGCCTCTCAGGGTGAAAAATATCTGCCTTCCTGGTAGCAAAGCCTGCAAGTGATGGGGAGGCAGGAAAACACAAGAAGGATTCACTAAACTGTCTCCAGGCCACAGAAGATCTTTTGACCCCACAGAGTTTAAAGCCATTCCCAGGCTGGACTGAGGCTGTAGCTTCAGAAAAGGCCAAGGCCGTTCTCAGAAATCACCATCTCACTGGGAAGACTGGAAGGCTCTGCTTGGAGAGCACGATGATGGCAGCCCCATTCTGCTCCTGTACAAACAACACGTAAGCAGGGGGAAGGCCTGAAAGCTGTTCTTTGGGGAATTTTCTCAGTCTTGTTCTCTGCACTCTGTTACCAGGGGTGAAAAACGCTGATGAGGCAGAGCTGAAGCAGGTGGCCTCGGAGCCGCTGGAGCTCACAGTGTACAATGTGCTGGACTTCCCCTTGCTGAGCTCTCTGGTTGGCAGGCTCACCCGCGTCTTGTGCACCAGGATCAAAGAGAAGAGGAACAGCGAAAGCACAGGTGAAGTGAAACCTGCTCTGTGTGGGCTTGGCTTCCTCCCTGCTGGCTGTACACCTTGCTTACCGCCAGGCTGGATCCTTTCTCCTGTCTTTCCCTCCATGAGCTCTACCACCTTCTCAGCTCTGCCTAGCTCTTCTCCTCCCATGCCGGTCTCCTTGCTCAGCTCTGTTTCTGCCTGACAGTGCTCCTGCTGTGTCCCCTTGTTGGCCAGTTTCACATGTGGTCATTATTTTCTACAGGACCCTTTGGATGTAGTTCTTCTCCCTCACTCGACTGCAGACTCACTACTGTCTGTAACAAGCTACAGAGAGATGTTACCTGTAGTTGTTTCCATTCTGCTGCTCTCAGTTGAGTTATCTATTCTTGGACTGTGTGTCAGTACGGACAATGACCATTCTTACCAGTGGTTTGGATGGCTCTTAGTGGATATAATTATCCAATGACAATAACTACTGTTGCAGCGAAGAGATGGCTTATCCTCCCACTTCCGTTATCCTACTGTGAGATAACTGTGTTGTCACCTTTTCCTTCTCTGAGTTTCTTCCAGCCAAGAGGAGGCAGAAAAAACAAAGGGGCTAATATGGGAAGAGATTAGAGAGAGATTAAGGTGAAAATGTGGAGGTTGAAAGAGGAAATAGCAAAACATCTAAAAACAGTTTTTCCCCACCCTTTATTTTAGATGATGGATCTCCAAGGCATTTTCAAGTTAAAAATGAACAATCTATTTCTTTCCTTTGCTGGAGAGCAGCTTGTGTGATGAACAGAAGAGTGAAGAACCACTCCAGATGTTAGCTTGCATCCTCAGGAGAAATACCATGTACATATTTTCATCTCTCCCTGCTCACAGATTGGCCTAAGGAGAATGGGAGAGTCAGACTTTCAAATGTACTTTTATTCTAATGCTCTGGAGATTCGTAGAGATAAATTGACTCATCCCTACTAATTTGTACTTGTTTGATACAATTAGACTGTTTTTTCACGGGTACAAGTTAGCCTAAAGAAAGTTGGGCTATTTAAAAAAGAAACCAAAATACCTTCTGCTTGTTCACTTTGACAAATCTTTAGGATTGAAAAAAGCTGGGTCATCTTTTGTATATAGGCAAAAGTGCAGGTTTTTAATGAAAACATTTTCTCAGCATCTATCAAAATATGCAACTTGTTCTTAGTGGAGTATTTATGTTCTCTGTATGCCCAGCTTATTAATATTTATTTCAGAACAGTTTGGAACAGTTTTTGTACTCTACAGGGAGGGAGGCTGTAACTTGATTTGAAAAATATCACTCGTATTTATGAGTAAGAAAGTACATCTGGCACGAGAAGATAGTATAAGAAAGTAACTGTTTTGAATTCCTAGGTAGCACTGTGAAAGATATCCCTGGGAACTCGAGACCCCAGCTGAGCCCAACTGACCTTAGAATATCAGCTGTGACCTCTAAGGGCATGCACTTGACCTGGAATCCTCCTCTGAGACCACCGAAGAAATACCGTATTGTGTATTATCCATCTAGGGGTGGCATCCCCAAAGAGGTGAGAGGCTTTTCTTTGGACATCTTTGACAGCAGTATCTTCCAGGTGGTGGCTGGGAATTTAAGTAGACTTGAACAGACTAAGAGATGAGGGTTGAAGTGTGATATCACAGGATATCAACTAAAGCCAGGTATGAAATTAAATGAACACTGTGACTACAAATGTGGTCAGCTGATAGGATGGCAAGACAAAAGAGAAATAGGAATAAATATGTTGCTAGACATACTGCAAGATATTCTGATGCAGATTTTTGTCTCTTAAACAGTGTTATCCCCTCCCTGAAGCTTCTGTTCTGACTAAGCTCAGTCATGTACATATCTGTCCTTTAGCGTTTTCTGTAAAGCATTTGCTATCGCCATGGTGTCATAAAAATAATAATTTGGGGACGACAGGCCAAAACTTTCAGGACCTTGCTGTTGTTGAGGTGGCAAGTACTGCCCTCCATTCCGCTTGTGTAGCCTCGCTGAATCTGGGGTGGGGTGTTCAATGGACTTTGACTCAGGAGAAAACTGTCAATTTTGCCCTTAGATCTTCAGCTGGGCGGACAATCCTGGCTTGCAGTTCCCTGAATGCCAGAATCATTGACGCTTTTCCACTGTTAATATAATTTTCTGATTGCTCAGCCTTTCAATATTCAGAGAAAATAGATTTCTAGCTTCCCAGCTGCCATTCTTGTTTCTCAACTTGTGGGCGCTCAGCATTTCCTTTCTGCCCCCGCTGCTCTGAACCCCCACCCCTGCCCTCCCTTGCAATGAGGCTGACCCATGTCACTGCACCGGCTGCTTGCAAGCCCATGGGGCACTGGTATCACTTGGAGTGGACATGCTAGTACATTGAGCTGCCTAAGGATGCTCATCTGTGATGGATAGAATAAAACAGAAAAGCAAATTCAAATGGTTGATGGGTTTCCGCTGATTTCAGTGAGAGTGCTGTTAGAGCCTTTGATAGATGCTTGTACAGATCCCATCCTTAGAGGGTAGGCTTTCTTAAGGCCCTGTGTATTTTGGGGAGGGCAAGAGAGCCTCCCCAGAGATACTAGGTGGCACAAAATTAGGAGGGCAATTGGACTTCATGTTTCTGGGCACAGAACTGCCACAAAGAAGTCACACCTGCTAGGGAAGGCTAATTCAGCTGTTTCTTTGCTAGAGACCTGCTGCACCTCACTATCTTGACAGCCTTCCTTTGTGCTTTCAGGTGCTTTTAGATGGAGCAGTCTCCTCTTTGCAGCTTGCCAACTTGACCTCGCACACAGAATATTTGGTGTCAGTGTTTGCGCTTTATGACACTGTTGTGGGAGACGGGCTGAGAGGCGTCACCTCCACATGTAGGTTGTGAGTAGAGAGAATTACACTGATGGACGGTTCTGTGATAGCTATACAAAGCTCTTTATGACCATCTCAGGCTGGAGCCTGGCACAGTACTTTTCCCCCTTTCTCAAGTTTGGACAGTCTGTGTACAACTATCTCTGTCCTTGGCAGATGTTCAGAACTTGGCTGGACAAGACCCTGAGGAATCCTCTCTAATTTGGCCCTGTTTTGAGCAGGGGGTTGGACCAGAGACCTTCAGGGGTCCCTTTCCACCTGTGTCATTCTGCAGAGGAGAGCACTGTGTTAAGCTTATCCTGGCGTGGGAGTAACATCCCTTGCTAGAAATGTTTCAGCCCCTTGTCCCTTTTTATCCTAGGGTTCCACGTTAATTAATCCTGTTTATCCATAAGGTGGTTGCTGTACTGTGTTAGATGCTGGGCAGATGTCCACTGGCTTACAGTAGCTGTTGCAAAGCCAGGACTCCTCTTGGGTTTGTGGTAAACCTCATACACTGAGCATGTTCTTCCTGTGAGTCCTAATTGCTTTCCTTAAACTGACAGTTTGGCTTTGATACACTTGAACATCTGAGGGGAGGAGGGGACTGTGCTTTTACTGGCTTATTTTGTGAGTCTTTCTGTCATGTTTTTTCCCCTCAGTGCCTCTGTCTTCCCCCCGTTCCCTGCGCGTTGCTGAGCTGAGTCACAACAGCATGAGGCTGAGCTGGAAGGCAGCCCAGGGAGCGACGCAGTACCTGGTGCTCTGCTCAGCAGCCCCCAGAGGAGCAGAGGACTATACGGTGGAGGTAGAGTTCAAAAGAATAACGACACCATTTTCCCTCTGTCTGGGCTGTCCTCAGTAAAGTTAGGCCAAAATAAACCCTCAGTTCTGTATTACCAGTATGCAGGTGGGATTTAAATGCTGGCTAGTTTAGATGAAGCAGATTCGAAACACAAAAACCTTTGGGAGAGTTCCAGTTAGTTAATATGTGAGCTGTGGAGAGTTAAATGTAAACTCAGGGGCTCTCTGGGAAACAGGGGAGTTTGGTTCTAGCTCCAACATTTGTGAATTGATGTCATGTCTAAAAGTATCATCATTATTATCAGCAGCATCTTTCATGAAAGATTTTTTTATTTTGTATCTGAAAATACTTTATAAAGGAGGTCGATGCAATTGTGAGGGTTTCACACGGGGGATACTGAGGCATAGGGAGAGAAGTGACTACTTTGTAGAACCCTGGAAGCCCTGGGATTGAAACCACGTCTTTTGAGCCCCAAATGTAATTGCTGTGTCCTTGCTGATGTACAGAAATGTCTGTTTTGTTTATCTTTAAAATTCTCATTGAAAATTTGTCAGGGCAGTTTCCTCTGACCTCTGAAACCAGGCTTATGACACTGTATAAAAATAAAATAATAGTAGATGAATGGAAAACCTTTAAAAACCTCTAAGGTCCTTTTGTCTTGTGTGGATTTTAATAAGTTTTCTGGAGTACCTATGCACTGAGGATAAGAAGTATAGCAAAAGGGATCTGCTGCTGCTTTACCCCCTTCGCAGAAGGATGGGTTAGCTCCTTGCTTGTGCGTGAGGCCTCTGCCACGTGTACTCCATATGGCTTTGGGGAATGTGTGTCACCTCTCTGACTCAGATTCCCCTCCCAATGGCATAGCAATAAGAACAACTACAAGATGGTTTTCAAAATACAGCAATTAATGCTTGTACTCTGCTTCCAATGTACAGTTGTGGTTTTTTTAAGATTCAGATCATTTGAGAAGAGAACAACATTTAAAATTGTATTTTAACATATTAGAACATTTCTACTGTTACTTGACTTACCCACTGTAAAAGTTCAATGAACTAGGGCTGCGTGAGGTCTACAAAAACAATGTTAAAATGTTCCCTGTCTTTTATAAAAGCATGCTTCTTTGTACGCACACTCCTAAAGGACTCGGAGGTAGGTTTCTGCAGTAAACATCTTGCTAAAGAGGAGATGTGGCTGTGCTCTGCTAGCGGCAGGTGGCAGCATTCCAGCTGCTACGGGCCTGCGTGCAAGCGGGCAACTTCTCTGCAAGCCTGGCTTTCCATGTGTCTCAGCAAACAGGATCCTCATCTTTTCCTTGAAACCTCAGCTGCTATGCATCCCTTCCATCCTCTCTTGCTGTAAGACCTAAGGCACGTTGCCCCCCCCCAGACATTGCAGGGAGAACCAGCTGCATTGCTCACCGCAGCAGCCATTTGGTATATTCTCCTCTGGCCTTCATCCCCAAAGGGCTGTGCTCCATCCTGGGGAGGTAGGATGAGGAATGTGCCTTCTCCTTGCAAACTTTTGGGAGTGTCCCAGAGAGGGCTGGGTCCTCTAAGGGGACTCATCGTTGTGGGATGGCTGTAAACGAAAGTGATTGAGCTGACTGTTATGTTGCCTTCCTTTTGAGGGATTTTCATTAAGGATATGATTTTGGGGTACTGTGGTTAGAAAACAGCCCTAAACTGCATATTCTCAGTTGTGGAAGCTGCTCTCCTTTCTTTCTTCTCCATCACCTTCTCATTTTAGTAAATTCCCCAGACAAAGAATCATTTCTTGTTCACTGCAGGTGAAATGTAAGAAACTTATACATCTGCAGGCTAGGGCAGGAGAAAGTGATGTGTCTTCCAGTGTGGTTGGGTCCTCTAGGAAGTGGGGGGACAAAGCACTGATGACTGTGAAACGCCTACCCAAACTGTGAGTGTCACTAGTATAACCAAAAGGGGCCTTGGCCTCAGCCTTTGTCTCTGTAAGGTCATGCTGGGCCCTTGCTCTTTTGACGGCATGGGAGGGCACCCCAGAATTGAAGGGTACCCCAAGGTGGCTCTCTGTTGGTAGGTGAAAGTGGCCCAGCCTGAGGTTCTGCTAGACGGGTTGTCGCCCAGCACAGAGTACTCTGTCGCGGTGTATGCAATGTATGGGGAAGATGCGAGTGATCCAGCCAGCATCCAGGAAACCACCTGTAAGTGTTGCTTCCTACTAAGGTGTCATTAAACACTTAAGTGAGAGATGTTAAATGAGGTCCTTCCCATATAGTTCATGTGGCTTATAAACAGACTGTCTCTTCCCTGCCTGATCTTAAGCAAATATTGTTCCCTGAGGGGATCTCTAATCACATGATGAGCTGTGGAAAGGAGTGATTTTCCTCTGATAAAAGAGGCCTCTCGAAACAATGTTCCCCAAGGTGTTTGTTTCTTGAGGAGAAAGGGGAATTCTTTGGCCCTGTCTCCACCTAAGGCCCAGGTAGTCTTTCTTGACATCCAGAGGCATGTATGGCAGTGACATAAAGAGAATATTTTCCCTCATGGCGAATGAGCCTCTTGGTTTAAGATGGAGCCCTCTAAGAGCAGTAGGAGGCAACCAGTGGCATTGCCTTTGTGCAGCCTTTAAAACATCTAAGTGCTGTCGCTAATTATTGTTGCAGTGGCCTTGAGTCCTCCTAGATACCTGAGTTTCTCCGAGATCAGCCATGCATCGGTCAGAGTCAGCTGGGAGGCTGCGTCTCAGGCAGTGAAAGCTCACCGCGTGACCTACGTCTCTAGCAGAGGGAGCAACACCGGAGAGGTGAGTCCTCAGTCAGCTGGTGGAACGAAAAGAAATTGGGAGGTCAGGCACTGCACTGTCCTCCCTTGGCTGCACGGTTCATGGAGGGCTTTCCTGCTGGCAGCGTTTTAACAGCAGTGACTCTGACATGGGCACCTTTTATGCAGTTGTCCCCAGTGTGCTAACCCCAGGGAAGTTTGACTCCAGGCTTCTCTCCTAATACTCATGTTACTCTTCCCTTGTAGGTTGAGGTTCCTGGCACTGCATCATCCACTGTCCTAAAACCTTTGTCCTCATTCACTCAATACTTTATCAGTGTCAGATCTACATATGATGAAGGCGACTCCTTTCCAATTACTGGCAACGTTACCACGTGTAAGTAGGCAACAGAAATGCTGGGAGATTCAGAAGGTCTTTGGACCCAATTACAGGTTACAAAATTGGCTTTTGTGGGTCCTAAATGGGATGTTTACAGACCGGTCCCAGCAAGTTATGGCCAAAACCCTCACACAAAACCTAGAGGACTGTTTACAGGGTTGTTCTTTGTGTGTGGAATGTGCCCAACTACATTATGTGTAAAATGAGATGGAAGGAGGCAAACAAAGAGAAAGCACAGTGGTAACCTCTGTTGTCCTTGAGTGCCCTCCTAGCCTTCTCCCCATTAAAGTGCCAAAGTGATACAGGTCCTTTCCGCAAATTAAATTATCCTCCTTAACTAGGGTTTTAAAAATAATTTATCCCTCTCTGTCCTGATGGCTGTTGTCATTTGGGCCTGGAGAAGTGAAAGACAGGCTGGTCTCAGACATCTGCCTGGTTGATGTTTTGTTCCCCGACCATCTGCTCCCTACCTCAGCTCTGACAAGGCGCTGTCAGTGCCTGCACTTCAGCTTGTTTTCCTTCTGCATCCCTCAGTAAAGGTCCCCCCACCACGTGCACTGAAGGTTACCGAGCTCTCAGGAAACAATCTCCAACTGCAGTGGGAAGCTGTCGCTGCTTCAGATGTGGTTGTCTATCAGATCAGATGGAGTATCCTCGGTGGAGAGAAGTCTCAGGAGGTACTGAACTGCGCATAGCTGGGGATGCTGGGTTGGCCTCGTGCCTGCTTGATGACTCCGAAATCACCTGAGAGTGGAATAAAGAGATGTAAAACTATTCAGGTTAATGGACTCAGGAAATTCAGTGGTTCACCACCCGACTGGAGGAGCCTTTGGAATAAGAGAGGGTCTCTCCTGGACCTGGCTCTGTTCAGCGGATTAGTCTACAAATTGAGTGCTGGAAGAGAGAGGAGCTGGGAAGGACTACAGGAGGGCGGACTTAGAGTCCTAAAGAATCTGGGAAGATTGGAGAAGTGTTCTCGGAAAAATAAAAGGATGAAATTCAAGAGGGGCAAGTGCAAAGTACTAGGCTTAGGCAGGAATAATTAATTACGGGTCTACAGGATGTAGAACAAATAGCCAAGTAGCAATTCAGCAGAAAAAAATCTGGGGTTACAGAGAATCACCAGTCCACAATGTCAAGTTGCTGTGGAAAAGACAAACATCGTACTCAGATATTTATAGCTAGAGGTATCACCTCTAAGATAGCTGAAGCGACTTCTATTCTGCTCAGTGCTGGAAGCACTAACTACTTTTGGGTAGTTCTTTGAGAAAGATGTAGTTCTTTGCATTTGGACTGGAATAAGGGTGTATTGGGGCTTCTGTTTTCAGTGCCTCTGAAAGGTACACCAGCACACTTCCAGTCTCATTTCAGCCTCTGAGTGTGAGCGTGACAGAGCAGTGATACGAACACTTGTGCCGTGCAAGACTATCTCAGAGATACCTTGTACGTATTCTAGCTTGCCTTACAGAGTTGGGATAGGAAATGATACTGAAAACCAGGCAAAGTGATTTCATGCTCAGGATAGGTAGAGTACCTGGTATCAGAGCACTATGTTGTGTAGTAGTAGCTGCTAAATATAATTGGGCAGCAATGCAGCGGCATCTACTCAGCATTAATTAGGGCTGGAATTTTGCCACTGCTTAAATTTGTGCAACCCATGACAGTAGACTTTGTCCCCAAAGCCCAATGATAACTCATTTATACGAACAGGGAGTCTGTGAGCCAGGCACTTGGATGGCGTGAGCTAGCTTGGGGAAGCCTGGGAATTCTCCTGACTCATTTCTTCCCCTGCTGCAGCTCTCGGTCGCTGGAAATGTGGCAACCACCGTTCTGCCAAGCTTGCAGAAGAACACAGACTATAAGATATCCATGTGGGCCTATTACAAAGATGGTGCTCGGAGCGACACAGTTTCGGTTCAGCACAGGACCAGTAAGTGATCAGTGCTCAGTGTCCATGGCTTAGGGAAAATACACAGGGCATGGGATGCCTCAGAACAGATCACGGACCAGCAGCTTGGATCTGGTCCTCTCCAGCTCTGAAAACCCAAAACTAGATGTATGAAAGTGGCTAGCAGTATTTATACCCCCATTTTAGTATTCTGAGTCTCTCCTGAGAAAAATAGGCTGGGCACGCTTAAGCAGGCTGTTGTATCTTACAGGTATCTGATGCCCTTGCAATGTACTTTGTATAGAATACATTGCTTTTTTCCCCCATTTTGGTATAGTGTATTGATGCAAATGTACTGGCTTTCCGTAGGGTGCTCAGCTGACTGTGTCACAGCGCTGCCTAATAAATGTTTCCTGTTAGTTAAACATTGTCTGTTAATGAGGGTGAGGAATTCTTTGGCTACGTAATTGCTGAATCATGCTTCATCTGAGGGCACTTAGGAAAATGAGAGCAAATCCTGCAGTCACACTGTGTGGAAGCATTATCTAAATCTTGCTTTGTACAGACAGGATATGAGGTTAAAAAGTGGCATTCCCTGAGGCCCTCTTAATTAATATTGCCTGTGTAATGGCTTTGTTGTCAGCAAATGGAATAGGATTCATTGAACAGTGGCAGTCCACTCCTGCGTCTCTCAGCTCTCAACTTCCTTTGCAGAATAGACTCATTTAGGTTGATGTTGAGTTGATAAAGCTTAGAGTAAATGGCAGTCTTGGAATAAGAAGCTGAGGTTTTATTGATAATGAATAATAATAACCTTTGTTTATATAAAGCTACCTCAGGCAAGTATGTAGGACAAGAAAAAAAACCATGCCTATAAGAAAAAGAAATGGAAGCATCATACAGCTATGCAAGGATAAAAGGACAATTAGAGCTGTTTAGAGGCTTCAGTAAACAGATGTCTGTTTTAAGGCAAGAATTACAGAATGCCAGAGGAGCATCCTCAGCCCACTGCGAAAGGCATGTGATGGCACTCTTTAGGTGTATTTGGACAAGCCACTCCTTGCTGGAGTTGGCACCCCAGTGGGACAGCGAAGGCAGTTTGACTTCTGCCTGTCAGCTGCTGTCCTTGTGCATGAATAGGGATGCATTAGGCATATCAGTTGCTTCATGAAGAAAAGCAAAATAATAGATTCAGATAAATCAGGTGTGTAACTGGGCAGCCAGCTGGAGCCTGCTGCCTGGGTGCTGCTAGCCAGTTTGCAAGAGCAGTCAGACCAGTGCCACGCACTCCTCAGAGCCGACATAGGCACGTGCTCTCAGTGTCTTTGGGTTACAGCCTGGTGAACAGCTATAATCAGGCTGTGTTGAACAAAAGCAAACTATGGTGTAGAGGGGGATGAAAAGGCACTCTTCTTTCTGTTGCTGCTTTTCTGTTTTCTTTTCTTGGCAGCATCCCCATACTCAGAAATAGGTAAAGGTGTGAAGTTTCTCTTAAAAATGCTTTAGTAGAATTTGCAAGAATACTGAAGCTTAAGGGCAGTGATGGAAGTGAAATTCAGCAGGAAGTTCTGGTAACACATGCTTATCTCTGTCCTTCATTCTCCCCTGAATACTGTTTTCTTGAAGGTTAAAGGAAAAAAAAAAGCCAGGTCAGAGTGATGTTCTTTGCATGCTGGTTTTGTGAAGCAGAACTGTATTCCTCCCTTGGGGGTGAGGTGAGAACACCCAATTCACTTTATTCAGGACTACTTTTCCTCTTGCACCAGGTAAAACATCGTGTTTCAAGGTCGAATGGTTTATGCTAAAAGGATGGTGCAGAAACTTCACAGAAACAGGCCCCATCGGCAGAAACATCATCTTCCCTCCTAAAACCTGTCCATCATTGCAATGTGTTGTTCTGTAGGCTTGGGCTAAGGTTCCTCTTTTTCTTGGCAGGCAGATCTTTTTTTTTTTTTTTTTTTTTTTTTCAAAATTATGGTTTGATTTATCCCCAAAGTACTTATGAACTCAGTTTAAAGTGGCTGAATCGTTTTGTCTGGAAAAGGAACAAAAGTTGGAAAAAGACTCCTGCAGATCCTTTAATCTTTTAGCTCTGTGCTTAGTATTTAGGTTCTCATGATGTAATTAAATATTCAGTGAGCAAGAGGGTCTGATAATTACTTCTGGAGTTAAGATGTGTAGCTGGACCACCCCAGGTTCTGTAAGCCTAATGCCTCACTGTTGTTGCTTCGCTTTTATGAGTCTGAAAATGAATTGAAAACCTAGCGCCAAGGGGAGAGTCCTCTAGTCAACAGAAGATGCATGGACTACATGTTTTGATTCTTAGCTATGACTAGGGAAAAAATAAAAAGTTTAGGAATTTTTACCGTTAACTCAGTTAAGCAAACCTTTCTCTTCAGGTTTAGCAAAACACAGAGTAGGAACAACAGTAGACTGATGTATTTGCCAAGGATAGCAAAATTGTTACTGTGTGCTTTTTCCATTGTTCTGTTGTATCTTCTTGTCTCTCTGTTATATTTGGACCGAAGACTTATTTGGGTTAAGAACTGTCCTTTCGTTATGTTAGTATATATTGTCTAGCATAACAAAGTCCTCATCCTTGACTAAAGGATCTACACACTGTTGTCATATGTCACATGAATAAATAACCTTAGCAATACTTCAAAAGGACATAAACCTTTCATGCAAACTAGTGAGGATTCAGGGGATGCAATTTTGGAGAGGAAGCCACAGAGACACAGAAGTGGTGTTGACTGGTGATCCTTGGAAGGATCTGTCCTTGCTCAGAAGCAGACAAGGACCTCTCATACTGAGGGGAAAAAAGAAATCTCACACTGAGGTAAATGAGTTGGCCTGTTCTCCCTTGAACAGAATAAAATTGTCACCTATTTGTTCTGAAGAACAAAGCTATTGGGGTCTCTTTCTGCCACTGCATTTCCCGAGTGGTGCTCTGAGGCAGCGGTGGTGTGAATGTCCCTCGGAGGATACGTAAGCAGTTCGTGGTGATGCACAGCCTCACCCTGCAGCAGAAGGGCTCTGCTGTGACTCGGGGACCTGGGCACAAACGCAGGACTCTAAGATCTGCTGTGTAGGTAGTTGAATTACAGCAGCATAAGAAGATATGCAGCCTCTTGCCTGAATTATACTATCAACATAAATGTTTGGGTATACATTCACAATCTGTACCCCACTGTGATAATCAGATGTAGCTCAAATCTTACTAAAAAAGTTTAAAGTGAGACGACATTATGTCCCAGAGAGGAGGAATCATGGCTCAGTGGGGGAATAGTCACTTGTTAAGCCATCATACCCCAGCTATGTTTTTGACTCTTAATTGTTTGCTAACATGGGCTTTTCCAGGCAGCGGGAGGAACAAATGGGGCTGTAACAGGGCAGCCCGTGTTGTATGTCACTTCATCAGACAGATCCAGAGCTGCAGGGTCGTGAAAAAGAAGTCCTTCAGCTTAGGCAAGATGAGGTAAATATTAGTAAATATGGACTTAGGAAGCTTTTATTTAGCTTTATTTTTATAGCTGGGACATTTTGAAATGTTACCCCCACCCACTCCCCGTTCCTTCCAATCTGCTCGTATACTGTTCCTTAGTTGGAAGTTTCTGCCATCAAAGCAGAGCTGGCTGAGCAGAGCACATAAGCGTGTCTCATCTTCAATGCAAAGTCATCAGTTTGAATGAGAATCGATGATGAAGCTGGGCTGAGCTGACCCAACTGACTTTGCACTGAAGTGGATTGTGAAGTGCTTATGTATCCCATTCCTCTTGCTAACTACATGAGCAGAGTCTCCAGCCCGGGACTGATATATGTCTTCAGCTTCTGTCTAGCTTCCTAGATGATGTCTTCTCTGCAGGCTATACATTGCAGATGAAAGGAGTTAAAACATAGGGAAGAGGCTTCAACCCATGGCAATGAGGGCAAAATTATGATCTATATAATAATTGCAGATAAATATTCTGATGGAGTGGGCTCTGGGGCTTTACTCTTACTTGACAATGTGTCTGTTTTACTAGTTAGACCCAAGAGTGAGCAGCCTGAGATTCCTGCTGTGGAGGAATAGAGAGCAGAGGTTCAAGAGGTAATGCAAGGCACAGATGGTGTCCTCTGTGTTGGAGATACTTTTTTCTTCCTGGACAGCTTAGAAAAGTGACCTTTCCCCTGGCTGTCAAATCCATGCCATCAAATTCTGCCAGGCCTGGGGGCCTTCCAGAATAAACCTGACTTGGAAGACTTCCCCTAACATCCCTCTTTGTTCACTTAAACAGTCTCTGGCTTATATCAGCTGAATGAAATAGCCAGCACAGATAGCAAAGAGGCAGAGGTTTAGCGCGGCACTAAATAATAGTGCTGTTGATGTGACTTTTGCTTCCACACTTGCTTTCTGCTCCACTTTATCTTGTCGTGAGGCATTGCAACAGCATCTAGCTTGATTCAGCTGCCAGCAAACTTGGTTCAGCTTCAGTAAAACTAAGCTCATTTTATCCAGGAAAAGGAAGGAGGATCAATGAAGATGCAAATAATCTTCATTCAACAGGTACTTTAACGTCACCTCAGACTCTGCTGGGTGGGCAGAAGAGCTTGTTTGCATTACAGTAAAACTGCAGAAGAGAAATCTCATAGCCTAAATTAGTGTTCTTGACCATCTTTAGGGCTCACCCACCATATTTAGTCTCTTCTGAGTCAAATGCTTCCTTTTCTTTGTCCACAACTTCTCCGTGTTCACACCAGCTTGGATTCAAGGCCAGACACCTGCCTTCATTCATAGCAAGAGACTGGAATCAAACTCCTTAACTTGGGGTAACCTATTCCTCAAGTCCCTTGTTTCAGTAGTGGATCAGATCAGCCCCCTCTGGCATTTGCTTTATAGCTCTTAGCTCCTGGTCAGGACAATTACTCCAGCATAGCCTCTTCATTGCTAGATCCAGTTTCCTACACAGGGGAAGGAAAGCATCTAAATAAATAAAATTTTCTCAACTATGCTGTCCAACAAATCCTGTTCTTGCTGATGGTGCCTCAGCCGATTACCCATTTGGGATACAGCTATGCAGCACAGTTTGGTGCCAGAAAGAGGAAGAGTAGCTCAGGTACTGTATGCAGTCTACTCCCAGGGTTGTTGAGTATTGGGGTGAGAAGAGCTAGACAAGACTGTTGTGTGCTGGCTGCTCCGGGTTATTTTAGGATAGTTTTAAAACAGCTTTGAACAGGATAGTCTTAAAGCCAAACACGGCATTAACTGGAAAATACTAAAAATGATAATGGATGAACTCTGAAGTGTGATCCAGTCCTAACCACCAATTGAGCTGTTTTTCCAGTGTGTCTCAAAATCTTTGATGAAATAAAATTTCAGTTTGGGCATTTATAAGCGATGTATTTAAAGGATCACTTTTCCTCATACCTCCAGCACTTCTTTCTCCTCTTCAAAGTTTTCTTTTCAGGTCCTAGGCCTCGAAGTGTTGTGTGTTTGAATTGTACTGTGTTGTGTCTGGGCAATCCTTTTCCATCTGAGATCTGTTGTCTTTCCCTCCTCATCTCTGAGGTGACTATTTCTGCTCTGAGCTCTGGTTAACAGTACAGCAGAGCAGTGAAACGTTCAGTAATGGGTCCAAAAGCAAGTGTTGCTGGCCCTGTTTAGACATCACTATCTGCTTTTTATGTGGTTCACCTTTAATCCCTGCTGCAGATTCCCGGGGCCCACCCACCAACCTCTTCATCGACTCTGAGACCCCCACCAGCCTCCAGGTCCACTGGAAACCCCCCGATGGCCGCATACAGCACTACAAAATCACCTACAGCCCTGTTTCTGATGACAGTGCTCGGCAAACAGTAGGTCTTCAGCTCCTTCGTAGGTGACAGGCTGTGGACTAGGGGGACATGGGGACAATTTCACGCCTAGGGGAACTCTGCTCTTGCCAGTGGGGATTACCTTAGGGATAACTGGTTTACAGGAGTGCAAGAATAAGCCATGTCCCCTGACTTGCCAGCACGTTGCTTTGTGGCAGTCTTTTGACTACTGGAAAGGGATCCCGGTTCTGCAGAGGAGCCAAAGTCCTCCAGGCTTCTTTGCTAGTCAGGTATTTGTGTCCATCAAAGCTGCTGCTGCTGCAGCTTTCTCCTGTTCCTGAACCACAGTGGGGAATACTCAGAGAGAGGCGTAGAGGATAGATCTACTGCCCCTCTGACTTGGGGAGGTTAAGCACTAACCTGTTAAAACTCAGGATTTTCTACTCAGGCCCAGCCTGGTTGCTATGTCATAAGGAATTTTCAACCCATGTCAAAACGTCTGTGTGGAGAGTATGGGGGTGTGTATATAGGGAACTACTCTCCCCCGGACACAGCCAGTCTGATGTCAGTGCACAGCCAGGCTTCCTTGGTTTGTTTTTACTGTTGCCTGAACTAGGCGGGGTTGCTGTCCTGAGCCCTGCTGTCTCAGGACTTGCAGCTTCGTGCAACCCCAAGGCGTGAATGAGAGCTGTAGAGGGAGGTCTGCATCAACGCTGGGCTCTTTTTCCATCCTGCTGTAGGTAATGGCTTCTGGCAAAAGCAGCAGTGTCACCCTGCAGTCCCTGCTGCCCGACCGAGCCTACAAGGTGACCATTTCTGCTGTCCACAACACAGGAGAGAGTGAAAGCATGTCCACAACAGGCCGAACGGGTAAGTGAATCAGTCATCACTTGTGCACTGCTTGTAACCTGTCATCCATCAAGATCAAGGCAATGTCCGTGGGGTGGTGTCAGTGCTTGCACTGGCCTGTGACTAAGGCCAGGGTTTTGCTAATCAGGATAGACTGCTAGCCCTGAAAAAAAAATCCTGCCCTAACTTCTGCACTCCTCCCAGGCATTATTTGTTGTTCCAGGATGTAATTCCAGGATAACAGGGGAGGGCTAGCGACCGTACAGATCTTGAGCTAGCTATCATAGCCATCCTGAATAACAGAGCTCACGTGCCTTGTTTTCTCTTTCAGCTCCTGTATTGTCTAAACTCCCTTCAATACGAGGATTTGTTCCATCTAAAGCAGAGGGTAAATCACCTGCTATAAAGTATTGCTTTAGTTTTTCCAGTAACAAATCACCTTGCTTAGTCCTTGCAAGGCAGGCAGGAATGGCTAAATTGTTTCTTGACAGATGCCTCCGGGGACTGTGAATATGTGCAAGGAAAGCCTGAAACCATGCAACCTCTTAAAATCAGACTCATTTAGTGAAGAGACTGGTAGTATTTTTGAAGGGTTTCTGCACAACTTCACCAAAATGGAGCAAAGAAAATGATGACATGTTTTAAATTAAAGTTCCGTGTAAAGTCCCTTATTAAATTTAATGAGCATATGTTCTTGTAGCTGATATAAAGCAAACTATGAAGTGGATTAGTGAGAAATGTTGAATTAATGAGGTTGTAAAGAGCTGATAAGAAGCAAATGTTAGAATACAGATACTGTAGCGGTAATGTCCTTTCCTATCTATTTGAAATGATTCTAAATACAACTTCAGTTTTAAAACTTAATGAGGGAATCCAGTAAGGAAGATTGAAGCAGATCAGCTGAGAAAATTGTAGTTTGTACCAAGCAAAGAACATATCAGGTTAAATTTTCAAGTGACTTATTGACAAAATCCACTGTGTTCAGACTACAGTGGGAAAGTCCTGTGAACTTTTAAGTAGAAATCAATCATCCCATAAGTTTGGTGAGCCACTTTGTAGAATTTAATATAGTGTGTATGGCTATGATAGTTGAAAGACAATAGGAGAGAGATTAAATTCTGTAGATTTTATAAAGTAATTTATTTGAAGGAGCAGAGATGATATGTAATAATGTTGGGAAAACTGTGGGATGTACAGTGAAAGACTAGAGTATTGATATGTAACCAAGTTACTGAGAAGTTGTCTGTCATGTTCCCGGATTGGATGTTTGTTGTACAGAACGGTAACTAGGACTTGGGGGGAAAAAACAAAAACCAAAGAGAGCGAGACAGCAGGACTATGTTGGAAAGTCTAGCAAAAATGTTAAAAGTAGAAGGGCAAACTGGCGGTGTCAGTCACTTTCACTCTTGCACACTTTGTCTAAGCTGAGTATTGCCACATCAAAGAGCTGCGAGCAAAGTGCCTCCATCCTGGAAAGGAGGAGAGCGATTGCCAGGGACATCAGCGAGAGGGACACTGGGGTCTGCGGAAGGGGCCATAAGGAACTCCCCCAACTCCCAAGTGGGAAAGTTAGATGCCTGGTAAATGAGCAAGCATATAGCCCGTTTAAGTGATTTTTGGAGGGATTATTTTCTATATCACACTTCAATTCAGAATAATGCTTCCCGTTAGGAAAACTGTTTAGTTTCTGATTACCCTGCCATAGTACCACGCAGGGAAGGGAAAGAGCTGACCTCTATCTTGTAGACATAAGTCAGATTGTCCTGGATACAGGACATGGTTCTACAACCAGCGGCTGATCAAGCTCAAAGAGATGGTTTCAAGGTGCAAGTTTCAGTAGCTAACTACTTTTAAATCCAATTCTACGGGAATTATGGAATATATGTATAAGCCTATAGTTTTAAGTCAGATAAGGGAGGTTATGGAGACTTATCAGTCTTTGTGTTTTAACTCATGGCTCCAATAGTCCCATAACCATCAAAGTCATAGGTTTGGATGCCCTTTCTTTTGTGAAGGCCTTGATCAAGAATAATTGCACTGAAATTGCTACAGACTTAGGAATATAAGGTGCCTTAGGGAGGGTATGACACCCTCCCCCCTCCTTTTTTTTTTTTTTTTTTTTTTTTTTTTTTTTTTTTTTTTAACATCTTTTGCAGAAGTTAGTTAGAAGCACAAGTTTTCTGATGAGGTATGAAATGGCATATGATGTAATAATAGAAATAAAAGGGTTACAATGAAGCCTTAATATAATGGTCTGCTAGACTGCATCATACTGATGATCTAGAAAATCATTTATGAAATAGCCCATCTTGTCAAGTGTCCTTGATTTTCAGGGACATGTCTCATTTTGCATCAAGCATTCCCTTTGTCACAGCTCTATCTGGCAACCGTGGAGTGGGATTTAAACGGCAGCAGATAATTGAAAATTGCAATCGTGCCCTGTTCTCTAGAACACTCCTTTACCTGAACGACTTAAATGGAGGGTGTTCATAACCAAATCTTCACCATGGTGCCTCAGGTTCCAGCCTTTTCTCCTTTTCTGAGATTTCTGCTCTGTGGCATGTTAGAGGGTTCAACAAGTGAGTTTCTGAAAGGAGAACTGTAGAAGTTTGCTGAAACTCTTCATGTTTCCCTAAAGAGTTTAAAGGCCAAGCTGTAGAGACAGGATGTCTTCAGAAGAATAATAAAAATATTATTTTTTTGAGCACAAATTTTGCATATTGCATGAATACATGTAATTTGAGTGTATGGTGACACGAAGCCACTGCATATACACAGCACTGAAATGCCCCCCTTTCTGAGAAATGTAGCATTATTTGTTGTGCTGTTTGTTCCCTTTCCAGGAAGTGTAACACTAAATGTAATGCTGTTTAAAAATGAGGCGGAGAGAGGTATTTTTGCTAAGATGAGTTTCAGGTAGAAAAATTGGGACTGCAGATATTTTCATGTATTTTACAGCATCATTAAGGTGCTCGTTTCAGTAAAAGTAGTACTTTTTGAATGTAGTGTTTAGTTGCCTATGAGTGAAGAGAAACATGCTGAATATGGTGCTCTTTTTTTGTTTCTTATTGCACAGTGCCAGCTGATTTAGTCCAAAGAAAGTGGACATGAAGTCTGGTGACAGGCAATATTTTTATTTGCTCGTGTGATGGGCAAGCCAAGGGAAACTTTGAAAACCTTTATGTTTGCATAAATATAAAGTATGTATATGCATATATATGTGTAAATATTAAATCAAGGTTCAAGGCCAAACTCTGAACTAAGCTGTGGAATATTGTAATATTTACTAAGTTTTCCTATGCTTTCTATTCCTCTGCACAGAGGACCTCTCTCTCTTTTGTTTCTGTAATCCCCTAGCAAGACTATCTTTTTCCCTAACACGGTTGTTTTCCATTTATTTTCTTCTTGCAGCCTGCCCCACCATCAGCTCTCCTGAAGGCTCTGTACGAGGTACAGTATCATATCACACCGCTGTGGTGCTGGGTTGTGAATGCGAAAGCACTATCTGATCTTGTCTATTCAGAAATACGCAACGTCTGAACAGAGGGGAAGTGGTTTTCCAGTCCTGCCAAAGTCTGAGAACTGTAATAGGAAAATATCCTTCATCAGGTAAAACCTGAGACCTGTCAAATGCTGACAAAGAAGAAGACCTTGCAAGCTGAGGGACAGAAATAGAGACAGATACTGATCCAAACCTGAAAGGTTAGAGTATATTCATAGAATATGGAAGACATGGGTTAAATTACTGTTCTGCTAGAGAGTTGGCCCCTCCTGTATCCAGGGTGGTTGCTCTTCCTACCTGGGTTTGGGCTGTTGTGTGAGTCTGTCTTTCCTGTTGGAACAACTTCATTTCATATGAATGAATATTCGTTAGGTGAAAGAAGGAGAATGACTCTGTTGTTTAAGGCACTTACTTGAGGCATGGGACAGCATTCTCATTTCCTTGCCCCAGTGAATGTGTAATGTTAAATATGTACAATGGGATGAGTCCGGATGGGGTAGACAGCGAAAGGAGCACTTGGGGATAAAGCTGCAATGGGCTGCAGGACACGGATGTTCAGGTTACCTGAAACTCCCCCAGTGCTGGGTGCTTTGCTAGCTGCCAGGTCATGAGCTCCTCTGGGTGTGATGTCTTTCTGCCTGTCTCAGTTTTTTTCTGGTACTGCAAGAACTTCCACAACCAAATATTCTGTCATCTCTGCAAAAAGTTTGGGGTTCAGGTTTTCACCACCCTCCAGCTGGGGACTGTTTAGATGAAGGTTCCTGGTGGTTTTCCCCAGGGCCTTGCTTCGCATGCCCACAGTCACTGTTGCAGCTTCCAGGCCAGGAAGGAAGGCTTAGCACTTATCTCCCTTCTCAGCAGCTTGGGTACAAACAGCCCTTCTCATATGAGTGTCGTCGTTTCTTTCTCCCCCACTTGTCTGTTGCGTCCATCAGAGGGGAATGGCAGCAGTCTGCTTTCCATATGTCACCCTTATGGCTGGATTTAAGGCTTCTGACAGGATGGTTTCATCAGACTATACATGAGATTGCTTGAGGATTATAACTCCTCAGGGCAGTCTTTTCAAAACAAAATCCTTTTCAAATATTCTCTTTTAATTATGAATGTCCTCCCACACTGGTATTCCCTTGTCTTTTCAGCCTGCTGTGCTTGCATCCCGTGCATGTGCCTTGCCCTCCTCTTCCAGTAAAAGTTTGCACTAACTGAATTGATATGCCCCTGCTGTCCCATCAGCTTTTGCTCTCAGCTGTTAGTGTTTAATGCTGGGATTTTCGCTGGCCTTAAGGAAGTTAGGCTTGAAATGTCTGTTGAATTTCAAGAGCATTTCAATGTCCTAAATCATACAGGGCCTTAAAAGAAAATTGCAGTCTATCACCAAGATCACCTTTTCATCCTGCCAAGGAGCTATAGATACCCAAAGTGCTCTCTGAAGTCTGGCTGTACAAACAGCTAAGTAACATGTTTCTATTTATCCTCTCTAAGGCATATCCCCCCTTTATGCTTTTGGGGCTGTTGTATATATTTGCTGCTCCTTTCTCTCTCACTTAATCTTGTGCTCAGCTCCCACCAACTTATCTTACCACTACCATGGGGCAGTGCATCCATGCCTGGGAGTTTCTCAGGTGCTGTTCAAAGCAGCTGAAGTACAGAGCCACAACAAACATTGCCTCCTTCTTCTCCTTCTCCTTTTCCTTCTCCATATCCTCTTGGCAATGGCATCAGGAGTAGCCCATTTCTTTTTCAGCTCCCTGAATCCATTACACAGCAGGTCACAACACGATTATAACTGTGACTTAAGCTTTGCTTTCAGTCTTTATACTGCTATATTTAATGTACATTTTAATGTAGTTCCAGTGCCAGGACCCACACATTGGAGATAAATAGCTTTCAGCAGGTAATTTCTTTTGACAAACTCCCTGGTATTGTTGGGAAATGAAAAAAATGCACCTTGTAGCAGCCCCCATGCAAAATAACATCCCAAACCAAGGCACTACAGAAGATGGAAACCGGGGAAGGGGTGAGGAAATCCAGACTGAAAGGACCATATTGCAATGAAGTTGTAGCCTTTCCTGTTTCTAAAGAACTAGATATCTCCATCATCCCAGCCTGCTGCAAATTCAGATAAACTAAAAAAAGAATCCCAATTGCAAGATCTTGTCCTACTGAAAAAAAACTGAAATGAGAAAATGACTCAGAGCTTTAATGATGAGCTGGGAAAGTGAGATGAAGCTGCATGAGCCAGAGAGGTGATGTCAAAGATGTCAGAGGAGAATCTCTGTAGACTGTATAAGGCAGGTCACCTCTGGGTATTTCATGAAAATAGAGAGAAATGGAAATGCTCATATTTTGAAGTTCTTTCCTGATTTTTATGACTCTTGCATATGAGGCATTTCAGAGCAGAGATAATTCTCCCTCCATGCTAGCAATTACTGGACTGATTCCATGTCTTTTGAAGATAATATTTTTGCATCAACTTGAAAAGGAAAAATTGTTTGAGTAACTTCTTTCTCATTTGTTTTTCATTCTGGAGATTTAAAAACAAAATTATGAAAGTCTGTGTCTGTAGCGTACCCTTCTGCAAGAGGAGATGTGATTACAGCAAATGTATGCAGAGAGTACAGGGGCACATTATTTTCCTTGGCTACCACTTGTGGTATATGCTGCAGGTTTCCAGTGAGTTTGTACAGCCTGTGCTGATGTCTGTGCTTCTTGCCTTTCCTCCTATTGCCTCCTTCATGCTAGCTAAAAGCTAATTCTGCATGCTCTGCAGTCACGCTGCCTTCCTGACAGAGGAATGTGCAGGCAGAAATACCTCCTTTCAGGTTTGATACAGTAATTGAGTTTCCTTTATGAAAGATTTTATTTATTTTTTAATCGAAACAGCTCCACCAGTGTTGCCTGATTTGCTGGTCATGCTGCCTCCCAGCCAGGTCACAGAATTACCTGCGCTCTGAAAAGCCTTGACTAAAAATGGTTCAGCTAGTTCTTTGCATTGCCATAGTCCATTTTGTTTTCTCAAGATCCCAAGGGAACTGGATCTGTGAACACCTCTGCTACGCCAAAGAGGCAAACCTTCACCCTCCTTGGACCCCCTGTTTTCATACAGATCTCAAGTTCAAACTGGCACCAGTTGTGCCAGTTTGCCTACCCCTTTGCCAACATTTGAAAAAAGCAAATCCCTGTCACAAGGCAGGGAAGTCCTTTACAAGATATTTGCACTATTTTCTAACCATTTCTTTTTCTGCTTTTCTTTGTTCCAGGATTTGACATGATGGAAGTTTTTGGATTAGTAGAGAAGGAATATGCCTCCATTAAAGGAGTAGCTATGGAGCCGTTCGTGTTCAGTGGTTCCCGTACCTACACTCTGTTCAGAGATACTCAGCTCACCCAGAGAACTAGGTAATTTAGGAACTTAGCTGTGATCAGCATCATGTTGATCATCTGTCTGATGCATACACGTTAACTATGCTCCCAGCAAAGAAAGATCACTGGTTTGTGTATGAATGATTAAGTCCCATTAGCAATTTCAAAACGAAATTATACCGACAATGAGTCTGTAAACTCTGTAAGTCTGGAGTTGTCCATAAGCCTGTTGTGGTTTGAGAAATCAAACCATTGATAGACTGAAAAGAATGCCGGCGATTATTTTTCCTTAATATATTAAGAAATTGCCCCCTGACTTGCCTCAAGATGAATCAGAATATGGAATGTATCATGCAGAAGTCAATAGGACACAATAGGGCTCATCCTTTTTGTTTTTTTTTTCCTTTTTCTTTTGGCATGGCCAAAAATCCTCAGACTGTGAGGATGTTCCCTATTACAGAATCACTTTTTCTAGCAATGTTAGTTACCTGCCAAGAGGCTGTGATGGACCTAAGGATTATGTCATATATTGATAATATACTATTCTTTAGGCATTCCATCCATAAATAGAGACACTTGAGTGATGGAAGTTGGAGGTC
Organism: Dromaius novaehollandiae; assembly: GCF_036370855.1. NCBI lineage: Eukaryota > Metazoa > Chordata > Aves > Casuariiformes > Dromaiidae > Dromaius > Dromaius novaehollandiae. The sequence goes on from NC_088113.1 coordinate 19,251,696, forward strand.
ACATTTTTATCTTCAACCCTTTCTCCCAGCGTCTCTGGTTGAGAGACACATCCTTGCTTTTAGAAAACGTTTGGCTCATAGCTGCTCTCAGCAGGTTGGTCTTTATTGATGAGAAGGATTAACCATTGACTTTGGGTTGTGACTTTACCCCATTTGTTGCATAGGAAGCTTCATCTCAGGGTCCCACAAGTTGCACTGGGCGAGCTTTTGGCCGAGGCGGCTCCAGTAACCTCTGTCATTTTTTTATAATTATAAATCAGGAATGATTTGACTCTTGACATGCAGTGCTATTTTGTTTTAAGCCTAATTACTGAGGCAGTGGCTAAGTTTAATCTTAGTTACAGAAGCAAAGCTTCTTAGAGTAAACAGTTGGGGAGATTCAGAGAGCTCTTTGGTCTAAGTACTCAGAAAATTATGGCTGATCCTTTTGTTCAGCTGGTACTTATGCCTTTCCAAGGACATTACTATTTCAGAAACAGAGAGAGACATAAGAACTTGACATTACTTATGAATCAGTCCTGAAAAGATGCTTGATGAGTTGTGTACATGCCCATGCAAATGTGTGCTGTTGCAGATCACAGATGTATTTCAGGCATAACCAATTTGACCTTCCTTATTGCCTTGTATCCTCTAATTATTGCTTCTGCCTGGTGCTTTCTAACAAGTTTGGCACACAGCTGGGAGGAAGCTAGGTTGTGCCAGCAGCTGGTGGCAGCATTCGTTGCATGTTCATGAGTTCCAGAGTGGAGCCCAATTTTTGCAGCTGGGACATGGGGAGGATCCAGAGGGACTTTCTGTGGGCTATGTGCCTCTCCATGAAGGGCACCTCTATGAATTTCTGCCAGAGCTTAATGATTTACCCCATACAACATGATCATCATTCCTCTTTCTCGAAGAGATTTGGGGGAGAATGGAGGATTGTTTTGGAGCCTAGCAGAGATGTTTTATAAGCTACAGCTGGGCTCTGTTTTGAAAAACATTAAGGCTGCCCATGCTGTTTCTTCAGCGCTCCCTGAGGCGGCTCAGGCAGTGCTGGTCCGACACCGATGACCACACCAGCATCTCTGCATGGCACGAGGAGAAGGCCCTTTGAGAGCCTCACAGTGCATGCTCAGGATTCAGCACAGACTTTAGAAACATGAGAGGAATGCATAAAATAAGGGCAGCTTCTCTCCTGATGTATCTTGTTCCACTGTCATGCTTGTGCCAGGAGAGAATTTGGCCCTGTGTTTCATTCCCACAGGTTGATCTTTTCTAGGCCATCATACCTGAGAAACACTACAGGCAAGCCCTGTCTATCTGAAGCATGTTGCCTGCTGACATTTGTCCCTTTAAGCCACTGATGCTTTCTCGGCTTGTCTGGTTGCAGCGACGTGCACCTCTTTGCAATCCCACCTGAGCACACCATCAGCATCCTGCTCCGCCTCCTGCCCGACACCTCCAAGGAGCCCTTTGCTGTGTGGCAAATAACAGATGAGGACTTCCAGCCCCTCCTTGGTGTTATCCTTGACTGTAAGGTTTCATGATGAATAGATTAAATTCAGGTATTTGTATACGTTTCTGGGAGCAGCAGAACTGATTTCTTTATTAAATTTGCCAGTTTGTTATTTTAATGATTTTGTTATACACCAGCAGTCATGGGGAAGATTTGCTGCTGCTGCCAACATAACACTTTAAATGTTTCTTAGTGCAAGTAAAAGCTATGTTTTCATTTTTATTCTATAACATATTCTTTATTTTTACATATTATTTTTCTTTTCTACTGTGTAGAAATACTTGATTGTGAAATATTAAGTCTTTCACCATATTTAAGCCTATTTATTTATTATTGTTCAGTATGTGGGTGAAATCAAATTCTCTTTTAATTCTAAGTTGTTATTTGTCCTATTTTCCCTGTAGCCAGTAAGAAATCCTTGACCTATTTCAATCATGACTACAAGGCTGATTTACAGGAAGTCTCCTTTGACCAACAGGAAGTGAAGAAGATTTTCTATGGGAGCTTTCATAAGGTCCTTATCAAGAGAGGGAGAAACGTAGCTCATGATCTCACTCCAGTCTGAGAATATTATGCCATCAATGTATATTGTTCAAACCGAGGAGTGATTACGAAAATGCTTTGCATCCAGACTGCTAGGGAACTGGCAAACCTATTTGATATGCTGAAGTTATAACTGTGAAGAATTTGGGTTCATCCCTTGTGCGCAATATATGATTTTCACACATTGATTCCTTCTTAAAATGCATTGCACACTTATCCATTTTATAAAGACTAATGGGTATAGATAAATTATTGCCACACTTTGTAACCAACATTATTATACATAATATGTGGTAGTAACATGAAGTGGCATAGAAAAAATATACAGAATGTATACTAAATTATAATCATCTTTATAAAAGATGAAGCTTTGCCATTTCAATATGTATTTATACAGCATATATTTTCATACATACATCTTTCTAAAGATACAGCTTCCCTGCACCAACTGTGTGTTTTCACTCTAAGGGATGCATTTGATGAATTGCACAATCCTCTAGTTCTGTCACCTTGATTTTTTTTGTCCCTGGCCGATTCATTTTTGGGAATGTGTACTTCTTCCTTTCTGATGTGATATGGTGGTCCCTGTGGTACGTAGTTACAGAGAAGAGCTCAGGCTAGCTGCCAGCTGCACTGTCCTTTCTTTGGGGACTTAGGTCAAGTCACCTAAAACCGTAACCATGCAAGAACAAAGTATGCAAGTGGTCCCTCCATAACCAGGTAATTCATGTCTTCATGGTTAAGCCTATATAGAGGCAAAGCCTAAGGATAAAGATCCAAGATATCCTCATAATTTATTACCTAGGCACAAATCCCTCCTTGCTTGGGCACACAAAGCTGGGCCACCTTGGCAGGATGCTGGGTGTTGTCAGTGCTAGGAGCAAGTCCTGCGTGGTCCCCAAGACTGCTTGTACCTTTAGGTTTGGGCCTGGCACACCTCAGCGGGAGCTGTTGGTACCACTGTTCACTGAGGACAGAGGACAAGTCCAGCCCTACTGAGCTTGCAGGGGGTCCCAGGGACGAGAGACAGGCACTGTTAGATGTACGCAGAGGAACAACCCCCAGGCAAGGAAGAGGTTGTGGCAGAAATGCCAGAGAGGTCGCAGTCCAGGAGAGCGTGAAAACTGAGGGCAGCGATGAGCTCAATCTAGAGGCAGGAGGGAACGAAGGGCAATAGCAGAGACCCAGGAGCAAGGGCTGTTTTCAGGGTCATTGGCCACTAACAGCTTGTTTTTGCAAATGCTTCCTTTTTGTTAGTCTAGCGCCTGTCTCCTGGGGCTGCCTGTCAAAGAGGCTGCGATTCCCTGCAGGGATGGCTGTGTGCTGCCCCGTGGCTCTGCCTTTCCAGTTCCTCTCTGCTTCCTGGCTTTCCCCCCCCCTTCCCAGCCAGTGATACTGTCATCAGTCGCTGCAGCACTTTCTGCTTTGGGTTTTTCGTCTGTAACTCCTGCAGGGCCTGTGTTCTACCCACCCGCCACAGCTAAGACACTCCCAGGAAAACATAACTATTGAGGCACTTCTCAGCCCACCTTACTACCTGAGAACCTGCCCTTTATGACCCTGTTTCTGAGTATTTATGATCTTAGCTAGGGCTGCTACAGATAGATCTGCTGTAAGTGAAAGAGGCAGAGCTCATTTCCAGCTTTTAATTCTGCTGTAACTTTATTTGTGTTGTATCAAATATGAGCTAACGTCACCGAGAAGCTGTCACCATTCTTGTTGCTTAAATTTCCCTTGAAATTTCCAGTCAAGCCCACTTGATAAAATTAGTGTCTTTTTTGTTCTGCGAGTGATACATCACCAGATCCAAAAATGCTTAGCACTGCAAGTGCACAGATCAGGTTCTCCTGTTTTTATAAATAAACTCTGCAAACGGAGTGAAATAGAGATGCACCCAAGCTAAATCCCAGCTCCAAACAGCCCTGCTTTATGTTGAAGTTCAGATCTGAGCTCAGATTTTAGAGCAAAACCTCCTCCAGGGAGTGAATCACATCTCATATCCAGCCAGACCCAGAACTTCAGCCCAAGTCCCACCTGGAGCACAGTTCAAAGTAAAGCAGCACGGTGTATTTTGGCCTTTGCAACCAGATCAGAGCATCCCCTTCCCCCGCGTGTAGCCAAGTGCTAAGGGCCTAGATTTTGGTATTGCTGAAGGCTAGAGTGACATGAATTTGCTTAAGTGCCTTTCAGAAAGGTTTCAAAGCAGTGACAAGTGCTGCATGGATTTCATGTCACATCCATCAGTCAGCCCATGCCGTACTGCCTGCTGCCTAGAAGGTCTGAATGAGATCTGTGAAATGTACTTGTTTTGTGTTAAATATGCAAGAGAAAAATATCCCTTTCTCCCTAAAGTAGCAAACATTGTCTCAATTAATGCCATGGATATTAACTTCAGTCACTAATTAATAACTCTGAGTCCAGAGAACTGGATTAGAAACTGATAAGAGGAAAGGCCTCAAGCCCCGGGTTCCCTTATCTAGTGGAAAAAAAGGAATTTTTGTATTGAAGTACCATTTTGAAGGGCCTCCCACAGTACGACTCAGAGACTGCTAGTGAGTTGATAACAAGAGTGGAATGAGTTGGAGAGAAAAGAGGAGGAGGAGACATTTCCTGGCAAGCTCCTTCCCTTTCCCCCAGCAATTCTAAAAATTAAATTTTTTGGGGTGGTCTTAATAACCAGGAAAATTTTAAAAATCAACTTTTTTCCTAGAATTTGGGATTTTAGTGACCATTCAGTGCTGGAAGGAAGAAAAAAGACATGTCTAGCCTTGTGTGAAAACCACATCGTTATTCATAAGAGGTTTTTTTGGCCTTCTATATCCTCAAAGCAAAGGTACTTCACCCAAATGAGCAATGAGCACTTTTTACCGGTGTCTATAGGCAGGTCCATCATTAAGCTAGTTCTCAAAACTGAATTACTTAACACTGTAGCTCCAGGAAGGTTTCTCCCAAAGCGAGTTGACGTATAGCAGGGAACACGAGGGAGGAGTGCATCGTTGCATAGGAGACACACCATATATTGAAACTTATTTTCTAGCCCATGTGCTTTTGATCCTTTTGCTCGTTAAAACATGTCACTAGTTGTAAAAGCACCAGGTGTAGGAATTGGGCAGGAAGCATTAGCATGTTTAGAAGATGCCCCTGTCCCCTAGCAGAGGTCCAACCTGACTCTCTCCGCCTCTCGCCCAGGTGCACGTGGCAGTGAGCCATTTCAAGATCAAACTCTACCTGGACTGTAAGAAAATAGCAGAGAAACCTATCAACACCATTGGTAGCATCTCCAGTGCTGGCTTCATCATGCTGGGAAAAGTGACAAGGACTAGAGGGCCAAGAAGTGGGTCAGCATCGGTGAGTCTCTCAGCGATGCGTGTTTTTGGAGAGTGGGGAGCTTAAATATGGAGCTGGCTGGGGTGGGCAGAGGGAGAGAACTGCCATCTCGCATCATTCTCACCCTGAATGCTTCCTAGCGCTGCTGTGACGCAGGACTGTGCACTGATCCCACTGATCTCTGAGATTTAATGAGCTTTCCTAGTGCAATGTCTCTCTTCCTCACCTCCTCCCTCTGTTTGAGGTTTGTGATTAGAGGCAGCAGAGTATGAGTGTTGTGTAGCTGCCTTCAGCTGGGCTCAGAGCAGGAGGCATCATGCTATGACACTGCGTAGTCTGGGGACCAGGGGAAATACAGATCCTGCCCTAACAGGCTGAAGATGACAGATGAGTTAGGGAATTGCATCTAAATGTGAAGGCTGTGTACATCAACCCCTACCAAGTGACAACAGGAAACGCTAGTGACTGAGAGCAACAGGTCTGGTGGTGCTTTGTTTGATCTCAGTCTCTAGTGTGCTTGTGCTTGCGTATCTGCATGCAAATGATGGAAAAACAATTTTCAGTTTAGAGGCTCTTTGTCAGCTTCTGCTTTAAAAAACAAACCAAACAGTGCCAGACTGTGGGCATGCCTTTACTGCATAGCACGGCACTGCAGAGATCCTGCTTTCTTGCAAGAGGAGAGAATAAGTGAAAGTGCGGACAAGGTGTCGTGCCCTATGACAGCACAGTGCACAGTCCTAAGGGCAAAACCACCTGTATCTGCCATCACCTGAGAGTCCGTTGCTGTGTTTACCTTATGCAATTGGAATGTTAAGTGTATCCAGAAAAAGAGGGATTTATTCACTCATGATATGCTGAATGGGTCTAAAAAATCACTCATGACTTATGTGATGCTTCTACTCACTGACTCTGCTTTTAGAGCTAAGAGTCTAGGAGAAAGTAGCATACCAGCTGACTGCAACTTCCCTTGCCTCAAAGCAGCATGTTAAAATCAGCTTATCCCATGAGCCTCCCCAACTGCTTTGGCTTGCAAAGAAAGAAGCAGAGGCCTGGGATATACCAGAGAAAAAATGGTTTTTGGAACTGTCTATTAGGTATCGGAGCAGTTGTATAAGAAATGAGGGGACACTGGGATTCAAGCAGTACTTATTTGCTAAATAAACGCTGCCATAGTTTAGACTGATTGCAAGCCTGTCAGACAGCTGCCAAGGAGGAAAGAATCTGTGTTTGTCTTGTCCCTCCAAAATTTTCCCTCCTAACAGGTTAGCTAGACAGATCTTGTAACCGAGGAAACAGTAACAAAACAGCTTCATGCCTTCTCTGCTTCCATTGCCTTTCAAGCCTAGCAAAGCTTCACATCTTCCACAGTGCCACTGCCCTTGAGAAGACAGAGTGCCTCATTATTGGTTATGGTGGCACCTTATTTAATTTAAGATGTCTTTAAATGCTGCTTGATCTACAGGGCTCATCTGTATCTGTATGCTGCATGTCACATTCCTGTGGCTGTGCAGCTTACTCATTGTTAAATGCATGGAATGGAAGAAAAAAAACACTAGAAATGGTATTAAGGGGAAAAAAATCTCTCTGCCTCATTATTTTTGTCTTGCTTTGTGCAGTATGTGTTCCTTTGTTAATCAAGATGGGAAGATGTGGCAGTCATGAGGGATGTGGTGAGAAAGACAGGATGGGGGGTTCTTGGGAGGAGAATCATCTATCTCCTAGGAACTGCTGCCACTTTTACTCTTAACTCCGTTCCCCTGAGGGGCAACAAAAGCAAGGTTTATTTTCACATTTTGGTGATGCTGAAGCCCAATTACTTGAGGACCTGCCACTGTTGCAGGGCTGTGAGTAAATTGGAAGCTTGGCTTTTGCTGCATATTGACTTCTTTAGCAAGACTCAAAGACCTGAAGACTTGTAAATCACTCAGCAGCCACTGACACTTTGTACATTATGCATTAAGCACATCTACATTTAATATAGCTGCCTCTTGGAAAGGAGGGTGCACAGGGGGCTAGAGGCTAGTCTTGTCCTGATCTCCCGCAGTACCTAGTACAGAGCTGTGAAATGTGTGGCAATTTGAGAGCAAGGTGCCAAAGTGGGATCTGCCCCCCACGGTTGTCAAGGTGAGACCAGGGGCCATAGGACAGCATTGTTTATATAATGGCACTTGGGACCATATAGAGGAGTCCTGTCAAATCATCAGTGAAGATTATTTTCAGTACCTGAATGTCACAAGATGATTTGGTGATGGGCTAGCTATGCCAACACTGCCTTCTTGTCAAATTCTCCTTTGTCCCCACAGTTCCAGCTGCAGTCTTTGCGGATTGTGTGCAACAGTTTAGGGGCAGAGGAAGACAGATGCTGTGATCTTCCTGCATTGGTAAGACAAAAGGGACCACTCTGCCAGTTGCGATGAAGTTGGGGATGATGGAACAAGACCATGCAGAAGGAGGTGACGCTGCAAATGATTTTGGTAGACACAAAAGGGAAACTATTTTTTCCTCATCCTTTGGGATTACCAACAGGATATTTCTTGGTGAAGTGAACAAAGTTGTTTGCTTCAAAAGGCAAGGTAACTCCTCAAATTGCAATGCAGTGTATATCCTTTCTGTCATGAACTCTTCTATGACAGCAGCCCCAACAACTATACAGCTCGGCTGCCACCCTTCAGCCCAGAGTTACAACATTGCCCTGCTCTACTATTCAAATTCTCTTTTGAAAAGAGGAAGTAGTAAGAGGTTGAGTGCTTTGTGGGGTGTGCAAATACTTAGCAAGGAGCAAATTATCTTCCAGTTTGCTATGCAGATTTCAGACAGAGCAGATCCATAATTTTCTATATAAACTTGTTATTTGACAGAAAAATAAAGCATAAAATCTTTCACAAACATCTCTCAGTGGGCTGGAGAAATCTTTTCTTTTTCTCCAGTGGAAAGACTGAATTTTGAAATACAGAAAATGTTGCGTTCTACTCTTGCTAAGCAGCTACTCATGCCACCTTGGATTGCTTTTGTTTCAGAGAGATGAAGAGACCTGCCCTACCTTAGCTCCTGCCTGCACTTGTACATCTGGCCTTCCAGGCTTACCAGGACCTCCAGGGCCCCCTGTAAGTTTATCCTTCCATGTCTTCCTAGAAATGAGTATTTTGTATGTGTTGGCATTGTTTTGTGCTGTTCGGGCACCCCGAGGCAAGCCAGGTATGAGGAGCCAGGTGGGTAGGTGGAGAGAGGTCAACACCCCACTGCAGCGAGACTGTAGTGGGCTGGATGATCACGGCGTCCACAAGGTTTTGTTTTCTCTCTCCTATCTTGATCCCAGACCTGATTAAAGAGGAAAGCAGCTCTTCCCTGCTCAGCACAGACCCCAAAGCTTTGCGTGATGGAGTTTTGTTTCTCTGTACGTGTTTTGGCTGATTTTCAGAATGGCGAAGTCTGGGCTTGGCAGGCTAGCTCCTGCCCTGATGTCCCAATCTGAGGGAACATTAAGGTCCTCCTCTTGCCAGTCAAAGGCTGAAGTGGAGAGAGACCCTTCAGGTTTCCTAAGGTCATAAAGTGGGGAGATGGCACTTTGGCAAGGCAACAACTGCAGCTGGGAACAGGCAGAGCATTTCCTGATGCTACATTAATCCTCTTATGAGAGGACTGGCCACCTTATGTGCATGTTGCTGGAGAGATTTAATGGATCAGAGGCTTTGAAACTCTTTGTAAATGAAAAAAAATTTGGTTCTTCTGTTAACTGGGAGTCTTATACAGACACCTGGTAAAACCTCTCCCTTCTGCAAAGCTCAAGCCCATGTAAATGGGGGTCAATAAAGAATCTGGTCCTCAGCAACTGATTATATCCATCTGCCTTTTACCCACTGTACAAAATGGACAACTTTTAACCACATATTTTGAATTTCATAGCCCACTGCACATGGAGCATGTCTATGTTGCTTGCAGGGAGACCTCTGTTCAGAGCAACGTGAGATTGCTGGTGACACGCAGCTGCCTCGTGCACCGCAGTGTGGCTGAGCCACCTGGGAGGGCTTTGGAGGGTGGCTGCGGGGCTGGGTTTGTGCTACGTCCCACCGGCTCATGGGCAGGCTGGGTTCATGCTGGACTGCAAGCGTCTGCATAGGTGGGCGTAGTGTAAAGAGAAAGGGGAGACTTTACAATGCTGTCTCTCCCCAAAGCGCTCTCTCTTTACAAAGGACATAACCTGCAAGAAAACCCTGAAGGAAATGGGGGGATGTGATGATAGTCTTTAAGCATATAACATGCTCTGGGATAAAGGGTGAACTCAGTCTTTTGCCCTGTCTATTATGGACAGAGGAAAGTCACCATGGGGTTAAATTGCAGCAAGAAATATTCTAGTTAGACGCTAGTAAGCAGTTATCCAGCAGTAAAGCTGGTGAAGCTGAGGACAAGGCAGTGCAAGAATACTGTAGGATCTCCATTAATGGAGGCATTAAATAGATTAAAGAACAATGTAAGTGGAGCTGATCCTGCCTTGGAACAGGCAGACAGACCAGAAGCCGGCTTCTTCCTGGCTCCATTCCTCTAGGATTTGTGGAGAAGCTCTTGGGGGGCCAGTGGTGACTTGCCTGGCCATCGTTTAATAGCCAGGGCAGCCAGTTCAGTCCACAGCAAATGTTTGCACTTCCAAAGTGTCAGTGGAAATGTTTGCGTTTGCACATGGCAGCTGAGGGCTGAGATGCTGTCCACAGCACCCAATTTTAATCATGCCAGAAGCTTTTCTCCTGGAAAATAACTGCTTAAGCAACAATGGCCTCCTTGCTCAAGTGAAGATGTTTTAGATCATCTTTTTTAATACTGTGCTTCTACTGTGAAATCAGTTCCACACTTTTCTAGGAGCAGCGTCTTGTTGCGTAGTAATTACATGCTCATTCCAGTGGAATTTTAATTACACAGCACACTGTACTATCACAGTATGTTTCGATATACGAAGTGCATAATTACCATCTTGCATTGCCCTGTGGTTTAAACATCTCTGCAGCACAACTCTTAAGAGCTGGGTTCTTTTGAGCACTAGAGAAAATACGGTTATGACACATGACCTTATCCTCACACCATCAAATTTAGGAATTTGCTGCAGTTACGTGAGCACTCACTGCTGCTTTTAAAACTCCAATAGCTTAAAGTTAGCAAGACCATCTCCCACCTTGTAGTTATTGCTCTTTCTTAATGAGTGTTTTTGACCAGGCCAAGCTGACTTCTGAGATGAGCTTCTGGGCATTTCTGAAAGAACCTTTGGCAAGGCTTCCTGGATGTACCTCTTAATCCAAATCCATTGTTATTTAGATTCAAGAATAGAAACTTTCAGATTAAGATGACAAAAGTTCACACAGTACCGGTTTATGCCAGAAGATTAGTTTCCTCTCAGATCCAGCAGTTATGCAGATGCAGAGCTAAGCCGGGTCTCCCTGGAGCTGGCCACTGTCCCTGATCTCTGCGTGTGTGTATTCTGTCAGGAGGATGTTACATAAAGCAGCTTTGGCCTAAAGGGATGTAAACATGAGCCCTTTTCTTCCTTTCTTCTCTGGTGCATTCCCATGTTCCTGTGTGACCCCTTCTCCATTCATTGTCTCAGCTTGGATTTACTAGTGGGATGGAGGAGGTCTGAACAGGTCGAAAATCCATCTCTTCCTGTGGGTGGTGGGTGCAACATGCCCACTGCCTGTCACAAAGGGGGCTGCACTGTATTCTCTCCTCCTATTTTCCAAATTGGCTGGATGGCTGATTCGTTTCCTTCTTGGACCCATTTTCTCCAAGTTCTCTGGGGCAAGGACTGTCTTTTCATTGTGTGTGTATAGCAAATGGGCCAACTTCTGTCCCCTAGGCTCTTTGTTACACTGAAATAAAAATATTAATATTATTAAGAGCAGCTTTGTGTCTTATTGGCAGGGCAGCCCTGGTAGGAGAGGACCACAAGGGGAACAAGGAGAGCCGGGGCCTAAGGTGAGAACTGATTCTCAGCACTACTGTTGGCTTTCATTTGCTTCAGGTTATGTCAGAGGAAGGATGCAGGAGTGCAAGCTCCTCCTTTAGTGGAGCTGGATGTGTTCGTTCCAGGTCTGAGCTTGATTCCTCTGAGTCCTCTCCCTGTTTCACTGCACCAAGCAGAGCCCACTCAGGGCCCTAAGAACCAATGCATTGAGGAGTATGGGATCACTTATTATTAATTAAATGCTCAGTTAGGTTATAAAAATTAAGATGGGCCTTATTGAATTGAATTAATGCAATGCGATCAGCAATGTTCTTGGAAAGCAGCCACGCTGGAAAATGGTCAGTCTTTGTGCTGTGCTTGATCTGGCTGCCAAGGACACCTGGGTTGGTAGTGCTCTTGGTCAGACTGTGGTGAGGTGTGAAGCAGAGCAAGAACCACACAAAGACTTCAGGAACAGCTCCAAGGTGAGCACAAGGAATGGCTGGGTCTGAACTTCCCAAACACTGGGGACTAGAGCAAGTCCTAACTGAAGTGTTAGCATGTTGAAGTCACTGTTCCACTAACCCGTGGACAGCAAAGCCAGATAAACGCACTTCTTCCCTTCTTTGGGGTAACCGCTCAGAAGGAAGCGGAGTCACAGGGGAAAACAGTTTGGGGAGGGAATAACAATAGATGTGGATTTCACCTACAGGTTAAGGAACGTTTCTCTTCGTTCTCTAGCCATCTTGAATAGCTGGAATGATCTGCTGCTTGGGTGGGTGAATCCTGCTTTGCCAGGCATCACGCAGCACTTTGCCATTGACTCCTGTGGACAGGGTACCAGAATCTTGGACCAAAAAGGCAAAGGCAGATGAAGTTTCTAGAGATCTCCACTGTCCTGAATTCTTCATCTTGAATCCTGTAGAGGGTTCATGCTGAGGGCTCATGTGGTGCAGCCTATGTGGAAGACAGGCTCTAATTGCTTTCCTTCTTTATGTTTGATTTCATGTCTTTGGCTTCAGGGTGAACCAGGCCCACCCGGACAAGTGGGGCCAGAGGGTCCTAGTGGCCAGCAAGGCTCTCCAGGTTCCCAAGGGATCACGGTTCAGGGTCCTGTGGTATGTGATCCCTTCCACTGCCTTATTTGTCACTTGCTCTTTGTACTACGAACATGTCTCAAAAAAAAAAAAAGCAATGTTTTTACATCATCCTGTTAACGTCTGGGCAGCTGCACTAGAGAAGGATGATGATTATTTTTTCATGCTGATGAGGCCTTGGGCTTGGTCATTCTGCCAAAGACTGCTCTTGTCCAGACTCTTTAATGATAACAGCCCAGTGGTGTGTTCAGGCATTTCTTGGTCATCATTGTTAGGCAAGGAAGGTGGAGGTGACTCTGTGCATGTCTGTAGGAGCATTGCAGATCCCCATGGACATGTGATTGCAAAGCTCCTTTTTAGCACTTTGGAGAGCATAAGCAAACTGGGAAGTGGGTGTGGAGCAGGCATGGCCCTGTTTCCCTTAAAGGATGGTGCAGCATGTGTAAGAATGTTCTTCTGTTTTAATCCAAGGGACCACCAGGAATTAAAGGAGAGAAAGGAGACACTGGAAGTCCTGGCATGCAGGTAACAGCAGACACCATTCCTTTAAATTATCCCAAAGATTTCCCCTTCTTTCCTGGTAATTAATTTAAGCAAGATTGAAAAGCAATGGAATTCTTACTGTTACCTGTTTTGAAACTCTTTCACTCCGGAGTGTCATCCCATCTTCCTGTGCTGGTCTACTCCTGCTTCCTAAAGTTTTAGGCATACAATCATCCATAGCTTCATCCTTCCAAAGGAGCAAGTATCCTACTTATTTCACAGAGTGATAAGACAATCTCCAACAAGCAAGCCATAAATGAACTGTAAATCAGCAGCAAAGGTAGGAAGGAAAGTCAGCTTGACTGCTTACTCTCTGCTTTGGTGTTTTCCAAGAATCCTCAGAGCAGAAGAGGCAGGAGACAGTGTCTGCAAAGTGCCTTAGGACTCTGTTATCAAAAGCACTCTTTCAGGGTAGGGTGCAGTGGAGGGGGGCGGGGGGAAGAAGCTGAGTCAGTTGGTGGGAGAAAGAAGAACCTATCCAGAAGCCTGGAGACGATGCAGGTTAAAGATGGAATGACAATGATTGTTCTGTTCCACAAATAACTCTGTCTCTTTTTCCATCTTTTTTTATGTCCTCTGTTACAAAATATAAAATAGGGAAATGATAATCAGATGCCAACTTTACCCAGCAATTCTGATTTACAGGGCATTCCTGGTGTGCAGGGAGCTCCAGGCAGGGATGGTCTTCAAGGTGCAAAGGTAAAATACCTCATCTCTGAGTTTTCAAGCATGGGTGCCATAAAATCCAACTGTGAGTATACTTGGCAGAAACCCAAAACATCCAGCTCTCCTTATGCACTTAGTGCATAAATGAATGATGCTTTCACCAGGCTGAAAGGACTGGAGAAAAAAATATTGGGTCATCTCAGGTTTGGCCAAATTTCATTACTGACCGGGTGCCAACCTTTTCGTATACTTGGCACATATATTTTTACTCATTTCTGGCAAGCTCCTATTAAAAACAGCATATGGAGAAACCATCTCATTGCTTACCAGCTCTCTTTGAATCCTCTCGTTAATGCATGACTGGATTTGGCTTTGCAGGGGGTGAGAGGACTAGAAGGCACAGCTGGGCCTCCAGGACCACCTGGACCAAGGGTAAGTACATGCCCTGAGCAATTCAGTTGAAAACTCTTCCTCAGCAAGAGTTTGTGGTTTGTGTTGACAAGGCATCATCCAGAGATGTTGGGGAAAATCCCTTCTCAGGGTATCCCAGGGCTCTACCTCAGCACATTTTCACAAGTCCACCTCCCCTGGCGCTGTCAGTTTAAGGAGTAATGCCTTTAGCTTCCCCTCTTGGAGATACCTTCTGGGGAGGCCTTGAGGCAGGGAGCAGTTGATTGCTTTACTATTGCTACTTCCCTGTTGCTACTTTTTTTTCAACTACTGGCTGAGTTTGGGGTGTATGGGGGTTGTCACACTGAAATCACTAGCTGGAGCTGGAGGGTGCAGGAAGATGTGAAAGAATTCCTCACCCACCTATTCCGACACCCGTTGGATCAAGGCTGTGTATAGGTAGGCGTATTTATACTCTTCTTCGTGCCCACGATGGCAGAACCTTAAGATTTGTTGAGAGATTTACATCCATCCATCTGCTAATTTGAAGGCATAACAGCCCTCCCAAGTTTTGTGAAATTTGGCAGACCCGAGCAGTGTACAATGGAGATTGCTCACTGCTGTCTTTGCGTAAGACCTCATAGTAGTTGTAGTTGGGTATTTATAGAAGCTAAGTCTGGATTCAGCTTATGACTGTGATTTGTTCATCCTGGGAAGATGTGGAGGAGGCAGGATTGAACCTGAGCTTTCTGAATATGAGGAAAGCGCTATAGCCTTCACACCAGACTCTGAAAGCCATTCTAGTGCTGCCTTGAAGACTCCTTTCATTTTCCACAGGTCAAAGTAATTGTTAATCACTGAGTTTAAACCTAACAGCTGGAAAATTGTAAAGGAAAATACGGCTTGTGTTTGTTTATCTTTCCTATATGGCTCCAAAGAGCACAAAAAAATCACAAAGAGGAGATGACCAGAGAATGCACTTCCCTTTCTCTAAGCTACTCTTACTGTTGCAGTAAAGCATTAGAGGCAAACACAGGTCTTCAAGGAAAAAAACAACAACGTGGTATTAGCAGGCTGAAGAAAAGGATTATGCTGTAGGCAAAGTCTAAAATAATCTGAATATATAATGAAGGATCTAAAACCTGCAGGGTGAAAAATGCATTGCAGTTTGTTAGCAAAACTGAACTTTGCTGGCTTGACCATAATTGAGACAGTAATAGGAAATGATGTGAGCATGACTCATACATGATATACTTTTAACATCGTATTCATGGCTGGATGAGGCACTGACATAAACCTTAAGGACACAAGGCCCTTGCTGGAGTCCTCTGAACTCAAACTGCTGGTGCCTCTGGAGCCGTAGGGAGATAGCCTCAAACAGAAAAAGAAGAAAGTTAGGAAGTAACTGGACTTTTATCTTCTTCTTGTAATTAATGCTGCAGGGTTTCCAAGGAGTGACAGGCTCTCGAGGCAGCAGTGGAGAGAAAGGACCTCCAGGTGACGTTGGGCCAACAGTAAGTTTCTGCTTGTGGGTCTTAAAGGTGAAGACATGGAATAATTTCGGAGTAAGAAGCTGTTCCCACAGAAGGTTTCCCTCATTGTAAAGAACAGTTTTAGTTTACACTCATCCTTGTTAAGAAGATCCATGGATATGCAAAGCCCGGGCTACTATACTGTTGATAAAGCATTTAACAATTTTTTTTATTATTTTTTTTAACAAATTCCTTCAATCTCTGTAGATGTACGAGCTACACAAAATCCAGCAGGCAAACCAATTTCTAGTGTGAGATTCTAGGTCAAATAAAGAATTAGAGTCCGGCCCAAACAGGACTAGTTCATGTTGGGCTTTTGCAGGGCAACCTCAAGTCTAGATGTCACAGTTATTTCTTCTTCTCAGATGTTAAAAAACACTTAAGTTGGGAAAACTGTCCTAAGATAATATCTGAGGAATTTCTGCTTCCTTGTTGATGGTGTTTTATGCCATTGCTCCAGTAGCTTCTTTATTTTTGATGTCCTTTAAAAAGAAAACAAAATATCCCTATGAACTTGAAGCTTATTTAGTCATTGTCATGAGGTCAAGGAAACAGCCAGAGTGTTGGAAACAAACGTTGTGCCATGTACCACTAATGTAACCTGTGCCCCACTGAACTTTTATTTTCTTTTGCTCCTCCTTTCTCTAGACTTTTATTTTTCCTTTTGCTTTTTCACAGGGGCTTCCAGGTCCAAAAGGAGAAAGAGGAGAGAAAGTGAGTTTTTTGGGTACTGGGCAACGCAGTCATTGTATCCAATCCTCAAAAGAGTGGATGTGGTAATCTGCTTCACAAGTTATGCTTACATATTTAAACCATTTTGGTGTTGAATAACTTAACGTAGCTGTAATTCATTGCCTTTCCATTCTCCTGCACTGGCTATTCTCATGGGATATATATAATCTTACAGCAGTCAGGAGCTGCTTAGTGTCAGTTGCAGTAATGAGAAAAAAAAAAAGAAGCCAATCGAAAATCCATTCTTTGCTGGGAAGGAAAATGCAAAAATACTTGAGTCACTCATCCTGATTTTTGGTTAAAGAGAAACCCTGTATATTTCTGGGAGTCCAGGTCTCATTGCCAGGACTGACTTACGTGAATTAGGCTTCAAGCAGGAGAGAGCTGTGCTGTGTAATGCGTGAGCACATGCCAGCTGAGCCCAGGTAATTCACCATGCATGTGCTCCGAGCCTATCTCAGACGCAGAGCAATGTGCGCTGGCTTAAGGATGACAAGGCATTAACAGTCTGACATGTCTTCCCTCACATTTGAGGTGGCCTGAAGAGATTGCTTTTACTACATTGCTTTTACTACAGCCCAATTAACCCTATAAACTGCTGCAGGTTCAGTGTGCAAATCTGTATGGAAGTCAAGGGGACTTTTGTCACCTAAGATGTTTTGAAAAGTCTGTGCTTTGTTACTTGCCTGCTTCTAGACTGCTGTTATCATTAGTGGATTTGTGCATCCTTTGCACCTCTGTGTAGTTGGTGTGTTCATAAAGTACACCTGAGAAAACACAAAGCTGCTCTGCAGGAGCAGCTGTGGGGTGTGCAGTGATATGTTTTCCCATTTGGGATGGGGCTGAGAACCCAGCATCAGTGGTTCACCCTCAGCTGCCCCCTCCAGTGGGTTTCAGACCAGACCCTCAGAAACCTTGGGTGTGTTTCATCAGGCCAAACCAGCCGTCTACCCTGGAGACGTATGCGAGCTCCTTTCCCCTGGCTCCCTTTATAGACAATGGAGAGAAATAGGTATGTTTAGGACATGATTCTCACCCAAAAGCAGAATAAAATAAATCAGATGAATTGTGTCCTCCAGTGCCTATTGCCCTTCCCTGCCTTTCTGGGCACCTTGAGGATTGGCTCAAATTGCAGACATACACTCCAAAAACTATGCGAGATGAATCCCCCTTTTAATCTCTGAGACTTTTTGCAGATCTTGAGGCTAAAGACTGCTTTAGTTTCAAGTTAACGCCTCAGTATTGTAATTTTTAACACTGTTCTCCTTCCATTCCCACCAGCTTTTCCTTTTCTGTACTTACTTTTGCAATGGAACTGTTCTTTTTTCCTCCCTTGGGTGTTGTGCCAAGCTTTTGTTTGGTTTTGGGTAAGTCTGCACACTGATCCAGAGAGAGGTGTATGTTTTATAATGGCTTTGGAGAGATGCAGTGGTTTTTAGTTATGAATTTTCACAGAGACAGTGTTTATTTTCAAGCATTTTTTTTGCATTTTGTTTTTCCTTGCTCTACTAAAACCCTCAATATCATTTTTTTCAGAATACGATAACGGTAAGAATCAATATTTGTAAAAGGTGTAGACAAAGATAGCACGCTGTAATATTTGATCTTATTAAATGTTTTACATATCACAGGATGTTAAGTTACAGGCTACACGATCTTAGCATCCTTTGTGATAAAATTTGCAAGTGAAATTTATTCTCCTTTTTCGGTAGCTTCATAAATTATATAGATTCAGTCTAGCCCCTTTGATGTGCAGGAGAAAAGCAATTATTGACATTTCCCAATTACAATTTTATGGCTTCAGAGCTTTGCGATAAATAAATAAAGCTGCATTTCATAGTAATGAATATCTCTGTAAACCACGCTGACAAGAAGAACGGGCTGACAGATATCCTGCATTATGATATTGATCCTGCTTTAACGATATTAATACTTCCTTTTTTTAAAAAAATGTTTCACTTTAGGGGGAACCACAGTCCCTGGCCACAATTTACCAGCTAGTTAGCCAGGCTTGTGAGCGGATGATTCAGAGTGAGTATAACCAACCCGACTCCTGATTTTGTGCTGCCCCTAGAGCAGTGGTGAGGCATGAACAAAATCACAGGGGAACAGCCTGAAGCTGTAGCAATCCATAGAGCTCCTCCATCCTGTGCCATGGCAAGCGCCAAGTAAAGCAAGTGTCCCAGGCCAGGCTGTCAGTGCTATGTTGTTTTTATTGGGGTGGTATTAGCACAAAGAGCTGTGAAATATTACTTAGGAAATCCCTTTGGCACCTTGCAAAGACTACTTTTTCCTCAAATGGAAGAGATTCAGCTTGAAACTTGATCCTTTAAGGGAAAACTGCAGTGATTTGTGCTGAATCAATGACTCACCTTATGCAGCAGAAAAAAAAAAAACTGGGCATGCCTGTTTCTGGAGACATATTTAATCTGGAATGCTCAGCTCGGAGGGTACAACATGAACAGAGCGCAGCGTGTATTAAGTGCAGAAGGAATTGCGTGGATCCCTCTTAGGATGAAGCATTTGTAGAAAAGTTCCTGTGCTGTGATGTGCGAAGAAATGAAACAGTTTGCCCAAGGTCAGATAGCAAAATCATGACTCAGCTGCCAGTCTCCTCCTCAGCTTCTGGCTTTTTCAGTTTGGACTGACACCTTTTAGCAGTACCTGGTACTTTTAAGTATCTTTTTAGACAACATCCTCTGATTTTGTCCCTTTTCTGAGTTCCTGGACAAGCAGACATTGATTTTCTGGCTTGTCTTCTCAGCTCATGTGTTGAAGTTTGACTCATTCATTCATGAACATGCAAGGAAACCAGTTCCTGTTTGGGAAGAAAAATTAAAACCAGGAGAACCAGGACCACCAGGTCCTCCAGGTCCCCCTGGGAGCAATGGAGAAAGAGGAGAAAACGGCATCCCTGGACAGCCAGGCAAAGATGGATATCCTGGAGAAAGAGGTATGGATAGAAGTATTCTTAAGCATATTTGACTACATGTTTAATACTTTAGCTAAGCACTTCAGTACTTCAAGCAGTAAAAATACCTCATGAGATTATCTCATCTCATTCCTATTTTCCTCTTGGATTCATCATGATGTCTAGAAGAAAAAAAAATTTAGTGCTATCTACATGAAGTGGCAGATGAGATTATCCAAAGTTGTTAAAAATACATTTCTGCATATGTGCATTTGTAAATATTGGACTTCCATGAGGGCCTTTTCTAATCTTGTTGGAAAGCTTCAGCAGCCAGAGGGATTATGTCAGTGGGAATTTTTACTGCAAATAGAGTAACCCAAGTTAGGTCAAAGAACAGGGAGAAAACAATTGCAGCCCACTCTTTTTGCAAGCTCTGCTTTGAGAGGAATGCCAGTTTGCTACCATTTGTGCATTTGGGGGGTTGGAAAGTTTGATTTTAGAGAACTGGATACTTTCCTTACAGAAAGGCAAAAGAAATAGCCATTTGAATGAACAGTGTGGCAGTGGAATGGATTACCTCTGGGCAGAAGAAATGACAGGTCTTGGGAAAAGCTGAAGGAAGGCGTGAGGCAATGGAAGTAATGCAGATGGTGGAAGTAGGTTTCTGGAACAATAGTTCCAACAACAAAAGCCTCACACGTGACTAAAGAAAAGGATTAATATAATCTCAAAATCCTGAGAATAAGCAAAGGTCAGCAACTGGGGGTTGAAAAAAGCTATTAAAAATAAAAACAGTGTCTCGATATTTTCAGGGAAATTGTATCTTTTTCAGGGAATAGCATTTAACTATAGCCCCCAAAATATAGAAATCTTGATTAGGCTGGCTGCCCACTTTGCCAAATTAGATTTCAAACTTTGCCATTTCATCTATCATTATATAATAAAATTTGCTCTACGATATTTTCAGAGGCTCAGAACATTTCCGACACATATTGTCTGCGTAGTGATGGGGGACCTAGATGATCCAGAAAATGACAGTAAGCTTAGAGATATTAATGAAACTGGGGAAAGCAATTGGAAAATGCAGATGTGGCTCCCAAAAGCAAAATGATGAAAGGCTTTGAACTGCTGGAGTAGTCCTTGTACATAAATTCAAAATAGGAGAGGATCCTGTTCAGAAGCGTATCTCAAACATTGATGCAAGTATGCGATTGTACAAAAAGGGGTAACAGTTACTGCACAAGAATGAGTGAATGATGAGATTATACTTTGTTTGGATTTGACGACAACATTTGTTAGAAGATCAGGTAATTGTCAAAGTAAAGCCAAACATACTACTTTCAGTGTGGCCTAACATCTCTAAATAACTAGGGACCTTCTGTTTCACCCTTCCAATGGTGTTATTCCATTTTAGCTGTGATTTGTAGAACCAAAATGTCACTTAAGAGAAAAAGGAAGATAACAGCTTGCAGATGTTTCAAGCCTGTCAAGTGAGGAGATAGGAGGAGATGGATCTCACTGAAAAAGACTCTTAAGGATACAGCTGATCAAAATATTTTCATCTTAAAAATATGAAAAATGATATTTCGTCAAAATGCACCCATTTTGCTGAAATGTACTAGTTTTGATAGCAATTCCATGAGAAAACTGCAAGCCTGACGTAACCAGCAGCTGGTTGAAGAGACTGTTCAGCTGTGTGGTTTGCCTGAGCAATGTGAAGAACACAGGGGAACGGATCTTATATTCAGGCCACTGCACCAACACCAGTGTTAAGAATTTCTCTCTAAAAAATCTCTGTTCTCACCCATGTTGGGCTGCAAGTCAAAGCTGGTGGGAGTCCTGCGGGTCCTGGGCAACTGGTCATTCTGGAAAAGAGAGTGGGAGATGGTAACATTCGGTTATAAACACTGACTGAGAGAAGTGATGAACCAGGGAGGAAGAACTTCAGGAATGACATACAGACCTGAATTAAGAAGACATTTCCCTTTGGTCACTAAAGGAAAATTCAAGAACAAAGATTTAGTGCCTGTGTGTTAAATACCTGCTGATAACCTGGACTGTATAGGCTGCCCTGTGTTTAGAAGGACCAGGTGTGCATAGCCACAAACAGAGAGGTCTTTCAGGACCAGTAAATATCCACTAACCCTCAAACTGAATATACTGGTGTCTCTTGGGGACAATTCTCTAGTCTGCCCCATGGTTCACAGACAGAATTGAATAAAATAGATATTTGACTGTTTTGCCAAAGGCTGCAACCCTCCTGTGCTTCTTAAACAATGAAGAACAGCATAGTGAGGAGACTGCAGGAGCTTTAATTTGGGGTGAAATGCAAAATGCGGGTACGTGAAATTTGTCTCTTCTCTGTAATTAGGCGCACCGGGGCCCAAGGGTGAAAAAGGGATGCCTGGAGCCACTGAGGAAGGAATCCAAGGACCCAGAGGCAGAACAGGTAGAGTGAATAAACCTCTTTATATCAACCGTGGGGTCATCCAGATCTTCCAGTTGCCAGATTCAAGGCACCACTCAGCCTTAGGACTGTTGCGGTGGGCAGACTGGCCTTCCCACTGCAGTGTTGCTGGCAGAGCTGAAGGCGCCGATCAGCATCCTGGATCAAACAGCTTAAGGGTGGTGTTCGCTGCTGCAGTTCCGCTCTGCTAAGGTGTAAGGATCTATCTGTACCAGACAGCCTTCTCCCTTTGGTACCCAGCTGCCAGTGTGCAGGCTGACGTTCTCGGCTTCAGTGCCTGCGTACCAGGCAATGATGTGTTTTAATGACCTGCAGCATATCCAGGGAGTTTTAGTTTTTCCAGCCAGGCACTCAAGTGATGGAACCTCATTGAAAATTCGGCTCCTGAAACACAAGGGGTTTTGAGTAATCTGTTAGGATTTGGTGTATTCTTCCATCCTGATTCCTCTGATTTGAAATCAGTGAGAGGTTTACCACTGACTTAACGAACCAGGCACTAACAAGGGAGTATGGCCAAACGTATTTTTGTGTATACAAATTTTTATAGTTGAGATGTAAAAACACTAAACAATGACTTTAAAATGGATCCTGGGATTAAGGTGATTTTCTGCACTGTCACATAGGCAGACTTTAGATTCTCATAAACAGGCTCCATTTTTAGGCAAGCTGGACACCCGTAAAGTCAAGGATAAGACTTGTAGTTACTGGGATTCAGAAGAGGTTTTTCCAACTGGCAGGTGCAATTCTTCCACCGAAAAGAGGAAACAATACTCAAATAATTAACAGCCACGTAGGATGGAGGCAGTATAGCATGGAAATTACACAGGACCAGCTAAAGTAGATGTGCTGCTGCTTACAATGCTTCTCCTTCTGCAGGCCCACCAGGAGAAATAGTGCTGGGGAAACCAGGTCCAAAGGGTTCCCCTGGAAATGCCGGTCCTCAAGGTTTTCCTGGCATCAGAGGGCATCCTGGACAGTCTGGATATCCAGGGGGTTGTGATATGTCTGGATGTTATGGGACAGGTAGAAGAGGTAAGCCTCAACTATCTTAATGCAAAAGTTTTGGTTTTAGAACTGGTCTCTCTGGTTACTTCTCTTAAACTAGGTAGAGTCCTTTGTTCATCCTTCAGGCACTGTCATTCCTGGAGGAGCTTACTTGGTAAAGCAGTTTTGGTGAATCACATGCAATTAGTCTATTTACATGGACAAAAGCCAGCTCAGTTGGCTGCTCCTTGGCCACCCTTCATAGATTAACATATTTAACTGCAGTAGCAGTTGGGTGCAAGGAGTGATTGTGGGTGTATCTTTAATTTTTAATGTCTCCAGGAATGTTTCTGTAGTGGATAGAGAGGACCAATATCTCAGTTCCTACATATATATTTCATAGAGGCTTGACTGTGCAAAGTCACATAAAATAAAGAAATTCGCTTATGCTGAACCAAAGATTTGGAAGGGAAAAGGAATAAAACTGCACCCTCCTCCTCAGTACTTGATGTTGATTTATTCTCTTGTTCACTGGTATCATCACATGTTTCCACACACAGATTTCATCCCCTGACTGCTGATGCAGAGGCAGCTGAGGATAGTGCTTTGCCCTGGCAAGCTCTGGGTGAAGGCTCCACATACTCTGAGAGAAGCAGCAATCTGAATGCCAAATGCATTGTTTGTTTGTTTGTTTTTTAAACCTTCCATCATTTCTGTAAGGACATGTCAATCAAAGACTGGAGCCACCAAACCAGACTGCATACAGATGAGCTCCTGTCATCCTCTCCTGTTTTTCTGATCAGCATCGGACAACTGTAGTGTTCAAATTCACATCGTGTGTTCCACACAAAGCAAAGACACGGTCAGCAGTGCAGGCTGATAGACTTTAAAATAATAATAATAATAATGTATTGAAATGCTCAGAAATAACATAGGTGATTTTTGCCAGTTTGTGCTTTATTTCTGTCACGTTACTGTGGGTCCCTAGCGCAGACAAAAACAGCACCTCATGCCTGAAGATGCAAATCCACTGGAACAAAATTGTTCTCTCTGTTGGCTGACAGTGTAATAAAATCTAGCGCCCCTTTGACCGTTTCTGCTTTTGGCTCCGTGCTGATGGCTTCCTCGCAGTGGCATTGTGTGCACAAGCACCACAGACAGCGCGATAACCTTCCCGTGATGTGACAAACCCACCGTTTAGTCGTGCTCTCTGGGGCTTGATATCTGTCAAGCAAGGCCTTAGATCAGACAGAGCGCAATCATGTACCGAGAGGAGCTGGAGATTAACCTGGTGGCCTTTTCCATCTCTGCCTCCTGCAATCTTAGTAGCTACTTTACATTTTATCAGGTAAAATATTGAATAGCTCTGAGCCTGACTTTTACCCATATGACATGGAGGTAATTGCCACGTTACACCCTTCTCCTTGTGTGAGCTCCAGTCTAATATGTATTCACAGCAGACTGTACCGATGCTGATAAAATGTGCCTGCTGCTTTGCGTTGCTGCTTTATACTGTGCTCAGTTATGCTGGCTGTAAACTTCCTCTGCTGCCAAACAGTTGTTTATGAACTTAGATTTATACAGCGAGAAACAAATTCTGTGAATGAAGTATTTTGTGTTTGTAAAAGCAGAATGGAGCAAAAAGTATCAGTACAGATTTTCAGAGATGCTAAGAGGCAAAAAATGGAGTTTGATTCATATTCCTGTGCACTTAATTGGGGTATGCAATTTCTGTAGCCATGTGTGGGCTGGTAGCCGTGTGTTCACATGGCTATAGCTAACTTCTGAATTCTTAATTCCAAATAAGTCCAGATTTAGGAACCAGATTGTAAAGCATCCAACGGAGAGAGGCTTCTCTTAAGAAAGTAAGGTTGTTTCAACACTGCATCCGAGTATTATTTCTTTTTGCCATTGAGTAAAAATCATATAGAACTAAGAAGTTTTGCTAACAGTGATTTCTGAACATATCAGACTTGTTTGGGAATCATAAATCCTACTACAAGAGTCACATAAAAATAGGATTACCACATTCTGCAAGTATTTAAAGTAATTCTTGGCTTAGGCCATGTCAATTCTCTAGAAACTCCCAATGATGAATATTTGCAGTATGATGTATATTCCCCTTGGTAAATGCAGAGAAGTGCAAAGAAATACCACATTGACAGAAGTAAAATTTCTGTTCATGTTGGTGCTTTCCAGACTTGCCATAACATATCAAATAGAAATCTTTCCAGCTTAGACTAAGTATTACCACAGGCAAAAGCTCCAGGCAGAAGAAAGGAGAGGTCAGAAGAGCTAAAATATACAGTGTATTATGAATGCAGTAGTTAAAACAGATGTATGCACTGGGATAGACTCCCTGCATACGTGGTGAGAAGTTGTATGTGTTTCCATTTGTACAGGTCAGAGAGCTTTTGATCTTCATTTTCCCTATTCTTTGAAAAACGGAGATGTTCTGAAAATAGGTCTAACACCTATGTTAAGTTGCATTCAGAATGTTTCTGTATTTACCGTTGGTTATAAAACTCAATACTTGTGGCAACTCCGAGAAACAAAGCAGTGGGCAGGAAAAGCAGGGAAGTAAAAGGGGTGCTCTTTGTACAGCAGAGCTCTAAAACTGGGCCCAAAAAACACTCTCAGAGTGGATCAAGTAGTTCGATGCACAGCGTCTGAATTTAGCAGGTAATTCTGCTTCTATTCTCATTTAAATCAGTGCAGCCAGATTCCAAGTCCTGAATTTGCAGTTCCGTCTGTGCAAATCTAGTCACTGCAGGTTATTTGACATAGAGCTCTTTCGTTTTTCTTTATTTTTGAATCATCTCATTGCCTGACTTGGGATGTTGTCTGTTAGGTAGAATTTCAAGTGACATTTGCTTTTGTCTGGTTATTTCAGATACAATGTGAAGGGTCAGCTGTTAACAAAACCTGGTGCCATGAGGGCTATTGATTAGGAGAAAGGCAACCTGCACAAACAATTTGTCCATTTATCTTCCTAAATTTTGCTCCATGAGTGGTTTTATTTACTTGAAATTATGGATGTTTAGTCCGTTTAGTATCGTAGATTTGAAAGTTACCCCTTGAACAGAACCTGGAAGGTTTTTGTGTCCTGTTCAGACACAGGAAAAAATACCTGCACAAAGGTCCTAGGAGAGGAACTCCTAGCTCGCATTGGAAGGTGCTTGTTAGGTGGTTAAAGGCATTCGCACAGCTGGAGGAACTGGTACCTGCAGAATTTCGAGCTGCTCCCCCAGATGCAGCAACCAGCAACTCAGCGCTTGGCTGGGACGGTGCCCTGCCTGGGGTGTTCACGGCGGGCGGCTGTGGCCAAGGCCAGCTTGGTGCGTGTACTCGTGTCTTTGATCTGCTTCATCCCGTCTGGAGCTGGTGTGTGCAAGCGTGGATCAGCCCAGGAGCGTGCAGGAACGGCGTCTCTGGGCTAAAAGGCAGGCAGGAGCCTGGTGGGCACCGTCAGCTGTGCTGGTTAGTGGCTACGAGACAACCTGCAAGTGGTTTGGAGAAGAGAAACTAATTCTGCAGAAGGAACATGGGGGCTTTTGGTACAAGTGGTGGAAAAGGTGGAAGAACAAGGCTGTGCCGCTCTCCTTGCCCAGGCGGGCGGCCTCCCCGGGGGCACGATGGGTCCAGGAGGAGCAGAGCAGAGCGACAAGCGGCGAGTGGTGCCACCTCCCTGCTGTCAAGCGCCCTGGCCCGCCGGGGAACGGTGACTCGTTAGACTTAGCTACTTGCCCTGGACGTCCTTCGGCAGCAGAAACTCGGCCACTCCTAAGTGACAGCCACTGAAGTCACTGCCGGAGCCTCCCCTTCGGAGGCAGCCGGGGACAGGGCTGATGAAGTCCCCGAAACGCTGCAGTCACCGTGGCCAAAGCGGCGTTCCCTGCTTTCCGCACAGCCTTCTGCTCTGCTGGGAAGAAACGCTTGCCGGCAGCCTCGCCGCGCTGCGTGAGGCCAGATAAACCGGGATTATTGACCCGGTCCAAAGTGCTCTTCCCTCCTCTGCCAGTGAGTACTGAAACCATCCATTTGTGAACATTAATTTCTCATGCTCCTTTTGGTGAGCACAACCTGACGTCTTCCCTGTTGTGCTGTTCTTCAGTATGCTTTGTACTTTTCTGGCCCAATTTATCACTTTTCTTGTAAACTGCAGTTAAAAACAGTACCACGCATTAGCAATGCAGTATTGAAAATTCCCATGCAGATCTTTTACCAGTAGCGACTTTGTTCTCAAAGCTTTAGTCACCACAAATAAAGAGTTTGGCCTTAAATTTGGGGGATTTAAGCCTGATTTCTTGGTAAACCAGGAGTTTAATGAGGCCCTGAGAAATCTCGCAGGTACCTGCCATTTCCTCATCTTTACAAATTAATGACTATTTACCCCCCTTTTGTTGAGCCTTTAATGAAGTGCCTGTTCTGATTTGCTCGTTCTTACCACTATCCTCATGTAATTGGTGTTGTAGAGACTTTCTTCTCCCACATCTTCAGTTTCTTATATCTTTAAAGTTTCTATCCTCCAGTCCTTCCCTTTGAATGAACTCGGATTTTTAGGCAAGTGAGGCTGTGAGAGGGGATTCTCTCTTTAGCGCTGTACCTGGTCTTAGATGTCCGTCTACCTTTCTGTCTGTCCATCTCTGGCAAATGCATTTCCTCGAGTGCAGTTTCTAGATAACTGGCTGGAGAGAAACTTGTGCAAACGGGAGGTGGTGCCAGTTGTGTGGATCATCTCACAGCAGATGAGAGGCTATCGTGGAGAACAGTCCCCTAGATGACCGGGGCCATGGGGGTTGCATAGCTTGTCCTAACAGCCAGCTGCAGACGAAGTACCCTGCGTGCCTTGTGGCTGGAAAAGTGACCCAGACAAGCTGAGCATTATGGAATCAGAAGGAAGACAATGTGGGGAAAACTAGAAAAATGGTGCTAATTTAGGTTATTACAGTCAGGTTTCTATGCTTTTGCCCTTCTTGCGTCCCTAGTACAGTGATTCAGCTGGGGTCGATGGGGTTATGCTGGTGGGAAAGTGGGAACAGCTGTGGTGAAGATAAGGTCTCTCCTCAATGAGTACAGCAGAAAAGATTAGCATCTATGTTTGCTTTCCACGATGCCTTTGGGGTCTTTCAGCTCAGTTTTGCGTGCCCTGATCCTGAGCAACAGTTACTTTGCTTTCCATCTCTTCTAAAGCAGCTTTAGGGCACCTGCTGTATTACTACTCTTGCTTCCTTACTCTTTTTCTTATATTAACTTGGTCAACCAAGTAGTGGGAATCACTTCAGAGCTGGGAGCCTTACAAATATTAGCAGTCTGGCTGCATACATTTTTCTAGAGTCTTTCATGTGCTAAAAACTCTCTCTTTGTATTTCATCTTAGCCACTGCTGAGCAAGGGGTTAGAATAGCAGAATTATTCATTTTTCCATACTGATAGCCTGGTTCATGTCCCAGTTTTATTCCAGTAAGGCTATTTCTGATCTTTGGTTCCTGTGGAGGACAGCATCCTCCTTAGCAACTTCTGTAACCTATCCAAAAAAGAGGGATGGAGATTGATTCATATTTTCTGCCTTAAATTTTACCAGGAGGCATATTGGAAACAGAAGGCAAGTCTTTACTTGAACCATAAGTTTGTAGGGGTGGCTATCTCTTCCTAAGATTGTCTCCTCCTTTTCTTAGAGGACTTTGAGGATACAAGCCTGCTTCTGTCTTCCATGTCTTGCCTAATGCTGAGACCTGAAAAAAGTAGCGTGTGAGTGAGCAGGCACTTGGCAAGTCTTGCTGGAATGTGATTTTTCAAATCTCAGCACAGAGGTGGCTGAAACAAGGATATATTAATGCCACATGAAAATAAATGGGATTGCCACTTTATGAGAAATCTGATGACATTAGCAAAACAGAGGAGGTCAGTGACCGGCATTGCTAACCCCGTGGGGGCTTTTCAGCATTATCTGGGCTGCTCTCCAAGCACCAGTAGCATCTTTGTAATGGGTTTCAGCTGTCATTTCTCATCTCGTGCTGCCAAACCTTGTGATCGCAGGGTGGTGCTGAGTCTTCAGGGACACAACACCATCCCTGGCACTGCTAATCACCCGCTGCTTTTGAGGTGTTGATGGCGCAGAGGTGTGTGGCTCTTTCTTCCTCCTCCGGCGCAGCAGGGCAGTTCTGCCAAGGAGGTGGATTGCGGTTCTGTGGTCCTGCCGGTCTGGCCTGCTCCCCTGCTGTAAGGGTGCAACAGGCCCCTGGAGGTGCTGGGGCTCCCGCTGCGTGCGCTGGGGTGGAACTGCTCGTAACTTCTTGCAGAAAAGGTTGTGAGATGGGTCCTTTGCTGCGCACATCCTAAAAATGTACCTGCAGTTCAAGCCTCCCACCTGCTCCGTTGTCACTGCTCACGGGCGCAGGAGGAGGAGGAGGAGAGTGCAGAGGGAGCCAAGCGTGGCTTTGGCTGCAGCCGGGGGCTATGACACCTGTGACCCAGCTAGATGCCTCCTGCCCTCATGAATATTTTACTGGTGCACACGAAATGTGAAAAGCCACTGGCGAGAGTCCGGGCTGCCTCTGCGAGCCCAGACTGCCTGGGGCATAAACTGCAACCCAGCCCCACCGCCACCGTCCCCGGCTGCTGAGCACAGCCGCGGCAGCACAGGCTGCAGCTGCGTTTGTGCATTTATGCACTAGACCTCGAAGATGTTTGACTGTTTGTTTTCCTTTTGTTGTCATAAGCAAACTCACTGACTGTGAAAAGGCATAAATTAGCATCTCCAAAGACTACAAGTCTCTCTTTATTCTGGAAACAAGTAGAGAACAGCCAGCAGCAGTTCAGACTCCCTCACCCCACCATGCCCAAACGGGTCCTCTGAGAGCTGGTCCAAGCCTTGGCTAGTCTGGGTTTGTGTGAGCCCCTCAGATTTTAAGCCCTTGGCTGAATTTGTGAAATGGAGGTCAGTTGTAGCATCTTAGATGGGAAGACCAAGCGGGATGAGCAGGTCAACTAGGCTGATAACTGCATGGATTTTAGCTTGTAGTGCTTGGATTGAGTACAATAACTTGTGTTTGAAAGAATTCTCTTTAAACCATATTATTGCATTGAGCTATGCAGCATGACCCAGCTTCATGTCCTAGGGTATCGCGTAGGGGTGCAACCCATCGCACCCAACACAGGCTCTTGCTTGTGCTGGACCTTCTGTGCTGCTCTCCAGGCAGCTGCCCACCTCTCCCCACGTGTGCTCTCCAAAGCTTCATGCTAGCTAGAGCTGCCTAATAATAAACTTCCTAGTGGCCAGAGAGCCTCAGGGGTGCTGATCCCAGCTGCAGAGGAGCTGCTGCGTGAGGTCCAGAGCCCCTCAGCTGCCAGGCTGCTTTTTGAGGCATGCAGTCACGCCAGGTCCCCGAGGAAGCCTGTATTTTTAGGCTGTGTCTGTCTTCCCTCGCGCGCTGCAGTAACTGTTTACGTGCCCTTCCGCCTGCGAGACCTCTGAAGCAACCAGGACGCAGGTCCGGGCACTGCTGTGCTGTTCCCACCTGCGATCAGCAGTGGAGGTGGGAGCTGTGGCCTCACAGATGCCAAATAGACGGGATGCGGGGCTAGATGGACTTCAGGTCTGTCCCAGTGTGGTTGCTCTTCTGTGGTTAGAAATGCATATAAAGAAAAGGCAGAATAGAGATGAGGCCGGTGTTCAACCTCTGTCTAGCTCACCTCTATCTGGGCTGTGTTGTGCTGGCCAGCGCTGACTGCAGCTCCCGGGGCAGGAGAGGGCTCCAGCGGCTCCCCTTCCCGCTGGCTCATGGTGCTTGTCCCTGCCTCCTTGCCGTGGGTCCCAAAGCAAGGGCAACACTTGCGTGAAGGATTGCTTCGACGTGGAAAGAGCAGAGTTGCTGAAATAGCAGTGAACAAGGTGTTGCGTTTGTAGGAGTTCATCATCTGATGCTCTTGAAACGACGTCTTCCAGCCCCTCCGGCAAAGGCAGGGAAGCGGGAGGGAGGGAGGGAGGGGGAGACCTGCTGCGGGAGCAGCACGGCGAGGAAGGGGGCTCCGAAGGACGGATGCTTTGTAGCACGGCCAGCGCTGTCTGAGATGCACGAGGGTGGCTGAGAGGCTCCAGGCTGGAGCTGCTGTTTGAAGGGGTGGTTTTTGCTCAGTTACCTCAGGGGACTGAACCCAGAATCTCCGGACCAAAAAATCACGACCAGGTGGGTCCGTGAGCGCAGGGCCGGGGCTGGGAAGCTCCGAGGGACCAGCCCAGCCCAGGAACTGATACCTGCCCCAACCACCCGCCCTAAACCAAGCTCCGTTTTGTGGTAACCCCTGGAAGACAAGGCTCGAGGGGTTCGAGGGAGAGGTTTCCATGGTCAAGGCTGGGCTTTTTGGTGGCTGCTCCTGGCATGGCAAGGCCTGATCCAGCGGGAAGTGGGGGATCATAATTCCCCACCCAAAACCACCCTTTCTGCCTTGAGGCTGCAGCCTGCATGAGCCGCTGTGCGGGGGGAGATAATTCACATTCACCGCTTCTCCCCGCCTCGGAGGCAGGAGCTGCCATCCCCTGCCTGGCCGCGGGACGGTTGGCTAAACCGGACTCTGGGCTTAAAAAATGAAACTTGGCCAAAGTAAGCCGCCCCCGGGGGAGGTCAGCAGCGGGGGCCGCGTTCTGCTCCCCGGACGTGAGGTTGGCTCGGCGCGAAGGGAGCTGGCTTTCGCCGCGCTGGAGGCGCTGGCCCAGGCTGAAGAAATTCGGGGAAAAATTATAATTCAAAACCGCAGCCCGGCAACATAAACAGGGGCTGAACAGAAACGGAGCTGCTGCAAGGCTTGGGAGAGCACGCTGACTGCAGCCCGTTCCTGGCAGAGTAACAGCAGCATGGGTTGTTACAGGGCTTGTTTCACCTTTGAAAATCCTGACGTGGAAACAGTGATCTTCAGGTTGGAGCTGAGCGGAGGGTCTGTCCTCGGTGCTTTCCCTGCTCCCCCCGAGCCAGAGCGAAAGTGGGGAAGCCGAAACACAGAGGGCCGAGGGGCTTCCCCAGGCAGTGCCAGGAGCAGTGGCGGGGCAGTGTGCTGTTCCTGGCTCCCAGGCCGCTCTTCAGACCTTCTTCCCATCTCTACTGTAGCTCTAAAATAATAATAGCTCTAAAAGCTACTGTTCACCCGTGTGGTCACATGGCTCCTGGAGCCGGGTTGCAGCAGGGACTCGCAATCTTCCTGGGGAAGAATAACAGTGACAGAGATGCGGATTAGCCCACCAAGCGCAATAGCAAGCGTGACATGCGCCAAGATCTGAATCCACATATTTGGGAATGGTAGAAAACACACTAATCTCTGTAATAAATTACTCATTAGCAGGCTGGGCTGTCAGAGGTGACTGATGCAGCCCATATTGCCCCCTGAGCAGGTTAGCGCGTGAGTGGCCTTGTCTGCGCCCGGGACAGCCCGTGTCACCCCTTGTTCGTGCTCCCTAGGGGGTCAAGACCGATTCTGCTGGTACTTTGGTAAAACCACGGGCCTTTCTTGCTTTCTGATTAATCTGTAAATCTGGCCTTCTCCACAAGATGCTCTTCCCGAAACTGCCCCTTAAAATAGCATTTTCCAAGTGTTTTTCTCACCAGTCGAGGCTGGTGGCAGATTCAGTCCCTGCTTGCCCATTCGTGCCTCTTTCTGCTGTCTACTTTCACCGGCTGTTGGAAAGTCGATCAGCCCAGCGTCGCTTGCCCTGGTGGGCCTGACCTCGGGGACCGCCGAGCACGGCTCAGCGTTACCTTGAAAGCACAGACCACGTCCTGCACGGGAATCCCAAATCTGCAGCTTTATTTATAAAATGACACATACAGGGACAGACAGTCCCGAACCGCGTCAGCTCGGCGGGGCGAATTGGCTAGGCAGGGCACGCTGGGACCTCTGAGGACGAGTGGAGCTAGCTTGCCAGGGCTGGCTGGCACGCGCAAGCCTCCGCAGTGCTGCTGCAGGGACGCGCTCGTGCTCGCGCACTGCTGAATGTGTGCCGGTGAGTGCCGCCATGCTATGTACAGACCGGAATAACAGCTTTTCCCCTGACTTAGATGGAGGAGATGAGAGTGGCTTGGCAAAATGATGTAGCCTCGGAGAGCGTTCCCGCAGTGCTCCGGAACGACTCACGCGCGGACACCCAGTAAATTATTCAAGCGGCTCTCTCCATTGCTCTGCTCATCTCCTTCCAGGTGAACTAAAGCCCGTGGAGTGGGACCTACTTTCCTCTTTCTGGGGTTATGTTTAGATCATTCCTGCCAGCCAGGGTGGGAGGAAGAGCCCAACAGTTCCCAGCAAGCACACGATGATGAACATCCAGAGAAAGATTCGGTCGATGACCATTGCAACGTACTTCCAGTCTTCCTTCACCTGGGAACACAGAGAGGAAAGGCCGATTCTTAATGCTTTATCGAGATCAAAGCTTAGTAAGACTATTAGTGCTTTATTCCAAAATACAGTATTTTAGTTTAGCTCCAGAGAGAGCAGGGAAGGGAGGGGTCTCCTTCACACGCAGCAGTCCTGTGCCCTGGCCAAGATTTGTTCTGGCAGCCACGCGTGGGACAGATTTCCGGACGCGCAGGGCGTGCATGTGCGGTTGCACGCTGTTCACAGCTCTCCGCGGATGACATACACCAGCGGATAATTAAGCTTGTCTACACACTCAGTCCCATTTTCCATGAGCAACAGCTGGAATTGGGTGTGTATTCAAGCTGAGAGGAAAAAAAAGTATTCATTTTCCCAGACTCACTCACAGATTAACAAAGCCAAATTCTTTCTAAGAAGGGATTTACAGCTTTGGCAGAGTACGAAGTGAAAAGGAACTAGCAAATAAAAGAAGTGGTCTTCCTCACCCGTTTTTTTTCCCTACTTTTGCCTTGCCGTGGAGGGTTTTCCAGCAATTCCTCTCTAGGGAGGTCTGATGCTCGTTTATACCAGCAAGAAAGAATTCTTGTAAATGCTGATTTCATTAAGTAAGAAACCACATGCACGTGAAAACCTCGGTTATGATATTGCTGTTACTAATTTCTTTCCCAGGAAGAGGACCGATCAGATGGCAACATTTTAATTGATGCGGCTGTGCCCATTATAACTTCCTCTCACATACTGCTCCGTGATGAATAGCCCTGCCGCTGCCTCGAGCTCTGCGCTGAAATTTGGCACGCTGCCTCGCTCTGTAGGGAAACCATCTCAGAGGGAGCCAGCTCGTTGCTTTTTTTTTTTTTTAATTTTTTTTTTTTAATTTTTTTTTTTAATTTTTTTTTTTTAATTTGCTGAATATGCTGGAAATTCACTTAGGTAAAGGAAGCAATGCAAGTACCAATGAATAGCCTTTTGCAGCGTAGCTGTAGATGATGTTTTCAGAGGCATCTTCGTTTTATAAAATGCTACGATCTGTCAAGCATTCACACAAGCATGCTCGCTGAGCACAACACAACGACTCTGTAAACTTACCCAGAGTCTTTTCCTTCTTCATCAGTCATGGATGCACCACCAAATTTATCTTATACCTTGCAGGTGGCTCACAAAAATCATGATGTGTCACAGGGAGACACTCCTGGCTTCTGTTACAAATGTTGAGATGTTTTATTGAGCAAATAGAATTATTCCTTGCAGGCAGGATATGTGCATTTACCTCATTTTGGCTTGTTGAACCCTTCACAAACTAACTATGAATCTGCCAATGGATTTGCTAAGCACCTGTGTCTGCTCTGTGCCTTAACACAGACAGCCTCCAGCTGAAGCAATGCCTGCAAAGGGATCGCTTTAACTACACCTCTGATTATTTGCTTATTCAGGCCTTTAGGTCATCTGGTCTTGCTTCAGCTCCCTGCCTCAGCAAGCAGCTTTGTAAATTGGGAAATAAGAGGTGAGCACTGGAGAATATGTAATACTTTCCCATAATTTGTTCTCTGAACTAAGAATCTTAAATTTCAGGAATACTTGGAGTACTTTCAAAAGTGTAAGAATCAGTTATATATTTCCATGCAATGGATAATTTTATTCCCTTCAAAAATAGCATCAAGTTAAGCAGGTCATTACTATTGAATGGAGAGGAAACCAAACAGGCTGATCCCGAAGCTTATTATCTTCCTGGGAGAAACCATGTTCTTTTGCAGCACCTAGCACTATAATTAGAGACAGTAAAAGCAATGGTGACTCTCAAAATTTAAAGGAATTCTCTTATCCCAAGGATAAGGTCACGGTGGATAATTTCCCTTTGCTGTACAAGTTTTCTGATTTATTCATTATTTGCTGAGAGCTGGGGTGAGATTCTCTCGGTCTGATGTTTAATATTCCTGGTGAGAAGGACAGCTAAGCAAGCTCTGGGTGACCGTATTCCAGGGTTTAGTGGCTGTGATGTAACCAAAGAGCAAAGAAAATTTGCATTTTACAATCTGATGTCCAGCTGGGAGGTTGGATTGAGGAAATATTCCCCTATTCTAGCGAAATAAACTTTTGTGAGTATTTGTGCTAATAAGTAATAAGTGATAGCTCACTCCAAGAAAAGACATGAGCTAGAGGAGTTTCTCTTTGAGAAAAAAAGGGGGAATGGGAGAAGAGGAACAACTTCAAGAATTCAATAGAAATTTGCTTTCAGGTGTAATGGCATATGCATAAATACTCCTCCAGTCTCGAAAATGATGGCCGGGAGTGAATCGAATGTTTGCAAATCAATATTCAGCTTCAGCCAGAGAGCACAGAAAGGTGAAACTGGAAATTATGGAGACATTATGAAAAAACAGCAGAAGGAAAAGATTTTTTTTTTTTCCTGACTGCATGTGGTGTTTCTTTGACTGAAACTCTCCAGCAGCTCACGTGGAACATGATCTGCAGTGGCATCTCTGCCAACGTGTATGCAGCTGTCAACATCTGGCAGCCCAAGTTCTGATCTGCATTTTGATTAGTTTTTAAGAAGCTCACTCAAAACTGTTTTAGGGAAAGGATCAGGGGCAGGAAGCAGCAGATTCCTTCACCCCCAAATTCTTGAAATGCTCAGGGATCTGCAGCTCCGGTGGAGCCCCTGTTCCTGCTTCCCAAGTCCATCTGCTCCCGTACATAGCAGTGGGACCAGGGCAGGAGCCCAGCAGTTTGACTGGTGGCCTGGGGCACCTCGGGGACCTCCAAGTGGCAGTCGGTCCTCGGGAGCCGTAGCCTGCAACACAGATTAGAGCAGTCCCGAGTGCGGTTTATTGTACTTTGTTAAAAATAAACCAGTGAGATTATCCCGTGTTCCCTCCCCCTCAGATTTACTCTCTCCCATTTTATTTTTAAACCATCTTCAAAGACTTTCTATTAGAGCAGTTATGAAAGAAATGATACAGCCACGAGGACGACGAGGCTTTCCAGACTGGAGTGTTGGTGTCTGGCTGTTTTGGCTCATGTGTGACATGCAGCTTGTCTTGCTTGTCCGAACTTCTTCTCTGGACTGCTTCTCAGTCTGGGATTAATTTCTAATGGCGTTTTTAACATATGCTGGGATGATTCAGTCTTCTTGTATTTCCCCCAGTGTACCTTTGTGTCTGTGTCGTTTGCAGATATTTTTGTAACAAGCAACTCCTTCTTGCATTTCCCATTTTCTCATTGCTGAAGCACTTAATTAAACGAGCTATTTACTTTTAATTTAGAAACACTGCCCCTGTGGCAATGTTGCTTTAGAAAAAAGACAGATGCTTCAAAAGAGGCTCTGCTCCTGTTCTGGGGAGGTGCGTGTCTCTAAAAATATTGCCCAAGAGAGAGCGAGCTGTGTCCAAGGGGCTGCAGCTGCATTAGAGGTGTCTGCTGATGTGTTTTTTGGAAACTTCCATCCCGGGAAGAAATGCCACAGTTTGATTTTTAAGATGAAAACAAATTTCAGAGTACTGATTTTTTTCCCAAGAATTTCCCATTTTATTAGCTCAGCTCTGCTCCTTACAGTAAATTTCAATTCCATGTGATAGTATTTCCTTCTTCTCTCTCATTTCCATCCAGAAAAAATGTGCTCTCCCACTCAACATTATTTGGATCCAGAACAAGAAAAAAACTATAGACTCAGGCTAGGCTCAGCAATGATTCCCCCAAATCTGAAACAGTGAACTCTGCCTACAGTGCAACCCTCGACTGCTGAGAAAGAGCAGAAAACTGCGGGCAGATGGATACTCTGTCCTCCCATCATGCCAGGGTGGGCATGTCTGCTTCTCTTTTATTTTCTGAGAATATCGCCAAGCTCCCCATGGCTTCGAAATGGCCTTGAGGCACTTTGGCAAACAAATGAGACAATTTCATATCACAGGTTGGCCAAGCTGTTCCAGTGGAGCCTGGTGTGTCGGTGGTCCTGGTGGTGACTGTCCTCTGTTCACCATCACCTCGTTGCTGGATGTTTTCTGGGTGCCTTAACCAAGGGGCTGGGCTGGGGCAAAGGGTCTGGCCAGAGGCAGCAGAACTGCTCCACTTCTGCTTCTGATGTTTAGCACTGGGAAGAGCTTTCTCCCCAGGCAGTTGCCTCATTTCAAGAGGGAAGAGTAGTGGAGAGTGTAGGAAGAAAATTGGTGACTGCGAAGACTGTTTTCATTTTAAAGAAAGTTGAAATGATGGATTATAAAGAAAGAATCCACGATGCTCATTGACTCGGTTCTCGTGTGATAGCCATAAGCTTACCAGAAGGAGGATCAGTAGAAATAAGAAGTATCATTGGTGCAGTATTGTTTCAATTGCACCATGGAAAAATGTATGAGTCAAAACCCACTGAATTGCATGGATTTACTTGTGATTATTCCTAGTGGGAGAGAGCAGAGATAAATTCCCATAGTCTTAAAGTATCTGGGAAGTGCCTTAGCCCAGCAAAGAGAGCTGGGCTGTTGACTAATGGAGATGGGGATTCACATCCCTTCTCTGCCACAGATTTATTCTGTGACCTTAAACAAGCCACTTCATCTCTGTGTTTTGGCTGTCAGCCCTCAAAATGAGGAATAAACAGTTACTCCCTCAAAGGGATGTTGTGAAGTGAAAGACATTAAAGAACAGAAGCATCTCAGTGTGGTACCAAAGGGTGCGTAAATGGATAGTACCACGTAATCTTTTGTTGTTGCTGCTTGTAGAGCTAAGTGCTCAGTGCTGTGAAAAATGGAAATATATAAAGACGCTCCTCATGCCCAAGAAGTCCTGCATAAAAGCACCTTGACTTACACTGGCTGTAAATCTTAAGACAATCAAACTATAAACACAGCTGAAAAAAATGCTTTTGCTGACTGATCCCTGTGGAAAAAGCCAGATAAGACTTTTTTTTGATGCAAGAATACTAACATCAGGTTATCTTGTGGCCTCCTTCAGTGCTGCCCTAATTAAGTAGCCCATTGTATCCCTAGCACCATGGGGGAAGAGCTACAAGAGGTGCGGAAGGACGTGATGCTTGTACGTGTATCAACATCTCCAGTGCAATAAGTGCCTTGAGTGTCTCTTTTCTTCCCGAGCTTGCAGCCACATTTACCCCTTCAGAGGACGTGTGAAATTTGTCTGTCCACCCACCTTCCCGCAGACAGAGCCGCCTGCTCCAGCGGAAGCCCCTAATGAAGAGTCACATCACGCTGAGCCAAACATACCCTGTAATGTCCCCACGCTACTACATGCTGCCCACATCCATAACCTATTTTTGGGAATTTGTTTTCCCAGACTCAATAACCGAAGTCGATAGTTAATAGAAAACAGAGAATGCTAATTCCCTGTCTGTCAGAGGCTTATCTATAGAGAAAAAGTCAACTAAATTCCCAAGAGATGACTGCTTTTTAGTTCTCTTTCTTTCCTAATTTTAGGGCTTTCTGTTCCCTGGTAATAGCTTTAGGGATGAGCTATGCCCAGCAATGCTGAAGGGCTCCAGCAAGGCCCCGAGTACCCTCAGCTCTCGCAGAAGTCAGAGGCATTCGCAGCTCTCCGCATCTTGCAGGAGATGTTTAACACTTGGCAAAGCCGTAGGACCGGGACGGAGGAGCTCAGGCAGGTCAAGACGGTACAGTCAGCTTTCAGGGAGGACCCTGTTTCTATGCTGTCTCATTATGAAACAGTCTTTCGGCCTTTTGCCTGTAGAAAACTGAAGACACAGTTGAGAGCTGTGGTGTGAATGGCTAAACCACCAAAGCTTGGATGTTAGGGCCATGTTGTAGCAACCAAAGTTGAAGTGCACCTGCTGACACCATTCTCAACAATGCTGAAACAATAAATTTCACTGGCACCTTCTCTGGCCGTTTCCTACAGCAGGCAACAGCAGATTCACTATGTTGAGTGAACCTGGCCCCTTGCCTAAAATCACATCCTTGACTGCAACTAGAGGGCTTTTGCCAACGTTCAGGCTTTGGAGTGCCAAAGGATTACTGCGTTCTAGCTAAGTTTTGACCTCAAAAAAGAAAAACAAATTAAAATCCCCCCACCCAATAAATAAATGAAAAAGGGAAAGCCTGCATTAGCAAGTGCACAGTCTGTATAGCCCACGGGTTTGGTGGGTCTCCCTTAGCAGATGGTTTTTGACTTACCCAAGGACGAGAGGCTAAATTAGCACACTTACTGAGAAATCTGCATCTTCTGCTCGCAGGTGATCTGCAATATAATGAACTCCTTCCACCGCCAGCTTCAGGGCCGGAGACATCAGCAGAAGATGTTGGTCTTTGGCGCTGTGAGTGTTGGTCCCTTGACCTGTCATGCCAGCGGCCTCGTTCTTTTTGCACTTACATTTGCACCGATGGGGTTTGTGCTGGGGCTGTTCTGCATTCAGGTGGAACCGCTGGGATGCTGGAGAGCCGCTGGACTGGCCGTTGGTCTGGGAGGAATCCTCCTGCAGGTAGCAATACTGGATGCTCCGGGACCTACAGCGGATGCTCCCTTCCTCTGCTTTGTTGGGACTGTACATCTGCTGAACACTTAAGGAGCGGCCTTTGGAGATGGATGTGCTCTGGGTGTCACTCAGGGGGTGGCAGGAGGACTGTGGTGAGGAGCAGGACACCTGAACGGGCTCTGGGTGCAGCACAGTGTACTGGCTGGAAGGGGATTTGCAGACAGGTTGGGGCTTGGCTGGCTCCTCAAGATGGGCGCAGAAGGAAGATGTGGGGGAAGGCTCATTACTCTGGGGGCTCGGCGAAGATGAGGTAGTGAAGTTGGGTTCCATGTCAGTCTCAGACCAAAGCCTTGGTGCGTTGGTTATTTTGTGCATGGATTCAATGAGCTTCTTACAATTGTCTTTCACTGCAGAGGGCCGTTTCATAAAAAGGAGCCGTGGGACTATATCAAGGAAGATCTTCCTCACCCAGTCGGGCATAGTGTGGGTACGTGGGGAGCGATGGTGCACGTTGAGCACAAAGACAGTGATGATGATAGACAAGGTGACAAATATCATGGTGAAGAGCAGATACTCTCCAATCAAGGGAATGACCAAGGAGGTTGAAGGGATGATCTCTGTGATGAGCAGCAGGAACACAGTGAGTGACAGCAGCACTGAGATGCACAAGGTTATCTTCTCTCCACATTCAGAGGGTAAGTAGAAGACCAAGACAGTCAGGCAAGAGATAAGCAGGCAGGGGATGATCAGATTGATTGTGTAGAACAAGGGCAGCCTCCTGATGATGAAGGAGTAAGTTATATCAGGGTAGATCTCTGTGCAACATTCATATTTCTTGCTGTTGTAATTGCCCACCGCATTTATGATGACCCATTCCCCACTCTCCCAGTAGTCGAGCTGGTCCACGTGGCTGTGCATGCTCACCAGGTCTATCTTGGCTTTGTCATAGGTCCAGGAGCCAAACTTCATTGTACAGTTTTGCTGGTCAAAGGGGAAGAAGGTAACATCGATGCTGCAGGAGCTTTTATAGATAGCGGGTGGCATCCATTTAATTCTCCCATCATAGAAGAGGTGGGCCTTGGTCAGGTGGGTGACTGCAAAATCACCATCAGCACTGGGGAGAGATTTAAGATGAGAAAAGACTGAGGAAATAGTGCCTTCAAAGCTTGCAAGCTAGGGGTTACACTTAACAAGTCTTCTCCCACCTAGGCAGGCAGAGCACATGCACATCTGGAAAACCTCCTCAGTGCCTACACCTGCCACATCTATGTGCCACTCGAGTGAGATGATGACAAAGTTGGACTCTGAGGGTGATATCCCAAAATGTCTCATGGGATATCCCATACTCTGAGATGGGACACCGTCTGTGGAGAACAGAGGAACCCCAAGAGAGATCTTCTAGGGCACACAGCAATGCTGCCTGCCTTTCCAGGGCAAGAAGTGAAGAAAACTATTCCATCACATCTGCGGGGAGGCCTTAAATATGACAGCTGTGACAATATTTTATCTTTAGACTTTTCTGGGACTCCATAACTCTTACTAAAGAAACAGGATATTTCACACCTGGCTTCCAAAAAAAGGCACTCAGGACATTTTCTAACATGCTTCTGCACTTTGCAGAAACCCTGTATCCATCCACACTAGCCAGTAATTTTTGAAATCCGGTGGCCTGAGCAAGCACTGGATTTGCATGCAAATGTCAGGCCTCACCTTGCACAAGCCAGGCCCCAGAGGTGCACGTATATAAATTTTCCTCGAAGCCCTCCCATAAACACCCCGGCAAGGGCTGAGTTTGCCTTGCTTTAGCGAGGTGGGAGGATACACTATCAAGTAGTGTGGCTGTGGGCTATGCAGGATTAATTGTGACAGCTGCTATAAATAAAACAGTGTTGGATAATCTTTCAGTCGGTTACATAGAAAGCAGTAAGAACATCCTATTAATAGGAATAATAAAAGTTAAACTGTTGATTTCCCACTCAGGGAGAGAAAGGCAGTGGGGGAATGCTGTGCTTGAGCTGTAACAGAGTAGGAAATGGGAGGGAGACTGAGAAAGTCTGAGCCCTTGTGCCGGCGTTGGGATGCCCTGGCCCCCGAGACAGCCCTGTCCCCCCTCTCCCGCTGCAGCCCCAGCCACGGCTCCGTTCCTCTCTCATACCCGTTGCTCTGCTAGTATAAATTACACGTTCAACCTGCCGCTTGCCCCGGTGTGTGGAGCAACAGAAAAGAATTAGCTCACTAATAGAGTCAATTAGCAGAGCGGGTAATTAATGCCCTGCATGGCTGTGCCATCAGGAAGCCGTGTTCCTCATCGCCTCTCACGGAGGGGAGCACGTGGATGCCAACACTTGCTTAAGCGCCAAGTCCGGGGCCAAGTCCACAAGCACCTTCTCTACAACGACGTCCATCCTCCGAGCACCTTTTGGAGGATCTGCAGCCTGCGTGAAGTTTGCACACAGAGGCAATACTGAAGCATATAGAGGTGCACAAACAGCATATCTCCTTGTTTGAAAAATCATCATGAAAGAATCTGGGTGTTCAGATCACAAAGTTATCCCTTCACTTGAAAGTGAGCCAGATCCTTAGGTTTGTAGCCCCTCTGTGTAATGACTTTCCAAAAGTTTAAACCCTCTCTCCCCTAACCCTGTGCTTTGCATTTGCAGTCAGAGTTTTGGTATCTACAGACAGTGACAGACCCTGAACCAGACTCCCAGATCTGAGCAGCCTTAAAATGTGCATGACATTTGGACACTGCTGCACATTTTTCATCTGAGTAAATGTCCAAAAAAATGCCAGTCAGAAAAGGCAGGAGGAATCTGGGAAGCTGAACTCTTGGAAGAGTGATGCCTCTGTGTTTGCCTCTGCTGCGGGAACCACATCAGTAGAGAACGGTACAGCTGCAGAAGGAGGGCACAGCCAGAACCCCAGGATCAGAGCCCAGAGCTTTAGCTCTGAGACAGTTTTCCAGGTTGGTTGAAATAATGGAAAAACAAACTTAGAATTTTTGCTTGGTGGAAAACTGGGGTTTTGAACTAAACTTTTTTTCTTTTTATAATGGAAAGCCTTTGTTCTTTGTGACAGGTTTTGGAAAACAAAAGAACACAGAAGGGCTCGGTGCTTTTTGTCCTCTGAACTTTCTCCAAAGCTTTAAAAATCTCCTGTTTTTAAAGACAGAAAAGCTAAAAATATG
Organism: Dromaius novaehollandiae; assembly: GCF_036370855.1. Lineage (NCBI taxonomy): Eukaryota > Metazoa > Chordata > Aves > Casuariiformes > Dromaiidae > Dromaius > Dromaius novaehollandiae. The sequence continues at coordinate 19,294,290 of NC_088113.1, forward strand.
CACAAACCCAGGCTGCTGTCCCATAGGGGTCAAGGCGAAAAACCATCATTGCCTTTTCCCCAGCACAAACGAAAAAGAGCATTACCATGGTACCATCCAACCCACTCTTTTCTTTTCTTGGCTATTCTTTCTTATACCTAATTTACAATCCAGGACCACTTTCTTTGGATGAAAACCATGTTTTTTCCTCCTAGATTTGCCTGCCCTGTAAAGCCAGACTGAGACAAGCATACACAGCAAGTAACACTCCAGTGTTCGCTGTTCTTGGTGGTTTTTCTCCTAAATCTCAACAGGAATTTGGAAGCCAATTCTTCATTTAATGAGATCTCTGAGGCATGATTAAATCATTCATTAATGGAACATTATGTTTATTATTGGACTCTCGTTACAGAAAAGAGATAATGAGCATCCACCAGTATTTTCCCTCTCAGGCAGAGCATTAGATAAGTGGCCAGATAAATAATATGCAGGTGTGTTTTCCTTTCGAAAACCACTGGAAAACTTTCAGCTGCTGGTTAGTGCTGAAGGCTAGATGGTCCTGCATTAAAGTCTGCAGGCTTCTGGACACAAGCACTATAACGTCTTCGTTGCACAGAAACGTACCCCCGAATTTTGGGGTCAGAGTAGAATGGAAGTGGGGTAAGGAATAAAGTCACCAGAGAGCAGGGCATGACATTTGTTAAAAATGCAATCAGGAGTAATAGTAGTAGTAATTCATCTACATGTTGTGTAGCTGGTTTACATAGACGTTATATTTTGTTGCTGGAAATGTCTCGTCTGGCAGTTCTGCCATCTGCCCTTGACCACCTGCATGCTCCCACTCTGTGATCTCCTCTAGGCACAGCACCCGTGTGCTGCTGCAGAGCTGCTATCTCAGCTGCGTCAGGAACGGAGCTGCTGCTTTGATGAGAAAGATTTTTTTGTATTTATTTGCTTGCCTCACAGATCCAGCCTCAGCCTGGGTCTTTTTTTGGCTCACATGTTATTTACAGATAATAATGGCACTGCTTTCCAAGCTGAATTTTGCTTGCACTCATATGTGCGTGCACACACACACACATATATATATAAAATAGAAATATAAATATATAAATATATAAATGTGTATATATAAATATATACATGCCTAATTTCCCAGGCAGCATACCACCCATGCAGTAAGCATATGCTTACCGGATTTGAAGCTATGCTTGCTGGCATGCTGGCAATGTGGGGGTGATCCTAGAGAGGGGCCTTCGTTCTGGGTGAATCTGCTCATTTTGACACGGGAGGGCGCCAGCAAGGTCACCCAACTGCTGATGGTCTTCCAAAGTCTTTCCCCATCTCCTCTGAGGGACGGAGTTGCACCAACTGGCTGCAAGTGGTCTGGGGTTACAAGCCTGGGAAATCCCGTTTCCTTGCAGAAGGCTTTGCTGTGGGAAAACCCATTCTCAGCCAAGTTAAACCAACAGCTCTGGCTGTGTAATGTGAATGTTTCCTTAAGCAGAAAGGAGATCTGACACAGTGGGATAGGGAAAAATCCGTTTTGCAGCCATTCCTTTATAGTGGTAACACGTTGTCATCTAATTCAATCTAGACCACTATGTTGTGACAGTTGTCATGAAAAACCATTTGGAAGAGTGAGCTAGTGAAAGGTAAATATCACAGCAAGGACTCAGGAGAATTAAGATAGTCAGGCTCTCCTGATTACTCCGACCTGACAGCTCTAAATATCTGTCAGTAATAAAGTACCAGAGCTCTAATATTTTCATTTCAAATATAGTGCACTCCAATAAAGAGAGAAGACAGTTGCTTTTTCCTTTTCTGATGGAAATAATTCTGCAGCCTTTGATTCCTCATTTCTAGAATAAAGGCTCTTCTTCTAAGAACTTCTGCTTTTCTAAAGGTTCAAGAACAGCATTGTTTTACTGGCAGACATCAACTGTGCTTCATTAAAAAGCTCTGCTGATGGAGAATTTTTTTTGCCAGTTTCTATTTCCCCTGCAGTTGGGAGATACATCATCTCACAAATTAAATGTTTTCAGAATGCATGTAAATGAGGCACACATTTATTTTAATTTCTGATTATACAATTTTAATCCAAACAGAGCTTTGAAAGCCTGAAAATTAGCTATATGCATATATGGATATAGCTAAAATGTCCCTCATTTGAAGCATTTTTCATCTAACAGCACTAACCAATACAGAACGGGGTCGCAAGACCTTTCCAAACAATCTGGTAAACATTAGATGCATCTGTGATGTTCAGATTAAAATACTCTCCAAAGGAAAATTGCAGAATTCTTTATTCAGCAATTATTTTGTGCTGCCAAAATGGTCACGACAAATTCACAGGATCACAGAATAGTTGAGGTTGGAAGGGGCCTTTGGAGATTGTCTAGTCCAAAGCAGGGTCAGCTACAGCAGGTTGCTGAGAACCTTGTCCAGTTGGGTTTTGAGTATCTCTGAGATCTTGGCTCCTTGGGTACAAGATGGATGAGTCCATCTACATTTCAGGTACACAGATGTAGATGTCTATGAGGAGATGTGTACTTTTGTACAGATGTGTACTTCTGTCGGTCCCATCTCAGTTTTTGCTTGCTTCAGATGTTTTTAAACCATTAGTAATGGAGATTCCTGTCATTCCTCAGTAGAATGAGCACCTGTCTCAGAAATAGTAACGCTACAATGATAATCTTTTGCTTATTTCATCACAGGGCTCTAAGCAGTGCTCGATTTGTGCATTTTGCTTTGACTCTTCCCTTTGCCAAGAATCCTCATCAGCACTTTGGAGACAAATCTCTAGCTCTGTCCCAAGAATAAAGGCAAGAGAAAGGCTTAGATGCTAACTCAGCAAGAGCCCATGAGCGAGATCTCTCTTATAGATTTCATTCTATCAGTTCCTGCATTTCTGGAAAGAGCTTGGGGGCAAATCTCAAAGACATCTAGAAATACGATTTGTCTCTAAAAGCATAGTCATCTAAACTCCCACAGGAGTCAGGAAAGCTTCAGTGCAAAGTAGTAATTATGGGGCCTTCATAAGCCCGATCTAGTACAGAATGACAAGATAGGCTCTGTTGGGAAAAGTCAGTAAACCCAAACAAAGAAAAACGTCAAGAATGTTTCCAATATTTTTAAGGTTAGACTAGGGCATTTTCTGACATTTCTTTTCCAAATAGCTTTGAGATGAGTCAGGAAACTGGTGTCACTCCATAAGCCTCACTGGTTGCACACATGGTAGTATAGTTCAAAAGAACAAGTCACTACAGTATAGTTCAAAAGGACTCCCCACTTTCTCATGATTTTCAAAAGCCGCCTACCAGCTGATCTTCTAACCCAGCCCAGTAATCCTTTGTGTCCGTATTAGCACTGGGTGAATTCCTTAAGATATTTCCTGCTCCTAATTACAGAAACTTGTATTTGAATTCTCTTCATGTACAATCTTGTCTTTTATTCATTTTTTGTGGCTGTGAAGGCTAAAGCAGGAATTGCTTTCTGGAACAGCTAACACCAGAAAATATTGAGAAAAAGTAAATTCTGAAGTCTGAATATTCCCAATAGCTTCTTCCCAGGTATAACAATCACCAGGCTAGAGACAAGAAATGCTATGGTGCTATCATGACTATCCAGTCGAGAACAAGACAGCAAAGTTCACATTTCAAATTTCACCTTAAATATACCCAGAAAAACATAAAATGTGCTTAAAGTCCATTCATGACTGGGGAAAGAAGCCAAGGCAGAGAATTAGATAATTCATTTATAAATGATTTGATTGTGTCTGTAGAGCCTTTACAACCTCAGATACAGAACAGCTGGCCTTCTTGGCAAAGAAAGAGAAAAAAAGAGGCTCTGTCATTTCACTATTAACTCATATTCCTCTGTTATACATATGTTTTGTCACATCTAGTAGGAACTATTTACAGAGTCTTGGAACTTATCTCATCAAGCCTGAAAACCCAATAGCATATTAATTTCCCCACAGGATATTAATTTGGTTTTAGATTCCTTATGAATGTTGACAACTTAAAAATACTCTCTAGGCCAAACCAGCCAAGTTTACTGATTTAATTTGGGCCTCTGGAGTGAATAAATGCAAGTTTTTGACAATAATGAGCTTAGATATGAGAATAATTCACAAGTGGTTAGATTTCCTTAAAGATGCAAATCTCAAATCAATTTAAATTTCACCATTTCTATATATTCCCCAAGCTGAAAACAGGAGAGGCATTAGCTGAATCTCCTGTCCAGAAGCTCTTTTTTCCAAAGCATAGTATCCCAAACAGAAGTGTCATAATTCTGCCGGTGTACTTTGTATGCAGGGCAACTGAAATAACAACTGCAGCTGGAGGCATGGCTGATAAGTTGTTAGATAGAAGACAGAAGTGCAGGATGTTGATTGTACATCCCGAGACAGAAAATAGTCCACACAAGACATGTTTGACACTGTTTGCAAGAGCATGGGCAAATATAGTATTAAAGAGGTATAGAAGTAATGGAAAACCATTACTGGCTAATGGTTGGCGTCTACATACATGTTTAATTCATGGATAAAGTAACCAATTAAAAATGCATGATAGACTCATGGCAACCAACAGCAGAATATATGATTATTGATGATTAGTATGGAGAAAGGGAAAGTCATAGCTTGGATTTAAATAGCTAGGGCACTACGAGGTCCAGAGCATGGTAGCAGAGCAGCTGAAGCCTTCTGCTTTAGTGCTCAGGCCCTCCTTTCATGGCCCATGCTCAGTCACCGGAGGAGAGTGCGGTGAGCCAAGGAGGCAGATGCAACGAGGACGCAACAGGCCCTTGTGCACCAGCAGCTCCAGCAGCTTGGTGGCTTGAAATATGAGGGTCCCATAGAGCATGGAGGTTTGTGTAACACACTGATCATTTCCTTTGGCACTACTGTCTACCACAGCAGCCTCCAGAAGCTCCTAAAATAATAATCTTTATCAGTGTCATTAGTTAAGCAATGATTTCTCCATGCATAAGACAGACAGGCACATTCAGTTTCTCCAGCACAAGCTGTGAGGACCTTTCTGGGCTGCAGTGTGAAGCACTTGTCATGTAAGATTCTGCTCAGAGTGTGTCTCTGTGGGGTAGGAAGGCCCAAGTGCCCATGAATTAATCATTTCCATTGGCCTCATCTCTCAGAGGTGCTGTGTGAGGGCCCAGTGATTTCCAACAGCTCCCCACCACTGAGGATCAGAGACAAGCTATTGGAAAAGATAACAATTTCAGTAGTCTCCAAAGCTCACAATCCCCTGGACAGATTTCTCCCTCAGCCACTTTTTAGGAAAACAAACGCAAAATCATGTCAAACCAGAACCAGGCAACTGTTCATTAAAAATGGGTCTGCCTTCTGCTGTGAGTGTTTTCTTTGAGTATTAGCCACATACAAAGCTGGTTTTGTTCGATGCTTGCGGCAAGTGTTTTCTCTGGAGCCGGTGCTGGGTAGGGAGGCTGGGGTATCCCAGCATCCGAGGAGGCTGCAGAGCTCTGCTGCGATAAGCAAAGCCAAGGGGAAGAAAAAAAAGTCTTGGGATGAGGACACCCTTTCCAAGAATATAGGCTCCAAAGGAAAGAAAGGAAACAACCACCTGCTCCCCCTGAAGTGTCCATGTGGAAGACAGATTCCAAGCATTTGGGATTCACGTGACAAAAATAATAAATAATCCTAGATAAATAATAATAATCCTAGAATTGTGTTGCACTGACCTGAAGACTAACCTACAAGCACCCCTTTGACCTAAGAGCTGCAGAGAGTTTATAATACCAGTATCAAGAGCCTTCCCTCGCTGCTGCTAATGCACTGCGCTGAAATGCTCTGCCTTAAGGAAACACTATCGATCGGGGATGAGAGGCTGAGTGAAACGCAGATCACAGCTTGGTATGAGTGAAGACCAAAAAAATAAAGTTTGCCTTAGTCTGTATTTGGAGACATGGCAAGTCTGACATTTTTCAGCATATTTTCCTTATTTTAGCCCATCCTTAGAAGTCAGCTTTTCCAACTGATGGTGAAGACTTAGGGCAGAGCTGCATGGTGAAAGGAAACCAAAGACGGCTGAAAGCTCAAATCCAACTTAGTTATGTCTCCAACATGTGAAAACAAAACAATGCCTGACATCACCCACGTAATTTGCTGTCCAGAGAAAGGGTCAGCAGGAGAACCAAACCCTCGTGAAGAACTTAGTCATGTCATTTAAAGTGTGTCTGGGGGAGGTATTATGAGAACCTACTTAGACTTCAACCAAAGATAACAAAATACGAATAGATAAATGCAACAATATCCTTGATGCCACAAAACGAGCAAACGTGCAAAGACTCGGTTTGCCTTCCAGTCACCGTGCTCACACTCACTTGTTGTAGAGAACAATATCTGGCCTCCAGATGAGCTCCGAGGGGATTCGAATGGATGTGACGTTTTCGTATTCTTGGGGATCCCAGCGCAGCTTGTAGTCGTGCCACTCCTGCCAAAAACAAGCAGTTGCAAAGCTGGGGGAGTTTGGATTGCAAAACTGAAAAGGAACAGGGGAAAGCGTATATTTTGGTGCACCCACCTGCTTCACCCACACATTTGTGGTCATCATTTGATTCTTCTCATCCTAAAATGCAAGATCAGATGTCTGTTACAGGAGCAAATGAAGTGGCCCAAGGAACTCATGAAACTTTTCTTAATTGTGATTCATTTCTGTAATCATAAACCACCTCAGCAGTAAATGCAAGTTCCATCCTGGAAATAAAAAGCAGATGTTTCTGCCATTTAACGTGGGAGAGGGCACAGCTGTCTGATACTGCCGAACAGCTGAGCCTGCACCTAAGCGATTTTGAGAGCAGACCAACTCAGATTTATTGGGATTTGCCTCAGTGTCAATGGATTCAGCCTGGGACCATGGGGACAGGCAGAGGAAAATGCACCACAGCTTGGCCCTGACCTCAGCTCAGAGGGAAGGGATTGCCGGAAAAATATATCCCTCCTCACATGTGTGTGTATACATGAGCGTGGATTATAACAGCTTTATTTACAAATACTTATACTGTGAAACATTGTTGGTGTGCACAGTTCTGGAAACCTGAAGCTTAACAGTATTCTCATTCTACAAAATACGTGAACTTAGAGCATATGGGTTGGCTTTCATGAACAAACCCAAGTGGCTCTGCTGAGGCATTACCTTTTGAAAATCTATCATCTGGTGTGTACCCATGCAGTCAGTTGGTAGACTTTTTCCCACCTCTAATCACAAATAGTATGAGAAGGTAAAAATACGCACATATTTTTAAATGATGTAGGGCAGACGCAATGCTGGCAGCACCGTAGCAGAATTAGTTACTATTTGCTGTTTGCCTGGCATGCTGATTACAACTCTGGTGTAAATAACCAAGGTGAACTACTTGGGGCAGAGCCTAGACTTTGCCCAATTAAAGTGCTGCACCAGAACTAAGAGATTATTTGCGTGTTTGTCTCGTTTTGCTCCCTATTTGGCCTGGCATCAAAAGCAGCTCAGCTGACAGGGCTCCTTTGGACCAAACCGCTCGTCATTAACATCACTATTGTGCCAGTCCAGAATTAATTCCGAATATTAAAAGCTGTGAGATTCACGGTGGGGGTCTGAGCCTCCTCACTGTGGTTGCCTGGAAAAACCTGATCAGAGGTGCCCCCATGCAGGGGTTTGGGACAGCAAGTGCTGTGGCTAACATTGCTCTCTTCCCACTTAGATTTCTGCATCTAGCTCCCAAATCAGCTCTTTCCACTAGAAATGGTGGAAAAATGCCCCCCCACAACCCATTTCCCATGGAAACCTTTTTAGGTTTTCAATTAAGTATCAAAAGAAGTTTGGTGGTTTTTCCCCCTCCTTGCTCTATTTCTTATCTTCCCTTTTCTGAGAATGAGGGAGGGCAGAAAGAAGGAAATCACTTGAAAAAACGTCTTCAATGCTTAATTTTTTTCGCAGTGTATCCAACCAATCAGGCAATTAGAAAATACATAGCTATTCAAATGAACAACAGAGAAAGGAAAAATCTAGCTAGTACTTTGGGTTCAGGTGGGAGATCCTGGAATGGCACTGGCGGAGGCCACCGTGACCAGGACTGCACCGCTCCTTGGGCCCCCACACCCCGTATCACTTTGCAAGGCGAATATCTGGGGGTGTCCACCACCGTTATTGGACCGGGGATCCCAAAGTCAGAGGTGCTGTCCTTTCAGCGGCACTTTCCTCCCTAGCTGGGTGCAGGTCTTGGTGGAAATTCCCGCCTGCTTTACACCTGGACACTACACCCAAGGGCTCTGCCGTCCCCCTGGCCTGGGTGGAGGGTGAGGCTGGTCCCACGGGTTTCTCTTGTAGGAGGATCTGCAATGTGCTGATGAGTGCCTGAGCCTCAGCCCCTGCAGCTCCCTTCTTCTGCGCAGCGGTGGCCCGGAGGACAGCGGGTGGTCTCCCAGCTGAGGGCGATGCTGGACTGCACGGCCTCGCTTCCCAAGGTGAAGGCACCACGCAAGGGCCTGCGGAGACGGGGGCTCAGCACTCCAGACGTGTTTCCCAGTGGCTGCTCCCAGGCTCATGCCTGGATCCCCTGCCACTCTGCTCTGGCCTCAAAATAACCTCAGCGCACTGGGTGATCTAAGGATACGGAGGGATGTCAGGTTTCACATCGATTTTTTTTTCTGCCCCCAGCTTTTGTCAGCGGGAGCTGGGATTTGAACTCGGCTCCGATTTCTCTTTCAGACTTTCTGCTGTTGGGAGCAGAACGTCGGGTCTCACAACCACACCGGGGCTCACACCCAAACGGTGTCACTGTCGGGAGGGGAGAGACAGTCCAGAGGCCACTGTGATGGGCAGAAGGACACGCTGGGGACAGGGTTACCCAACAGCAGTGCGGGGTAGGAGGGAAGGAGACCTCTCTTCCAGCTATTCCCCTGACGTACCCATCAGCCCCTCCACAGAAGTGCCTGCTAGCTGCACTTCTAAACACTGACATAATTTTAAAAGATTATTTCTTCTTAAGTACTCTGGGAACAGCACTACAAAACATGTGTATCGATCCCGCGCTTCCACGATTCGGCAGCTGCAGCATAGAAAGTCTCCCTGATGCCTCCACAATCACCGATGCCTCATCTGAGCCTTATCAATTATTCAAATGAAAACCATACAACTTCGACAGGAGCAAACAGCTCTGGATCCCTCAGGCTTACGTAAGGGAGCGGAGGAGAACGGAAAACCATCTCTGCACCGCACAGTTGCAGGCTAATGCTCTTGCACGTAAGGAGCTGCAACCCTCGAGGTGCTCATGTGTCTGATTTCCCAGCTCCTGGCTAGTCCAGGCTACGTCTCCGTGCGTCTCAGGCCGAACTGCGTGGGCTGCTCACCCATCACTCTGATGGCTGCACATTTGGGCTGCTCCCGCATGAATGTAGCAGCCCCAAAGATTATTCCTCCCTGTGTAAAAACCCGCCTTTCTACTTTTCCCTCCTCACACAGAATAAAACCCAATGACAAATTGCAGCCCTGAATATTGGGGGATTCACTGAGGACGAAGATCATAATTTCCCACCATTGAGAAAGAGGCCAAGCAGCTCCTGTGGCCTGGAGTAAACAGGCGGTATCACTGCAATACTATGTGTGAAAAAGGTATCGAGGGTAATTTAGGATTTCTGCTTACTGCTTTGGCTATTTGAGTTATCCCTGGCTGAGGTGCTGGCACTAGGAAATCTCAGCTTCTTCAAGGGAGAAAACAAAAATTATGGCCAGTCATTATTTCTAAAAGTTCTTTCTCCTATTACATAAATTTTATAGTTATATAAATAAATGCATTTAAATTATGAAATAAATCTCATATTTATACAAACCATTTCAGTGCGTATCAGTACACAGCACAAATCCCTCCATTTGGTACGTAGCATGTGGAGCTTGCATGCATGTAGCTTCTATTCCAGCAAGCATTCAGGGACGTTTTTCTTGCTAATACCTGCCAAATTAGCTAACAAGCCTCAAAACCTCCCTTTGCAGAAAGCTCTTTAGGGAAGCTCTGTCCCAGAGCTGTGTAAGTTACTGCTCCTATAAGTTCGTGTCAATTATGGTGTTAATAATTATGGCTCAAATTCCAGATTAGCTGCTTGGTTTTTTCTTAGCCTCTGGCACTTACACAGGCGCTGCCGTGCCCTGCTCTGATCCAGCCCCCGGGTTTGGTGACAAGTCCAGAATTTTGCCTGTAGCAAATACAGCCCCGACCCGCCGCGCTCGCGGTTGCACTTACGACGTCGATGAGCTGGGCGATGGACAGGCCGAAGCGGACGAGGACCACGTCGGAGATGTTGGCCACGGGGCGGGACCACTTGTTGTAGCCGGAGAAGAGCTTCTTCAGGAGGCGTTCCTCGGCGTGGGCGCGGGTCTCCACGCGGCCGCGGGCTGGGGCGGGCGGGCAGGGCGGTGAGAGGTGCCACCCCGCCAACCTCCCTCCTCCGCCTGCCCCGGCATCGCTCCCTGCCTTCGCCCGCAGCGGCTAATCCCCGGCTAAAGCCTTGCTGCTGCACGAGGGGGCGACTGCTGAAACCCTTGGGAAAACACAGCACGGACCGTTCTCCCCCCCGGAAGCGTTTGCAATTTTTTGGCCACTTTGCGGCAAGCTGCTAGGGTTGAAGTCTGCAGCTGGGGGAGAGGGATGCTCACGTCGCTGGCGTACGGGCACCAGCTGGGGAAGCGAGTAGCCTGCTCGGGGTGCGAGGAAGGGCAAGCCGAAAGGGAAAAAGAAGCTTTTTGGATCCGATTTGCACATGAAAGCTGGGATCAAATATATCAGAAAAAAAAAAAAAAAAAAACGGGCAAATATGCAGCTCTCCAGACAAAGCTCCATAGCTGATCTTTCCCAAACTGGTGGATGAGGGGAGAGGAAGGGCCGTCGAGGGGGAGACGCAAACCGGGTAACCAGAGTGCAGCTTCTCCCAGCAACGACTTTAAAAGTTGGACGCTGCCTCGAGGAGCGTTGACCCTGCCCGTCCGCTCCGCACCCGGCAGCTCTGCCCGCCGGCCGGTGACGATGAATCCGGGGTGGCCGGGGAGGCTGCGCTCCGGTGCCGGGAGCGCGCGGGGGGCGAGGAGCCTCTCCCCCAGCCCCGCGCGGCTCCTGGATAGCTTTTCCCCTGCCCTGGCTCGTCCGAAGGGACCCATTCGCTGAGCCCTGGCTCCGCTGGAGCTGGAGCCGGGAGACGCATTAATGCACTTGGTAAGGGGGGAAAAGCCTGGGCAGGGAGCAGTCAGGCTGAGCCCCTGCGTGGGTTCAACCACCCCTTCCCCATCACGGCTTTAACCATCCTCCCCCCCCCCCCCCAAATTAGTTAATAAGCAGAAAATAAAAGCAAAGCCCTACTTGGTAGAGGCTGGTATTTCGGGGACCTGCAGTAGAGGGGCAGGAGGATGCGCGAGTGGGGAAAAAGCCTTGCTGCAAAGGACGGGGCTCCCCAGCACGTCTGCGACAGGGCACAGGGAGAAAAGAGCTAAAGAGAAGAGCAGGAGTGAAAACAGCCTCCTCAAACTTACCGGGGAAGACGCTGGCACACAGGAGAAGGAGGAGGTTTCCGTTAGACAGGCGAAATCCCATGGTGGAGCCGAGCTCAGTCTCTAGTGCGCAGAGTCTCCTGGCAGGGCAACTTTTCCTTTCTGAGTCTCTGGATCCTCCAGCTTCATTCCCCTAAACTGCTCTTTCTCCCTCTTTCACCTGCCTCTAGCCGGGGGGGATAGCTGGTTCCCCCCCTCCCCTTCTCTTCCAGCTGTTTCCCGGCTCTTCCTCCTGGAGGATGCTCGTCCCTGGGACACGGATGCACACAAGTACTTGCAGGAGATGTGCAGGGGCTGCAGCGAGCCCCTGCAGACAGGCACAAATCGCCGAGGCTCTGCCAGCTCTCCCGCCCGCTCCTCTCCGCTCTGCAACGGGGGGGCTTGGCTGCTTGGTTGCCTTGCTGCTGCTGCCGCCGTTTCCACCCTCCCCCCAGCCCTCTGGGCAGCCTCTGCTGCTGGCGGCCACCGCTGCCAACGCCAGCCCGAGCCGGCAGAGGATGTTTGTGTATCTGCTGTGCTCAGACCTGCCCACCTCCCGCGCAGGAGGAGGAGAGGGGCTGTGCACTCCAGCAAACAGGCTGCCGAGGAGGAAAACTTTCAGCGTGAGAAATAAGGGGGAGAGCCGGACCCGGCAGGCTGCCAGAAGTGCTGGATTTGGGGCCACTTGTGCGCTTTAGAGCACCTGAACCCCAAGCAGCGCTGCAGCCAGTCACAGCTGCTCAGCTAATCCTGACCAGGTGCTTTCCAAACATCAGTCCTGCGGACTAACAGGGTGGTCAGCGTGCCCGCTGTCCGGGGACACGTCCGGCCTGGGCATGGACCTGCCCTACGGACACTTCTCCATCACAACAGGGCTCCGCTGTGCTTGGCACTGTGCAAATGTGCAATAAAAATACACAGCCTCTGCTCACCGGCAACCTGCAAACCGAAGGTGAGGCTGAGGAAGGAGCTCACTTGAATATATCTATTATCACAAATAACCCTGCTGAAGATTATCTGCGGAGGAAAGTGTTGCAAGGGAATAAGCACTCCGGCCCTTCACCTCACCTCCCCAACCCTGTGCGCAGGAGACAAGGAGCAGAGCCCTCTCCATTCATTTTAAAACTGGCTTTGATATTAACACCGTTATTTCCACACCGATAGCAAATGGATCTCATTTTCGAGGAGGGGTAATTTTGCCAGCTGCAGGATTAATCAAAGTCTGTTCTAATAATACTAGCTACATATTTTATGTATAATAATTTCCCTGCTCCCAAAGAATCTCAAATATCTTCCATTAGGCGAGATTGCTGGCTGGAAATGGGGAGGATTAAAGCTACGAAAGAAATTAGGTCTGTAGTGAGATTATGGATAAAATCAGAGTAGTACCAAACTCTTTTCCTTGCGTTTTGTCTCATCTCTTCCTCAACAGTTGTCAGCCTTTCTGCATTATCCCAATTTTTTCTATTGGAAGTACACATTTCTGTGTGATTTGCCTTTGGTGGCAAGAATTACAGGCTAAACACCTCTCATTTGCACCCAGCCTTACGGCATCTGAGCACCTGTGACACGCTATAAAAGTCTATAGGGTTACTATAATGCCAATAGCATGGTGTGCCACTGCGCCGGGGCCGCCAGGCATCTATAAAATGGGATTTGTGCCGGGCGTCTGTAAAATGGGATTTGTAAAGGCCATTTTTCAGGGGTTGGTACTCTGCACAGGTCATGCGCTGGGCAACCAGACCCAAGGGAACCAAAATCAGCTAGTCCCTTTGGAAAATCTTGGCCATAAATTATACAGGTATCCTTGACTACAGGCCTCTCTGTGCAGAGCGATTCAAATCCCATGGACATACTCCATCCATCTTCACCTTGCATCATTTTCTGTGCTGGTGAGCAAGGAAGCTGGCTGGCAAATACTGCCTTTAGATTAACCCTATAAATAACTGTGATTAAAAATGGATTTCCTTCTTTTGGAAATTAATCATAAATCACCATCGCCTCTAAGTGAGAAGTTTATCCCTCACCTCCCTGGCTCTATTTTTATATGCTGTGGGGGAACGAGCATATTTTACAGAGGTTTCTGTGCCTTAAGTGACCTTGTTAAATCTTACTGCCAGTTTCTTTCTGCATCATTGGGCCATAACAAAATTTCCATCAGCTCCTGGATGTATGTGGAAGGCAATGTTTTCCACCAGTACATGTGCTAGGGACTCAGCCTGACTGGGACAAAAGATGCCATTTAAGGGTTTTAATAAATTTTTATTGTGGGAGAAAGCTGCAATTCTGGCCTGATTCTCAGGCACCCAGCTCTGAGCCTCATCATTATTATTATCTTCCTTTGTTTGGAAAAGATGTGGATAATATGGGCAATCCAGATGTTCAAAAATTGGGTCTGAGCAACTCAGCTATTGAAGACTGAGCTGAACATAAAGGCAGTGTTTCCTCCAAGGTTTTCAATGAAATCTCAGACTTGCTCTTGGAATATTGAAATATGGAACAAATCCACTGCCCACAGAGGCACGGTGCCAGCCGTGAATTGCACGGCCAGGGCACCCGAGGCCTGGATGCTTTCTTTGAAGTTGCCTTGTCTCTCTCTTCACGGTCTTGATTGCCGCTGCCAGCCGTCCAGGGCAAGCCCTCGGCCCGTGTTTGTTTTGCAAAATGTCATCTGCATGTCTGGATGTACAGAAATAAGACATAATAATAATAATAATAATAATAATAATGATAATGATGATGATGATGATGATAATGATGATGATGATGTCTCCTCATAGTTTCATATCTATTTGGGCTTCGCACAGGAGACAAAGCCAGTTAATGGGAAGTTTGAGAAATACTCTGCATTCAAAGCAGTTTTCCCCACAGATCTGACTTTTTTTCCTCGTCTCCGTTCCGGTGGTAAAGCAGATTTCTCTCTCTTGCTGCTGACAGCTTCGTTGTCAACAGAGATTTCAGGTGGAGCAGAAGCAGCAAGAGTAAAACCAAGAGGCAGGGAGAGAGATCTCCTTCCAGTGAACGGTGCATTGCAATGGGCAGAGAGGAGGGATGTGCAAGGCTGTTTCTGAAAGGCCCAGGATGGATCTGCCTCCGGGGAAATCCTCGCAGTACTGCTGGCTTCCCAAGAGTGACTGATTTATTCAGATGTATCTCAGATTTTCTGTGGACTGTCAGAATACCTTGAAAGGCACTTTGAACCGAATCAAACACATTCACTGCACAGGAGGCTTCTGGCCATGAGGGGAAGCCGAGACACCCGCACGGCAGTAAAAATGACAGAGGAAAAAGCAGGTGTACGTAATGCTTGTTTCCAAAGCAGTAGATGTTTAATAACAAGATATTAAGTCTCCCTCCAGCAGAAGCTGAAGTACCAGGCTGGAGCTCGTGGTGCAGCCCTGACCCACACGGACACTACGGACACTGCTCATTTTCACTTTCTATTTTTCCATGAAAAAAAGTAGCAACTTCAGAGGAAGCACCCAACATCTGAGCTGAGAAAGCTCATGGGGCAGGTGGCTCAAGGCTGTGGAGAAACAAGGGATGCTGGTAAGTGTGGGGTATCAGAGCCTGCAGAGCCTTCCTCACGCTGTTCAGGACCAGCCACGGTCCTGGAGAAGATCTCTCCACAGGTCCCATGAAGGCTGCAGAGCTTTGTGGGTGTGGAGAGACGGGAGCCACACGGAGAGAGTCCAAGCCAGGAGATTTCACTCTTCCCTAAATGAACATAACCATTGGGATGCTGCGAGTGCAGCGTAATCCTGGCCCACGGCAGCCCCCACAGCCCCAGCCGTGCCGAGATGCTCCATGGGGCACGGAGCGGCTAACACATACGCCTCACAGCAGGGCACATTCGCTAATGCAATCACTCTCCCTCCTCTCCGAGAGCTGATTAGGATTTGAATCCAAGCGCGAGAGCTCTAATGCATTAAGCTATTGTGTTGCCTTGAAATCCTCAGGCATTACTGAGCTGGGAGCTCAGTGCCTTGCAGGATTAGCTCCATAATAAAGCTGTGGGGAACCTCAAATAGTATTTACCTCTACGTGGACCGTGCCGTTGCAGAACAGGGGGAATTCTCTCATCACCTTGTCACTGCTTTATCTCCTGGCTCGTTCCCACCTCTCTCCTCCACAGCTGTACGATGTGGTGATGATCTTTCTCTCTGGCCAGTGATGCTTGGTGACAACAAGATGCGCTAATCCAGACACTTCTTTTACGCTATATTTTCTCCATTTCTTGTTCCTCACCCGGTCAGTCAGACATGTCTTGCAGATAGCTGAAGAAGACTCATTTTTATTAAGTCAACAAGGGAATTTGTGATTCTGGCTATGCTAAAAGCAAACAAACAAAATGAGCCAACCACTGAAAATGGAAGGGCAGCAAAGCAGCAAGTCATGGCCTCATTACAGCAGCCAGCCCTACCACTATTAGAGACCTCGTATTACAAATCAGATGAAGCTCAACTTCTTATTTGTAAATGCGAGACATTATTGTAAAGAGCACAGAAAGAGCAAGGAGGCAGCTTTAGCTTCTCTTGAGATCCAAGGAGATAGATTTTAAATTAGAGAACAGAAGCTTGTCTTGCCAGACAAGTTTGTTCTCCAAGGATAGCTTTGGTTTCACTGCTTAGCTTTGTAGATCTAAATTAGGCTTTTGTCCTTCCTCACCAAAGGGCAAATGCTGCCCAATTTGTTCACTAAAAAAATCTGGCGTTGACTGGTTGACAAATCCTTCCCCTTTTCTCCCCCATGATCAGCACTAGCTATAGCTCGCGTCTTCCCAACCAGTGCAAACCTGTCGGAGGGCCTCGCTGCTATGCACGAGGCAGGACTGGAGCAACAGTGCAGCTCTGATCTACCGTCAGGGGCTCAGCAGTGTCCATCCAGCCCAGAGAGCAGGAGCTGGGAACTTCTCCAGCCCCCCCGCGCCAATCACTAGAGCTCCTGAGGTGCAATCCTCTTTTAAAGGTTTCGATTTCGGTGCATAGACAACATCTGAAATCATGCTGGTGTCAAGCACTGGTGCCCTGAGCAGTGGGCGTTCTAGCCAGGGTGGAGAGGACAGCAGAGCAATCCAGGCCTGCTGATTTCTGCTTCAGGTGCCCCGATGTGATTTCTGCTTCAAGACCCTTGCCTTGCCTGCTGTGATGGCAAGGATGAGGTTCAGCAGAAACAGACCCTGCTCCAGATTCTCCTCCAGAAACTCCGGGCTTCCATCTGGTGCCCACTTCAGTGTGAATGTGATCTGTGTCCTTCGTGCAAAAATCAGCATTAAAAGATGCAGTCAGTGCTGAAAAGTCGGTCATAAATATTGTGCTTGGCACAAAGCTTTGCCCATAAATATTTCCTTGGTTAACCAATAGGAAATGATAGCTCTTAAATCTCAATTACAGTTGAGTAGAAACTGGCTCACACTGCTTGGCACTGGGGTCCTGCCTTGCTCACGCGGGAAACAAGGGCAGCTTTCCTGCAGCATCTTTGCCTCTTGCAAGCAGCCCTGAAATGATGATTTCTGGCGGTTCCTGGAGTTGAACACCTTTTTGTCCTTGTTAAGTTTGGAAGAGCTGGGATTAAAAAAAAAAAATACTACGTACTTTCTTAAGCTCAGTCAAAAAGCTGTCTGCAGTAGGAGTTGCTAGTGACAGTTCTGTTCCAGCTTCTTATGTTTCCATCAATCCACTCATTGCTGGCTGGATTCATTCATATGTAGCTGATAGATGTTCTTAGGAAGTGAATCTTTCAAACTGCTGTCCAAAGCAGAGAGAAAAGGTGTTTTCAGGAAACCTATCGAATGTTTTTTATTTTATTTTATTGCTTTTTGTTGTTTTGGTACATTCCTGCCACCAACCTGTCCAGTAGACCACTTTATCAAGGCATCTAAGATCACCTTTGGTACCTGGTATAGACTCTACACTTAAAAAAAAAAAAAAAAAAAAAAAAAAAAGAGGGGTGCAAAGCATAATCTTTTTATGGATGCCAGAGAAGCTGGGGCCAAATTCATCATAGAGACACCTGATTCAGGTGCTCTGATGGCATTTCTCTGATGTGCCTCTAGGGAGATGGAGAGCAGGCAGTCCAGGAGCTCATCGTACTCTTAGAAAAAAGTCTGAATTAGGGTCAGCGATCCTTTCCTCATTATAAACCCCAGCACAACGTCTCTTTTTGAAGAAAGAAAGTTTATCGATAAGCAGGGAAGTAGCATCTGGGTGTCTGTCTGCATCTATACCTCCCACGTTACTGTACCTTCGGGCTCAAACTTTCCTTCTGTTCATTGAGAAACGCGCTTACTGCTGACGGGCCTACATGAAAAGAAACATCAGCCATCTGTTCCTCCCACATGTTTCTGGATCACAAGGGTTTTGTTGATTCAGGAGGAAGTTTTTCAAAAGCATAAATGAGTTAGGCACCGATCTCACACTGAGATCACACTGACTTTTTCCAAAAACTATACTATCTCCCCCTAAAATTATAGCTTCTTTTCCTGCCTTCAGAGCAGAAGTCCTGCATATTAATACCACTGAGGCACTTACCTGGGACCAGATTCAGGTACAGTGGATGTGTTGTACAGCGGTTATTCAGTCCGAGTAGAGGAATATAAGCACTTGCTTTTACGAGTGTAAATATCTTTGGAGACCTGGGCTGTGCCCTTCAAACTATGGTCAGTAAATCACAGCAGCTGCTACTTGCTTCTTAACAATCCAGCTATTTTTTGCACTTTTCTGCAAAAATATCTTCTCATATTTTCTTTAGGCCTTATCCTGCCACTCTAAACACCCAGAAGAGCGGCTCAGGGCAGGGATATTTATACCTGCGCTGCGTCTGATTTTGCCAATCAAGATGATTGTGCTGGAATGACTACAATTAGCCCCCCCAGCATCCCACTGAGTACAGAGCTTGGAAACAGCCTGAAGACGCTTTGATGTATTTCATTCCCGATTCAATTCTTCTTCGTCTGGCATTGACTAGCGTCCCATATGGCCTATTGTTGGACCCTGCACCAGCTGAAGGGAAAGCACGTTTGACTGACACTTGAAAATACCAAGTGGTGCCTTTGGGCTGGCTCAGGCTGAGGACGCTTTTGGCAAATGGAAATAGTCATGTCATTTTTATTCCACTGTTCAACAGGAAGAAGACATTTTCTACATTGAGCAATATACATCAAAGTTTGTTCTCTAAAGGGATAAAATATCCCTCTTTTGATCTCCTATAATATACTTCCAACTGGAAATGGGTTTCAGACGAGACATTTAGCTCTGAATAAAACTTAGGGAAATAGAAATCCATTCCCAGCTCTGGCATATGATTAAAAATCAAATGGCCTCTTCCTTTACAGAGTGAAACCAGACTCTTGACAGTGTGTTTGCAATAGAAACTTGGAGGAAAGGACACTGGCATATTCTTTTTCAAATACCCTCCCCAAAAGCATAATGACATGTTTCTGTTACTTGCTCTGAGGTCATCAGGACTATCCAGATCATGAGTAAAACTTTACCCATTGTTTCAAATGCAGGCTTTGGTACTAGCAGAGAAAGGAAAAGAGACACCCCAGCCTATCTTCACAAAAGTAGGTAGGGATAAGTGAGCTGTAAAACAAAACCACTGTTAGCAGCAAAGCTTATGCTGACTTTAATTATTTCTCTTGTAATCCCAAAGAAAACATTCCTGAGCAGTCAGAGAGGAGCTAATTTATGGCCTGCAGCAAGATGCACAGTTTGTGCAAAGGAAGAAAAGGCAGGCATGGGTCGATTATCCCCACTGTCTGTCTGGAAAGTGCTCACAATAGAAAATTTGGAATCCTCAAATCTTCTTGGTCACAGTCTTGTTACTGGCAGAGGAACGAAATCAGGCACTTGGAAGAGGAAAACATTGAATTCGCAGACATTTTCGATTTTGTGGGATGAAAATACTGGTGGATGCTGAGCTGTTCCCAAGTAGGAGCAGTTGAATTTGAGCCTATGGCCTAGATACATTAACATCCATATAACATAAACTCCTTGAGCAACACAAAGTTTTTAAATGGAACTGACAGCAAACGGACAGCTTTATACAGCACAGAGTGAAAATCAATTAGTTATAACAGCCAGTGTTAAAGGGAACAGACCCGCTAAAGGCCGTGCCGCCAGGACCTGATTCAGCAAAAAGCCATTTCACTCTCCATATTGAAACATTTCCAACAAAAGAGTTTCCTGTGGTGTGTCATTTCTGCCAAGGAGGCATTGCCCTTCTTTCTTCTTAGTGAAGACTCAAATCACTGAGCTGAGCTTGGCTTTCTGCAAGGAAAAAAGTCCAGACAACTCAAAATACAAACAAAAGAACCCCCAAACATGAGTCATACTGCAAAAAAGCAGGAGGTATTCTTAAAATCATAGGATTAAAAAATATATTTGAGATTCTTTTCATTCTTTGTCTGCCTCTAACCTGCAGGGAGTGCATGCTTCACTTCTTAATCAAGCTTTTTCTACAGCTAGCTTTCTTCTAGAAAAAGACCCAAGATTCTCAGATACTTATTTAACTTTAGCAGGTGAGGCTGTCGATGAAACATTGCAAGGCTGGTGGAAAAACCCTGAGAGCTGGCAGTGCCAGGTTTCACCCCTTTACTCAGCACACGCGTGCAACCCGCTGCTACTGCCGCTCCGACGTGGAGGCACTCTCCAAAAGCAGCGTCCTTCTCCGCTGTTCTTCACGGGGTCACGTCTGTTATCCATGAGCTTCTGGCCCTTTTCTGGGGGGAAACAAGCTTAGAAAGCCAGACAACTGACCACATTTCAGCCTGACCTGTTCTAGTTTGGAGAGCGTTATTTGCTGCAACTGTGGAAAACTTCCTGGATTGGAAAATCCACATTTGTTCTGTTTTTGGAGTCGCCTAGTTTTTTCTTTTCTTTTCCCCAAGAGAAAGAGCTCTGGAATTCATGAAACAGTATTTCGTTGGGGGATATTTGCTTCAAAGGACTGTCTGCGAACAGACCAGGCCATTGTTTGTTCCCTTTATTCACAGGAGGCAAACACAAATGTATAAATTATGCAGGCAAAATCAATGAGGCTTCTGAGGGGGGATTCACTGAGACTGGTTTTGAAGGCAGAGAGCCGCTCAGCTGTGTTACGACCAGTGACTCATAAGTACCTAGCACACCAGCCCTGGAGTTTATTAAAAATCAAGTCAGGTCCCATGCAGAAATGATGTTATTCTAATATTGCAATCATTTCAGCAAGGTGTAAATTGCTGGGTTGCAAGGAATGACGTTGCCTGAGGCAAGCGATCAGTTTTATGGAAGGGGGCAGGAGATCATTTTGCGGAACAGCCAGTATGAGAGCAGGCAAGGGGCTGACACTGAATATTTCCATCAGGAGCCCTACTGCAGCAACCAAAGCTTCAGTCAAAGACAATTATTGCTAGGATACAAGAAAATCTGTCCAGAGCCATAGCAACAACTTATTATGAGCAATTCCCCAAACGTTCCAGGGGACGGTTCACTCTGGATCAGCAACTTGACTTCTCGGTGTTTATCCAAGATGGAAACATCTTTATCCAAACAATCTAGCTGGTATGCAAGCAGAACAATTAACTGGGAAAGCGGATGCCTGCAAAAACAGTCCCTGCAAAGACTTCTGCTTAGGTGAGATCTGAGGGCGTTCGCAATGACAGTCTCGATGTGGGAGCTCAGAGCCATGCACATCCTTGTCCTTCATGCGCATCAAGTTGTGCATCTCTACTAAGGCTCTCCTTCCCTATCGGATGGCATCGCTGTCTTTGGCTGTTACTCTGAGACTCCAGGGAAACACAGCACTAGTTTAACAGGACAAGAGCACCCCCTTAAAGACATAACACTGATTTTATTCATTAGGTTTGGACACTTGCTTGGTTTCACTGGTGCTGTTCCTTTATGTGAGATGGCCTAAAGCCCATCTACCATCATACTGGGTGCAAATCCCATCTCTGGTGGAGCTGTTGGGTGTTTAATACAGACAAGGCTAGAGGTGGCCCTTGGCTGGCTAGGAGCGTCACTCGGGGAAAGGAGGGTACGATCTGTCCCACAGCATCCTTCTCCGTGGCAGTGCTGGCCACAGTGAAGATCCCCACTTGATGGACAAGGTCGATGGCTCATAAATGCCAAGGCCATACTCTGGTGAGAGTATGTCACAGGCAGAAACAGAAGAAATAAATTGGAGAAGAAGAGATTTTCTATGAAAATCTCCCTTTTAACACCCTTGAGAAACTCAGACAAACCTTCCGATGCCATTTAGACCTCCCTTTTCTAGCGCTGCTCTTTGGTGCCTCCATTCTTTTTTTCTGGGGTCCTTATGTCAGTCATAATTGTGCCGGAGAGACCTCGTGCTTTGGGCATCTGCTCTCGGCAGGGACGAACAGCTGGCTCACGGCAGCCCCGAGCTCTGCTGCCTCTCGGCTCGAGGTCTGGGCTGCAGCTTGGACTGACTTAGCAAGACACTGACTTCCACCACGGTGACCTTAGAGATCTTTGCTCCAGGCCAGAAGAAGAAAGCCTCTGCCAGGACGGTCGCATGCATCTGCACGGTCAGCGCTGACCGAAGGAGAGCCGGGAGGGGAATCCATCACGTGCAAGTCTCGCCGAGGCGAGGGAGCCACGCACTTCTGGAGACCTTCCTCCAAAGGCTGCAGGGCTGGAGCTGCAGCCGTTGCAGTAGATGGAGATTTGGGAACAGACTGCGGGACAGGGACAGGGTTACAAATGCTCACCAGAGCTGCTTTCCCAGGTTTATTTCCTTTTCAAAAGGTTTTCTGGCGCGGGAAGGCTCCACACAGCCGGTGTGTCATCCACCAGACTCCCCCGAGCTCCTTTGAAGGCTCCCAGCCTGAGTCCTTTTAAAAACACCTTTAAAGTCAGATTCAGTAATGTAAAGGAGAGGAATATTTGGGCAGAAAGAGCTGCTGTCAGAAAGGCTGCCAGGGCTCAGGGACAGCGGAGAGCCTGCCCGTGCCCCACCAGCAGCGATGCGTGGTCTGCCGACGGTGGGAGCTCCAGCGGGTGCTCCCCACCTGCTCCCGAGCTGGTGACCACGGCTGTTATTGGGCTGTTTGGGGGATGATTTTGGGTTTTTTTTCCCCCAAAGCAGTCAGGCATTCCTCACTCACTTAGCCATAGGTAATAATGCTGTTTTTGTGCTGGGCCTCGACTAACGGCAGGTCAGCGAAGCTATGGAGAGGCTTTGGCAGGAGAAGCCCCCACGCAAGGGAACTGCTCGCATCTGAAAACGCTGCGTTGCCGTACGGAGCAACGCTCTCCCGCGCTCCCGTAAAGAGGCAGCAGAGAGGCAGCTCGCCAGATGTGCTCCTCTTCTCCAGCGTGGATGGGGGGCTTGGCCCTCACCCCCTCTCCGGAGGGAGAAGCCCCTTTCCACGGTCTCCTAATTTAATTTTCCTCCTCCCTTCTCCAAATCTGTTCTCCGGCGGAAGATGTTGCATGTGAGCAAAGTGTGCAGAGCTGGCTTTAAGGGGAATTAAAAAATGACAACCAGAAAGCCTGAACGAGTAAAATGTGCACAAGGGAGGCTTTGTAAGTCTAATCAGAGGCAATTAGAAATCCTCCAAAGCAATCTGACAAAGTCCTGCTGAATACTTACTGCCCGTTCAGGGACTGATCACAGGTATTCTCCAAGAGGAGTGGTAGTCTTTTCAGGGAGATAGTGATATATTTATTTTCAAGGCCATTTTTTTGCCTTAATTCTGGGATGGTGTGGCACTTGGTGCCAGCTTGGAGCCCAGAAATGCAGGGGAGGCCAGAGCCTAAGCTACGGTTTCTATCAGAGTGTCCACCAAACCAAAACACCCGGTGCATTGCTTTCTTGGCAGGAGAGCATTGCATGGCAGGTCACACCAGCGAGCTGCTTCTCCCCTGCTGCGGGAGCCAACAGCAGAGCCCCGCCTGGGAAAGACGCCCAGGTGCCTCGGATCCGGGGCCAGGCCGGGGAAGGAGAAAGGCGCGTTCACCCCCTCCCAGCCACCCTGGCAGGGCACCTCTGCCCCCCGCCAGGGCCACATTTGCCCAGCTTCCACTGAAAGCCAGCCCCTGCACGAGAAAGCAGCTACCGGGGTGAGGGGGAGAGGGAGGGAGGGAAGGAGAGAATCAACATCACGAAATCCAGGCAAGAACAGAGGTTGCTGCAGGGCATGTGCTATGTAGAGGGATGGGTGGGATTGCAGTGGCTTTTGTACTTTATTTTAAATGCAGCTGATGTGGTCTGGAAGTAAAGATTATTCACCAAAGTTGGCGTTTATGCGACATACTAACAACCGATATATGAGAGTAAGGCACATATGATGGCTTTGCTCTTGTGATTTCAGCGCTGAAAGCATGTGATAGATTTTGCTGTGCAACTTTGATTTCAATCGTGGGACTCACATCTCTGAAACTATGCAAATACTTCGAATATTCAGCCCACCCTGCAAACAAAACCTAGCCAGTGAGCCCCTACACACCACCTGTCCTTCCAAGGAGACTAGCAGAAAGGTTTATGCATGCTTGTGATTACACAACCTACAAATCAACCCTCCTTTCCACACGAGTCTCTGGAAGACACGCTAGACAAATACAGAGGAGGCAGCATCGCAGCTAATTAAGCTCTTGCAAAGGTGAACTGCTGAAGGTTTAATTAGCTCCATAGCTCACTGATGTTCCTACTGCAAGGGTGTTTAATTTAAAGTCAGCTTGATCTGGATCAAATCTGCAATGTATAGGGATCCAGGGAGGTGACCAGTCTTTCGCCTTTTATTAGAAACAGCATGTCGCCGTGAGCAGCAGGAAAGATAACGCAATGACATCATCAGGGCTCTGCTGGGCAAGGTGCTACACTTTTCTGTTAAAATTAGTCATCAATTATTCAGCTTAACTTTGCAGCTATTTTTACTGGGATGTTCAGCTCAGAAATCCTATTCTCAATTCACTCCTGATTTCAGTGTTGGTTTAGCGGGAACATGCTCGGGCAACTCTTGGCTGATGGCTCCTAAGTGCAGGGAACCTGCCTGAAGATGCCCTGGCTCCTTGGCAGGGCTAAAAGCTTGCACTCCTGCAAACTTATGGCACTTTAAACAGGAGATTGATTAGCAGTTAGCGCAAAAGCTGGAAACTCGAGGCTGGTGAGCAGGATTGTGGAGAGGACTCCTGGCTGCATGTTTTGCCTGGAAACCATGATCAAAGCCGCTGCTCAAGGCCAGGCTGGAGCAGCACTGTTCACTCTGCACCAGTCGCAGGGCATGGGCACTTCGCTGTATGGTGGGGAGTGTTTATAAACCAACACGAGTCCTACTTTAACTAAATCTGGGAAAAGGCATCTTTTCTAAGCCAGGAGGAAAAGATCGGGCATCAGTTGAAGACTCGCCAGAGCTTGAGAGCAAAAATAATCAATGCACATGGAAAGGCACCAAAGAAAAAAAAAAGGGACATTTAGTACATTTTAACTATCAAAGCTCCTTTTTTTTTTTTTTTTTTTTTTTTTAAGAGGCAAAGTCCACTATCAGGCATCACCACCCCTCTCTTCCTCCTCCACAGTTCCTGCAGTCAGGTACCCTTGCTGCAGAAGCATCCTCCATCTGACTCCTCTGCTGCCCACACGTTTACAAGGAAATAAAAGCATAGAAGATTTCAAAGAGATTTCTAACCATCTCCATAATTTGGCCTCCCCGAAGCACCCTCATAGCACTACAGCCAGGCGCGAGGTTTCCCCTCGGGCATCGCGGGGCCTTTTCCCCAGTTGCCGCTTGCCCCGCTGGGCTCCCAGCCAGGCAACGGGGAGCTGCATGGGGGCCCCGAGGAGGAGGAGAAGGAGGAAGGCCAGAGCTCACCTGAACTCTTCACACTGCTTCAGCCCCAAGCTGTTGAACTGGAGATCTCCTGGTTCAACATTTACAATCATCTTCCACAGGCAGAAAAACAGCACTTTACCAGTTACTCGTCTGTGAGTCAGGCTCCTTAGCTGGGCAGACAGTGGCTATATAAGTGGATTTATTTAAATACACAGCAGTAAAAATAACCCTTCCCATCTTCCTCAGATGTAAAATCAAACCGTTATCTTAACACCGTCTCTGTATGAACAAGTCAGCTCCTCTCTTCTACCCATGCGCAAGCTCTTACCCATATGCAAGCTCTTATCCCACAGAGGAAGAGACATACTTGGAAGCGGTTTGTCATGGATGATTTAAAAATACTTTTTCCAAAAGCAAACCTTGTGTGTCAGAGGTTGTCCTAGACTCAAGTAAATATAATAACGTTTCTCCCGTCTAATTTAATCTTATCCACAGTCCTTTGATTTATGCTGCCGTAGGAGCATCTTCCCACCAGTATCAACAAATGTTTAGTATTTTTGGTGAGACTTGTTTGCGCCTGCCTTGCTTTAAAATGAGCAGAACGTATGGCTTCTTAAAAAAAAAGAGAGACAAACAGAATATGCCAGTGGGGAGGAACTATATAGCGCCTGGAAGAGAACAATTAATATCTTCTGAAGCTGAGTAAGAGCTACAAAACTCAGTTCACTTGTGTCCTGGCAGGATTTTCTTTTTTGTGAAATAAAACATGAAATATAAATCAGCCATTGACATTTCTCCTTGGGGAGTAAGAGCAAAGAAGTGACATATGACAGATGGCAGGAAAGTGACAGCACACTTTGCAGAGCTGCTCACATCATTTGTTGACAAGGAGAGTTTAAAAGCTTGAACAAAATAAGATATTTTTGCTCATGCATTTAGTCAGCCACTGCTTAGCTGCTTTTGTGGTAAAGGGGGAGAAAAAGCTATTTAAAGTCTATGAAGATTTAAAAAAAAATAGCTCTAGGATGATCATTTTCTTTAAAGTCCAAGTTGGGAATAAGTGATAACACATTGCTGTAACATTTTCTCCAGGATAAGGCTTGAAAGCTATCACAGGAAATAGGTTAAACAAACATAGCTCTACTCATAAAAAATTGTAGGTTTGTGTTTCTCCCAAAGTTTTTTAGGAGGCGGTAGAAACTCTTTGAAGCCTGACTTCAAAAAAATCGTAGGCTATTTTCACTCCGAGAGCAGCGCTCAGAGCCTGAGCAACGAGGCTGAGCAAGAGGAAACTTCAAATGGTACCAAACGGGGTAGGGGACAAATACCGTGGAACCAGACTTCAAAGTCCAATCCACCTCGTCTAAAGTGGTTTCTCAGCAGCTCAAAAAAGACAGCACAACTCCTGCATTTACTTATGCAAGTCAGTTTTGCAGATATTCGTAAAGCCCTAATGTGACTTGGGCAAGAATTTTAATATTTTGCCTTCCTGAATCCTCCTGCGGCACCGGCGTGTAGAAAAGCAAAGGTTTGTCAGGGAGCTACGCCTGTGTTTCAGCGTGTGATTTGCTTAATACGTGTGTTCTTCTGAATAAGCAGCATGCTGCCTTTCGGGGGTGGAGGTGTGCTTAGCCCATGAGCTTGGATCATTTTTGCTTTCAAATACTGTTTTTTGTCTCTTAAGCCTAGATGTTTATGCTGGTAAGAAAAGAGTCGAATCCAGCACAGTTCGTCTGAACGTAACCCCGAAGCTCCAGGAGTGATGTTAGCTGGGTTTATCCTGTCACCCCCGTCCAGGCACAAACGGATTTTGGGTCATCCCAGACTAGCTGGAAAACAAGTCAGTGACAGGCGGTTTTCAAGAGCTTTGTGAAATTTGCAGTCGTCACTGAACAGGAATCACTCGTCTAGTCTGTGAGAAGCAAGTTCCTACAATAGCTGTGGTGAAGCAGAGCTGTCAGTAAAGACATAACTTCTCAGTCTAATCTAATGTTACCCTTTTCATTCCTCTGCCCAGACCTGAAGTTTGTCATCTCCCTTCCACTCCGTTTCCCATGAGCTTAAAGATGCATTTTACGTATTTTGCCTGTTCTGAAAACATGGACTTGGTTGGTTTTGCCCATAAGGCATCTAGCGGGCTCCACTGTTGCACGCAAAAAAAAAAAAAAAATGAAGCAAGTTTGTTTTCAGCAGGACACTGGGACATTTTTCTGTGCTGGTTCAGGAGCTCTAACTCCTATCAGCTTCACACAGGCAGGGCCATAAGCAGATGGCTTCAGCAGAGCTGCTCTTGCCTGAGGGTAGGGGAGTGCACTAAGCCATCTTCCAAGGTCTCGGAAGTTCATGCCTTCCCTGCTTTTCCAGGGAGGCAGCCCACACCACGGGTGCTTCCCAGGAGGTTTCCTTCTAATGAGCAACTCTGGCAACCTCTCAACCCCATCACAGGGCAAAGGGCTTCTAGCAAAACCTGCCAGCTACAAAAAAAATACCCTGCTATCATCCTTAGCCCTCCTTCATGGTGAACACACATCCTCACTAATTGCATCTCAGAGATCAAAAGGAGCCTTAACAGTCAACAGGAAAGCATGAACCCTTACTAGCAAACTGCCTGGCAGTCCTCGTTTTCTCTGGTTGATGAATAGCTCGGCTAAGACCTGCTGATCTGAAGGAACCACTTGCCCAAAGACTGTGGGGGCAAGAAGTGGCAAAGTCAGGAGAGGAGCTCAGGAGTTTGAGACTTCTGGCCATATTCAGATACACTTTGGAAGGCACCTCAGTGCAGCACATCTTCTTAGAAGGACAAGGAGAAAAATGCTCTATACTGTGTTATGTTAATGCTTCAGTTCTTTTCAGAAGCCTGGGATGTTCAGATAGATTCAAAGAAAGTTCATGTTTTGATTATTGTTAGATCTAAGACCTGTTGACATTGCTTTTTTGGCACCATTTTACCCATCCAGCTTATTTGGTATGGGTGCAAAACAGATGATAAACTCATTGCTTTGTCCTTTTCTTCCCTAAGAAAAGCCTTGAATTGTTTAGACTAAATTGGCTGACATCACCCACCCTGTCCCTCTGCTTCAGGAAGGTTTTGGAACAAGCCTGTAGAGCTATAAGGTGCTGTCCATCAGTCTCTTGCTTGCTATGAGGCATTAGGTTTTATTTTTGCTGAAGTCTTGGCTTTAAACCCTGCTTCCATTGTTTGCTTGCTGTGATTTAGCAAGGAATAAAACCTGGCAGCCCAGCCAGAATTTCAAGTGGACATGGGCAGCAATCGCTAACGCTAGGTCCTAAAAACAGCTAAACACATTTCTGGCTGATCTCTTTTGACAATCGAGCAAGATTGGTATTTGCGAAGCACCTGACAGTTTAACCCACAGTTTGTCAGAGCCTAGGCCTTAAATTTCAATTAATTAGCATCAGTAGATTAAGGCTGGTTCCGATGGTTCAGTTGATTTCACCATGTGCTCAGCACTAAAAAAATAGGTGTTAGATGGAAACTGGCTCAGCTGCTTCCTCTCTCATGAAATGTGCAAAGCTCAAATCACAAATAACCAAGAGCAGTCTCTGAAAAGACCATATCAGCTTTCAGCCGAGGTCATGTGCATTCTTCGTGTTTCTAGAAGAGAAAATACTATTATCTAGATGTTTTTAAACACAATGCGCTCTGGGCTAGAAGTACTCAGAGCAGACAGGGCAGTGGGACGTGTACCTGGACATTAAGCAATGGATGGTTTCACACTTGACAGCTGCATGACAAACCTCGTGCTCACGGCATGAAGCAAGTTTCAAAACTAAGCAGATAGTGCCAATATTTAGCAGAGGTATTTGACTGACAGCTTCCACCTGAGTAATCCCATATCCACAGCGAGTCAGGAAGGGATTTGAGGTTTTGAGAAATTTGGGACCCTCCCTGTAGAAGGAAAGTGAAACAGGAGATTGGAAAGGTTTCAGCTGGAAGGAATTCCTTGAACCTGAGCGAGCTGTGCAGTCTGTCTTAAAAGGGTTAAGAATGCTCCATGCACTTACAGAAATGTGCCTGGGGAGAAAGGGAGTGAGCTATTCAGGGTTATTAACTCTAATGCCTGCTTGGTTGGGATTATGGCACAACAGAGAACTGCAGTTTTCCTATATTGTGAGGTTTTTTTAAGAAAGCCTGGAGCATTTTGCATAGAGGATCTGGTTAGAAAAAAATACAATAGAAATTAAGTAAATGAGTATGCTCAGGTTTGAGCTGCTTGTTCAGCCTGAGCTGAAAAAGACGCCTAATTCTTTCTCCTGTTGTGTCTAAATTAACTGGTGCGTTGGCTCAGTCTGGAGCAGACCATCACCATGGGAGGGGGCCATAGCCTCCTTTAAGTCACCTGTTAGATGGGAACAACTATCACTTAATGCCAACGCGGCCATACTGTTAGCTGGCGTCTTTTAGGGTGATTCTCAATGCCAAGGCTTCGTTTTCAAAATAAGCACTGACAACCTAACAAGTTTTCCCACATGCACATATGCAGCAAAGGGGTTGTATATCAGAGCGTTTGGGGTTGGGTTTTTCATTCACACAAAGCATTGCCCTTGCTGAAAGCTGCCACCAGATTCCTCCGAGTGCTCATTTTAAACAACCTCCAAGAACTTCTCTAGGAAAGAAAGGAGCAGAGAGCCCAGGAAAGAGACATTAGTCTTGCTTCAGACTAACTTCCTCAGGTAGGGTAGGACTAAAAGCAGCATCTTCCTCCAAAAGGCATGCTCTGTGCTGGCAGTTTCCAGTAGAGGAAGGAGGAGATGTGATGTGATTGACTGCCAAAGCTTTGCCAACCCAAGGGGCAAGGAAGATGCCCAGCACTTGCAGGTGTTCATCAGATCAGACATCGTTCCTAGTTTTCCCTTGTCAAACTGCAGTTCCCCACTCAAGAAGACTGGCAAGCCTTGTCAGAGGCATTGGAGCTCTATCCGTGCTGCAGCAGCTTTGATTTAATTCACTTTGGTCTTTCCTTGAGAGCCGAGGTAGCCATTTATTAGAGAAATGGGAAGGGAGTGCTTTCCCTGGACACCAACACTTTTGTTTTCTTATACACTGAGAGGACTACCAGATCCCTATTTCACTATTACTGTCATGTTGCTTTTTGAAAGCTAAAAGTACAAACTTGCTCAAGGTTTCCCCTCCTGATATATATATATTTCTTTTCCTTAACGGGCTTTTCACATTCTGCACACCTGAAAACTCAAGCCAACTTCTCCTTAATTTACCAGGGACTTGCAGCACTACCTTTGAGCTGCGAGTTTGTGTGACCCAGGACCAGCTCGGTCCTCAATCTTCTTGCATTAGGTATAACAGAGTCTTCCTTCCAAGCGGTTTTCGGCTCAGAAGGCATTGCCTGCCCTTGGAGGATGAGATTCCTCGTGGCCTGTCTTGCGATTCAGGCAAGGCATCATTGAACTCCCTGCTGGCACAGGGCCACTCTGGTAGGGATGAGTGAGGAATCTTTATTCCCCGTGGCATAACTAGGTCTCACGAGAAGAAGCACCTGGTCTGTTAATGAGCAGACATGGCGGAGTGGCATTAAGCCCAGTGCAAACGTACCGTCTGACTGGCAGCTCAAAAAAATTCATATTCTGAAGTTGCCCCCGGTCAAATATTCATCACTTGTTATTATACACCTTGGAAAATGGAGACTGTGGTAGCTCTCAGATACTCATGGCTAAAGGGACGGCAAGAGTTTTTCTTAACAAGAGCTTGACATCAATCAGGGACAAAAAAAATAAGGAAGCTAGGCAAGCTGCTGTCCTAGCTGGAAACACAAGTTCTGGTTTTCAATCACCTGGTCCGAGCTGGCGTATCGGCCTTGGCATATCAGTGCTGGGTTTGCTGGAAGAAGTCTCCCCGTTGCATCTGGAACAGCCCAAGCCTCACTCATCTCTCCTTTCAGTGGCTTAGCAAGATTTACTGCTCCTCTGGACAGAAAGAAACCAAGTTAATGGGAGAAAAGGCAAGGAAAAACCCAACTGAGCCCTGACGTAGGCCGAGCAGAAGCCCCCGGGCACGGTTTCAAATGACGCTTGCAGCAGGCCAGCATCGCCTTCCCTCCCACTGCGGGGTGGCCAGGAAAAATGCCACTCGGTCCCAGGGCTCGGAGAATTGGCTGTGTCCTGGCTGCAGGTGTCAAATGGCATTAACGTCCCGTTGAGTCTTGTCATCGGTCAGGCAGCTAATTTGTTCTGACACCGGGTGAAGATGTTTCCTTCCCTTCCCCCCCTTCATGTTACTAATAACTTTTCTCAGCAGTCACCCTGGAAAATGGCTAAGATAGTTGAGACGAGCGAATGCGGGATTTGGGGAAGATGGTTAATCACATTTAATTGTATGACATATTTAAGCCTTGGTGCGATGATACGGTCTTATGAATCATGTTCCCACGGGATATGAGGGAGTTGCACTGGTTTTATTTAGCAGCGTGCATTTGAACGCTAAATCCCCCGTGTACTTTACCTGGCTGGCTCTACAGATTCCTGTAAACACTGTACGTGCTGCTGCTGCTTCTGCTTCTTCTTCTTCTTCTTTTTTTTTTTTTTTTTTTTTTGATATTTGGATTCATTTGCACGTACAATTCGTGTGGCTGATGTCAACAGGAGCTATTCTTAGCACGGGACAGGCAAGCTGGGATTTTAAATAAATACACATATGTTAGACAGCATTCATGTCAATCAAATATTTCAGCTCTAGTCTTGGCAAAACCAGAAGGCAGCAGCAGGTTTGGGGGTTTTTTTTTCTTTAAGTTGTCAGATGAAGAAGTTGTAGAGTGCTGAAGGTAAAGGGTGGCAGGGAGAGTCTGGGCTATTACAGCAGTCCCAAGTTTTCACATGGCAATGATAATTTATGGTGCTGACATGCTGGGGACAGAAACCGGAGGGCAAGTCAGTCCTGGGAGGGGAAGGACACGTCCTAGGTATGCGCAGCGCGGGGCCCGGGCTTGCTGCGAGTGCTGACACGTGTGATGGATGGGCAAGACGTTCGAGAGAGTGCAGTGATGGATTGCGAAAGCTGTCTCGACTGTGGGAAGAAGAATTGCCCAGGTGCTGAAGGAAGAAACAGGCAGGGTGCTGCAGGGGA
This sequence comes from Dromaius novaehollandiae, assembly GCF_036370855.1. Lineage (NCBI taxonomy): Eukaryota > Metazoa > Chordata > Aves > Casuariiformes > Dromaiidae > Dromaius > Dromaius novaehollandiae. Next base: position 19,326,676 of record NC_088113.1, read on the forward strand.
TGAAACCCTTCATTTGTGCCGCTGGAGCCGCGCCAAAAGGCTGCGTGTAGGATCTACGTGTCAGCGAGAGGCTGCGTTGCCCAGTTTCTTTCCTGTCTCCTGGGTGGTGATTGATGTACTGACTGGGGTCTAGGGACTCGCCGCGCGAGGAGCGCAGAGCCTTCCTCGTGCCCCGGCTCTTCGTGCACGCTCTCACCTTCAAGATCGCTTTGCATAGCTGACACAAGCAGCTGACTTTAATTCAGTACAGGATAACGGTTATTGGATTTATTATTATGCAGTTACTGGAGAGCAGGAGTGGAGCGGCAGACCGGGGAATTTTATTTGCAAGAAGAATTACTATGAAGGCGTCTTTGACCTTCAGGGCTGGCCTCCCGCGCGGGCAGGGAGCGAGGCCCTGCCGGCTGTGCCGGCTCCCCGAGAGCCGCCCGCAGACCTCGGCCAACGCGGGCTGCGAGCAAGAAGCAGCTCCTGCCTCAAAGCACAAGCAACCTTTTACCTTTGCAACATGCAGTAACCAAGTCTGTGCTTTATTTATGGAGAAAAAGCAGTGAGAAAAGGGGGAAAGACTGAGCTATGAGCGTCATCCCACTGCCCATCCCGAGCCTCAGCCCTGCTGCATGCGCGGAGGGAGGACGGCGTCTCCGGCATCCTGCTGCCGTGCTGCAGACTTTGCAACCTCCTTCTCCTGGCTGCCCTCCCTCCTTCTCTTCTCTTCCCTTTTCTTTTTATTTTCCCCCTCTTCCCTGACTCTCTTTTCCCCTCTGCTGTCTCTCCTTCACCCTCCATCTCAAATCGTCCTTCCTTTCGTTTCCCCGTCGCTCGAAATCCGTTCTGACGTCTGAGCTTTTGTTCCGCTCCCTCCTCGCCCCTGCTGGGACCGGCGCTGCCTTTGCTGTTTACACGCACGTCTCTACAGATTGTGTGTCTGGAAAAGCGTAGAAAAAAGCCCCTGTGAGACCCTGTGTTTTTTGCAGAACAGACTGTCCTTTATGGCAAAATAATGCCTCGGCAGCGCCGGGGGAGCAGGGCCATACGTACCCGCCAGCGCAGCCGGGATGCGGCACAGGTGTCCGGAGCAGAGCAGCAGCTGGGCTTTCGGCTGGGTCTGCGCCTAGGAGACTGCCTGGTGCTAGCAAAAGCAAACAGCAACTAGGAAGGGAGATAAAAAGGAGGGGAAATAATCCAATAGCAAAAATTGCACTTTTGCTTTGTGTCCCCGCTGCACCGTGAGGCTGGATCTCGAGACACCCCGCTCTTGCGCTTGCCTGCAACGTGCGTGCCAAGTAGTCCTACTCCTTGTGCGTAGCCTGAGGCATAATCCCATTATATAAAGAAATTGGAGCATTTTGAACCTTCAGCTGGATGTTCTTGAAGGGTCAGTTGCCATCGGGGCTCCAGAGACCAGTTTGGGAGTCCCTGTTTCCCATGTCATCCTACTTGGAAGGTAACCATGGCTGCACCTCTCGGCATTGCCCGCTTGGCCCTGCGGCCAGTTTCGCTCTGACTCATGCTGTTGTATTTTAAGCAGAAGGAGTCATAAAATATTTATCTTTTTTTTTTGGAGGGTGGCAGATCTAGAACTTGAAAACAAAATGCAACGAATTTCCATTTCCCTTCTTCCCCCTCATCTTCGCTATCCCCCGGGAAACGGGGAGCAGCAGGGGCAGCTTTGCTCTCCAGGGATTGGGATTTCTTTGCAGGATGAGGGAGTGGGAATCTGCCCCAATGAGGATCTTGGTGACACTGAAGTCCTCTCCCTTTCTGTCTGTCCCCCGAAAGTCCCCCTGGCCATCCCTGCGTCCCACCTCCCTCATCGGCTCTGCTGGGCTTCCCAAACATCAGTTTTGGAGACAGGCAAGCTGGTGGTTGCACGCTTTGTCCATTCTTCTCTTAGTTATGCTAAAAGACATATCAGCACACCCCGTTGTCACAAACTTCACCTATTCCTTGGTTTTTGTGTGTCTTCATTGCTCTTGGCCTCCTTCAAAGACCAGTTGCCCCAGTCCCTCTGCCACCAGCAGGAAAAGGGGGAAGGTTCTGCTGGGGGTTCTCGGTAGCCCCGTGCAGGGATGTATCGGGCACATGCTGATTTTACCTCCACGAGATAATAAGAAGCCTGTGGGAGGAGGTGATTAGCGGAAGAGATTCCCAAGGCACCCCGCCGCGTCTAATCCCGCCGCCGTCATTCTGCCAGGGCCACGAGGCCCCAACGCTTCGGGAGCGCGCTGGCTGCAAATTTCGGTGTTTCGTGGGGTTTATGTCAATCTTCTGGCTTTTCATTTTAATTCTTTTTTTTAAATTTTTTTTTTTATTTAACATATACTGTTGGGCCTGACTTGGGCTGTGGATAATCTCTGCTTAGAGCTTTTTGATCCATTTTCCAAAAAGATTAAAATAATCTCTGTCTCCCTTCCCCCAGCCTGTCTCGCCACACCGAAGAACAGTTATCCATCCCCTTGGCTCACCTCACCTCTGCCAGGCCACCGCTTAATACCGGCCAGATGCTGCGGAACGACTTGAGACAGCAGGACAAAAGGATCAAATCCCCGCTTAAGTGAACTCTTCCAACACGTTTTTTGCGGGGTGCCTGCACCCGGGGCCAGGCAGAGGCCGCGATGGCCCTGGCACAGTTCAGAGCAGTCCCCGGGCTGCTCTAGTTTGATGCAGCAAATTGCTCTGCCAGGGAGCAGGTAGCGAGCAAATAGGCAAAGCGGTCGGCCCGTTCCTTCCCCACCGGGTCTGCAGCACCAGTGCTACCTCCACTCCTCGGCTTTTGCCTGGGGAAAACAAAAAGTCTGCAACAAAAACATCCTGCCCGTTCAGCTGCACAATCGTCACAGCACTGAGCTTGCTCTGGAAGAAAAGATCATACTCACGTGCAAAACCCCTCGCTGTCCCAAAACGGCAGCCAGTTGTGCTGCTTTCCAAGGCTGCTCTAAAGCCAGCTGCTAGAAATGGCTGGGTTTGATGCTCACACTGGTGGTTGGGGTGAACATCCCAAAATTTCAGGCCAAGCAGAGCCAGAAAGTTTGCACCAGCTGATAAAGGGAATTGGAAATTTCCCATTGGATTTTGACTTGAAATGTTTTCTTTTCCCATTCCCCTTCTCCTCCTTTCATCTTCAGAGCACCTCTTCCTCCCATACGCCAGGTCGTAGAGGGTAATTTGTCTGCTCATGGTTTGGAGAAGCTATTTGAAAATATTAGTGCTATTAGTGAAGAAAGGGTCTGGCCCTGTATTTGCAGCACTTCCATTTCTTGGTCTTGCTGGACCTCTGTCTTCATGGAGATTACACACTAATCTTAATTAGGAAGCGGAAGAGGAAAAGAAGGGCTTTTTAGCCTGCACTATTCAACTTTGATCTGACTCGTTCCCTTTCATTGTGCAAGAAAACCATTTCAAAGCCTTCCACGAGCCTTAGTCTAATGGCATTGACCAGAGGCACTGTCAGTCTTGCTGGAGATGAGAAAATGCGGGGTTGCTGGCGGCTTCTCAGACAGTCTAATAATGCCCTTCTTAGCAGCTAGCTCTGATGAGGCATATTTTTAAATCTGAGGTTATATGCATTCCTTTAGGTGATTCTCATAGAATGAGATGCTTTATTAGAGTGTTAAATATTTTGGTTAACATTTTAGCCACTGGAAGAGTGAGACTTATGGTCGCTTCATTTAGATTTCAGGGGCAGTTATTAAATACACTTGAATGCATTGATTATTTTAAAAAAACGCTAGGGTTCTTATCCTTAAAAAGGAGCAGGGCTTCTACATCCAACCGTCTTTCCCTGCGGAGCAGCATTGACATGTTGATTTATTTACAAGGTGGGCTGAGCTAGGTGGTCCCATCCCGCTCTCTAATATTTGTCTAACTGGTATCACAAACACAACCAGCTTGAAGGGAGAGTCATTTGCCATCTTTTCTGGCAGGTGATGTTTGTGTTAAATGTGTTAATCTAGCAACAGGAGATGGCAGTGTGTTGCTTGGTAGCCCTGGACCCTGTCACCTTCTGTAAAGGAAATGCTTAAAGTAAAACAGGTCATCACATCCACATCAAGCCATGCAAGGGATCTTCATAGCCACTCTCAGTATTCTGTTTTTAAGTGTAAATGGTACAATGGAAACTTACTGGCTGATGTCTCTGGTTTTGGTGCTCATGTTTCGTGCTTCACTGCTTCAGTCGCTCTGACGTCCCCCTCCCCAGGCTGGGTATAGCCTTCAGCGGTAATACATTATTAACGTCCTCTTTCTGGGCACCAGCAATCCAATGTCAATAGGCTCATACAAAGTGTTTCAGCGCAGATTTCTCCTTTCTTCCTCTTTTTTGTTAACTGGCGTTGTCAATACAAGGCACTCGCTGGGCTGGGAATTGCACTGAGCGTGGGATTTTGCTGTGACGTTACTGTCGGGGGGGTTCAGTGACATTTCCGTTCACTTACTCAAAACCAGGATACATGTTGACTGCAAGATGGAAAATGCAGGTTTTGCTAATCTGTAAAACATGGGCCTTCACCTAAGATTTAAGAATAAAAAAGAAACACAGATTCTGCTTTGCCTTTTCGTGCTCTTCTTTTTGAGCAGTCCAAATAGGTTCTCACTGGGATCTCCCACCACCTTGATAAAAAACTGTGCCTGGGGTTTCCAACAGCAGGCAACATCCCCCAGCAAAGCTCCCGTTCAGAGCAATCCCTGTTGACTTCAACAGAGGGAGAACTGGGGCAGCTCTGAGCAAGTGTAAAAGTCTTCGCTCTCTCTCCGGGAAAGAAAAAAGTCTGAGGTTGGCTAAAATTCCTCAGTCCCTCGGTTTTCCTACTTCCACAGGAGATTCACAGATCCCTCCTCCCCTCAGATGACGAACAGTTGTCCCTTGGCAGAAGGCCCAAGCCATGGTGGCAGGGGCATCGCTCTGCAGAAGAGCTGCCAGCAGAAAGGACCCTGGTAAACCGGGCAGGGTGAGAGAGGAACAGAGTTCACTAATGAGTCACGTTGCCCGCTAGCTGCCCTTCTTCTTAATTACAGTTAATCCATGATAGTAAATATAATTGCACATAATAAGCAGGGTGGATTGAGGAAACCAGGCTGTCCAAAATGTGGGCTCTCTCGTGGCTCTAACCCTAAATCTTCCCTCCCTGCACAGTGGCTCGAGAGCCCATGCGGGACAGGCTGATGCCCGTTTCGGGTCTCGGGATGCTCCGGTGGAGCTGCGAGGCCAGGGTCAGCCCTCCCAGGAGGTAGCTGAGGACCTCCCAGCAGGACGGCTGTGCTGGCAAGAGAAGGGGGGACCCAGCTCACGGCGGCTGGGGCAGAACCCGCCCTGAACGGACCATGCAAAAGTCTGAGTCCCCCAGGACATCGTGGGAGAGACGCGAGCCAAGCTGAGCTGTCTGCAGCGCCTTCAAGGCCTGCTGAGCGGTGCCGTGTCATCAGTGCCACGTCTGTGCCGCTGCGTGTGTCACACAGATATATTCATTCCACGTGTCGAGCCCGATCTGATTTGTCTGTCATCCCGAGAAACCGTTAAGCTATGCAAAATACAGTGATTCTACCGGTGGTTCAAAGGACCTAGGTTACATGAATTAATTACCTCTTTCAAAAGGACCCTGAGATTTGACCTTTTCTTTCTCTTTAACGTGACCCAACAAGGGGAGAGACAGGGAGAATCCTCAGGTTGCGCTGTGTTTTACGTTAGCTCCTGCAGCAACGTAGTACAGGAAAATTAACTACATTTCTAACTATAGCGGCAGAGATTTTATATTTAGGAAAGGGCAGCAGTGAGCGATTCTCAATTTAGCCAGGCTGAAGAAGGACAATTTGGCAGAAAGGAAATTTCCAAGTTGTAATGATGAGGAAGTAATTGGTAACGGGAAACGTTGATCCTTGCAGAGCGGCCTCGGGAAAGCGGAACCTGCCCGCTCGGCTCCGGCGTGCTGGCGTGCGCAGTGCCGGCACATCGAAGCACGTCAAGGCAGCAAGAGCGGCTGGCAGAAGGCTGCAGCTCAGCCCGTCAACCGGGGCCACGAAACACCCCAACGTTACGATGGGGTGAAGAAGAAAAGGCAGACTCGTGATGCAAGATGAGCAATATTTTCTCCATTTCACTTCCCGATCTCAAAACAGTTTGCGGCAGGTTTTTCCCGTTCCTGCAGCAGCTCTGGGGCTCACTCCTGCACTTAACTTCGGGGCAGCTTTTCCCTTCCTCAGCCATTTAGCCCCCTGCATTAGGGGGAAGGGGTCCTGCTCACCATCGCTGCAGGACAGATGTTGTTCAGATCATGGTGCTGCTGGCTAGAAACATCACACAAACTTCTACATTTCGCTTCCATAGAGTGGCTTTTCCCCCTGCTGAATGAGGCATATCCAAACGGGGCTTTTATCTGAGCCTCTGCAGCCCAGCTACTTCCTCCGCATCCCGTCAGGCTAGGATGCTCTCCCTCGCCTCTGCCTCCCTAATTGCCTCGTTAGCTTCTCGTTATACCTGTCTGTCTCTGCTGGTTTCCAATTTTCTTGAAGTATGATTTTGATCACGTCACCTGCTCAAACCTCTCTCCTTGTCATGCCTGGCACAGGTAGGGCCAGATCATCACAGTGATACAGATCAGTATCATTCCAGCAAAAATGAGGAAATTCAGCTGCTTTTCGACAACGTGTGGATGCGGCTGAGATACCTCCCGGCAGCCAAATAAGGTTTTGACACACCTTAGACTGTACATGCCAGGGAGACTCAGAGCCTGCAGAGGTGGGAACAGTGGTTGGTTGTAAATAAAATCTTACTTTTTCCTTCGTTTTCTTTGCTTAAAGCCAAAGCATGAATCCAAACGCTTCTGCAGTATTTTTTCCCTCGCATTGTAACTCACCCTCCCCTAATGGCTTTTCCTCCAGGGTGGGAATAGGGGCATCCTCACCACAAGGTATCACCGCAGGGATTCCAGCTGTTTCGTGCAAACCTGCCGCATCCAGCTCAGTCAGTCCGCTGAAGGCTTTTTCCTCCCTTCTGCTTTTTCTTGCCATGGGTTGGTCAGTCCTTAGGCGGCCGTGTTTAGAAGCTAAATAGCAGATTAAGACTCTAATCACGTGCTGTCTGCACCGAAAACAAAATGCCAGGGAGAAGGGAAATATTGAGGTTTGGTACTGCTAAAGGAGAGGCTGGCGGGTGGCAGGGAGGTGCCGCTGGAGCGAGCCGAGCTCCTGGCGCAGCTGCTGCTGGAGGGGCAGCGCTGGGGGAGGCAAGACCGGGCACAAGCCCCCGCACCAGGGCTGGCCCTGAGACACGCTTCGGCCGAGCTCCCTTCCCCTCAATGGGCGCTTTGTCGCCCAGCACCGCCTTCAACGCAGAGAGGCAGAGCCAGTTTTATTGCATGAAGCCATGGCCACCCACCTTTGAAGTGTTCAGTGAATGCAATCTTGTTTTTCCAGACTCTTATCTGCCTTGGCGTTGGCAAACGTTTCGGCTCTGCCGAGGAAGGTGCGAGATGCAGATTACGACGCCTTTGCCTTTCCCGTTGCTCGCCCTGGCTCTGGTGGAAGCAGGCACCTTGCATGCACAGCCTCAAAAGCCTTTCCTCTCCTGCCTGCGGTCTGGGATTCAGCAGGCAACTTCTCCTATTGCAGTGTGCAGCCCCAGGTCAGAATAACACACTGCTAAACATTAGACACTCGCTGTCTGGACAGAGTCCTGCAAGCTCCTTCCTCAGAGCACAGGGCAAACTGCAGCGCAGCGACTGGCACCCTTGGGAGAAAGGCTGCAGCCTCCCTCCCTCCCTCCCTCCCTCCCTCCCAGCTGCGTGGGGGCAGCTGAAATACGGGGACCAGAGGCCCTTGTCTCCGAGGAGGGAGAAGGATGCTCTGGAGGCTGGGCTGAGCACAAGAAGTCCCCAAGGCAGGTACCGTGCCCTTGGACCTTGCACCTCGGTCCACAATGTGGAGATGCTCTTCTGCTTGTCACAGCCTACGATTCTGCAAAACTGGCTGCAAATTAAAACTCGTCTTTTGTTTTTCCCATGTTGTGTTTAAGGCGAGACCTACAAGCCAGGGGTCTGAGACGGGAGCACTGGGTGTGAGGTGAGGGCAGAAGCGACGGGAGGCACCGACCGCAGCCAGCGCCTGGGGTTGGAGGTGCAGAGCCCCGTTTGGGCAGCAGCTCCACCAGAGAGATCAGCATCTCCCGCTCCAAAGGGAAGCAGGAATATGCACGGAGACCTGGGAGCCGTCACGAGCTGCCTGCTTGCAACAGATAACTGCTCTGCTAGATTACTTTGCGTGACCAGACAAGGCTTAAAGGATAACGGTAGAGGCTTTGTATTCAGGTGACTTAATGCACTTTCAAAAACAGAGAAAGCACTGATCTCAGCTGGCGACTTTCTCCAAGCTCTCACTGCGGGCAGGTTTGCCCTTCCATAAACTTGCATTTTAGTGGATGAGGGAGGGGACTTGTCCTTTTTCTGATTTGGGTTTTTTTTTTTTCTTTTCACTAAAGGAAATATTTGGCCTTCAGACAGAACTCTGCTTCTCTGTTCCTCTGTTCCCCAGCGGTAAAATAAAAAATGGCCGTGTTTCTCCATCTGCCCTCCAGCCTGGGAGGTGCTGAGATCTTTTGAGGGGGGGAGGGCAGAGGGAGGAGGCAGCAAAGTGATCAAGATCAATTTGTAGCAAGCAGAATCCCGTAGTCTCCAAACCTGAGCCCTAACCTGTGGAATATTCTTGCCTGGTATGTCTTTAGTAGGAACAGATTTGGATCTGCAAATCAGGCTACATTCATGCTCAGTGCAGCATGAAATCCTCTAGTATATAGCTACATCTCTGGAGATTTGGGCTGCTTGTATGCAAGGTCTGGCTTTCAGTTCTGGCTCCTGATTTTAATTTCCTATCATATACAGGTGCTTGGCTCAGGAGCTTGCTTTGCTGCTGGTCCCGAATGCTAATTTCAAGCAAATGATACGAAAGAGCTATTGTAAATGTGATAACTGAGCACTGGGAGCTAGTGTCAGCGTCTCAGCTGATTGTAAACTGATAGAGCTCCTTTGCTTAAGTGGAAAACTAGCCTGAAAAATCATTAAAATATGGTAGACATTTTCTTCCGACTGTTCTGAGCACTGCTGTTTCTTGATGCATTCAAATACGATCTGCATTCCCTGTGCCCTTGTAATATAGAGCAACTGTCTGTCAAGGAAGGACCTGACTCCCTGCTACCTATTCTCTGTTCTGTTGTAATTAAGGCACTAGAAATGTTTATGGGATTTGGGCCCTTGCATTTAATGAGTTTTGGACTCGTGCCTCCGTTTCAATCAAGCATGGGACTGGTTATTATTAACGTAAGACTTTGGATGCACACGGCTGCTTACAGCTCTAATGAAGATAGATCCCTTTCCCAGAATAGTTTACAAACCGTGATCCTCCAGCCACTGATTACGAGGAGTGCCTGGTGGGTAAAACATTGCAGAAAACCCTGAAGTGCTGTGAGGTGACATAACTTTGAAGAACAGCAAGAGCTGCCCCACCGAGTGTGCGGGTGTAGTGGTAAATGAGTTGGAGACCAGAGGGTTTTTCTTCTTCTTTTTGAATGAAAGGATGGAGGTGGGGCTGATGCCTAGAAGACATGAGATAGCAAGGAATGAGTCCTGGGCAGTGAAGAACCACCGCCACGATCGTTTTGGACTGTGATGAGCCAATTTGTTCCAGGCATCGGGGTATGGAGGCCCCCGATGTTTTGCTGTGTGCACTCCCCATCCATCACCTCCGTCAGCAAGTCCATGTCCTGAGACACAAGCTCACGGCCTTGTTTGCCACAGTCCTTTCTCCTTGTGTGTCCCTTCTGCCCTTCACCTGGCCTAAGGCAAGTAATGTATGGATCTGTACCTCCATGTGCCTCCAACTGCAAAATAAAGATAGTGCTGTTTCTTGCTGACCTAGAGAGTTTTCAGGCAAGTCACATCTATTATGTATCTGCGCATGTCTCTGCACAGTGGTGCATGATGTCAGTTAGCACTTCTTGGATGCGAAATAATACAAATAATAACTGAGTGAGAAAAATAAGGAAAAAGAGAACAGTTAGTGTGAAGGGCAGGGATTAAAGTTACGCAGTCGGGAATTTAAAACCATGGCTGGCCTCATCTAGCATTGGCAGTGGTCCTGCTTCAAGCTGGAGGTTGGATTAGAGACCTCCAGAAGTCCTTTCCAGCCATCACTGCTGTGAGTCTGTGATTACTAACAAAGTTGGCACATACTGGGTTTTATTACTTTTAAATGAGAGCAAATAAGTGAACAAACTTGTTTCCCGAGATTCATGTCTGGACTGCAATGGAAGAAATATCTTTGGTATTTAACTTGTTGCAAGGCAGCTCTGCAGCCAGATACCTGAAGGTACATTTAAACACAGTTTGAAATGATGGGACAGATGAGGGAGTTTTTTGGACTCCTCTGGACAGCTGTGTGATGCTGTGGCTGTAGCATCAGTCCCAGCAGCCAGTGTCTGCAGAGCTGAAACGTCAGTTCATTGGTGACTTTTGGAGGTTTTAGGGTTAGATATTATCAAGCAAAGTTTTCTTCTGTCAAAAGTTTTTCTCCTCCCTTGCACTGGGAGTGAATTTCTGCTTTTGATTCTGTTCCTTGGGATTCCCACAGAGAGCAGGTCTGCCAAATGCAATGCTCCAAAAAGCTTTGAGTGCAATCACTCTTCGTGTGACAAAATAACTGTATGCTGATTATCAAAGTCTGAAATCACACCATATTATGTTTCTGAGGACAGTAAAGTATCTCTTTCTCCTAGCTGTCTGCCTGGATTGTGTTATTTGTGTCCATATGCTATCATATGGGATTGGATTGCACTTTCTCTTACAAAAATCACTAAATTAAAGCTCCCAGATCACTTCTTACTGACCACAGACTATCTCCTGCTGCCACATTCAAGCTTATCGTCATGTAAAAGGGAATAGCACTGACTTTTTCCATGATCCCAACAAAACTGCATTAATTTTGCGTTATTTATCTTGTCTTGTTTTGAGGAGACACGAGATGGAAGGATGCAGGGGGAACACTGTTTTTTTTCCGTAATCCCAGTCTCCACATTGGCATAGGCTGGTCCGGGGTACCGGCAAATATGATCGCATTAGATTGACTTGATGAGAGGAGCTTAAGCAAATAGATTTCACCATCCTACAGGATAAAAGCACATATATGGCTTTCTGCTGTGCCTCATCTGGTGAGCTTAAACTTGTCATGCCATAACTTGATTTCATCTGATGATGACTTACATAATTTGGTGGAAAAACTGAAAAGGGAGAGTATATCAGTTGCATATGGGTCTGTGCAGTTTAGGTAACCGAGTGCTGTCTCTCCTTTGATGAGAATGGCCACCACAGGGTCATCAAGAGAAAGCCAATGCAATGACTATCATTCTGCTGTTCAGCTGCATGTTTCCCATGTGACAGACTCCTCAGGCTGCTCAGGGAGGATGTGAAGTCTCCAGCCCTGGAGACATTCAGAAACAGAGTGGAAAACTGAGCAACCTGGTCTAGTTAGGTCTAACTTCATAGTCAGCCCTGGTCTGAGAGCAGCAGTTGGACCATGAGGCCTCCAGAGGTTCCCTCCAGCTTCGGTGACTCTCTACATGGTATTGCACCAGGGAAATGAGCTATAATTTCCTCTGGAAAAATACTCATTTCAGCACTTCAGTGGCTACACATAAGGGGCCCATACAAATTACAATGTCAAGAGAAGTTACCAAAGCATTAAATTCATTCTTCAGCCTGAGTATATTAGAAATGATTCATTTTCATGAGGAATGTGTGCTCACGGTTGGCACGAAATCCTTACACTTCCTTCACTTCGCACTGAACACCCACATACAAAAGTTGTTTTTTCTCCAAGTGAGACACTGGCATTAGTTCCTGTACAGCTTTGTAGTAGCAGAGGGAGTCGCAGCTACAATGAGTTATTGCAGTAAACTTCCTCACAAAAGAGTGATGAAATATCCTTTAACTTCCAATCTTGCAAATCTGTCATCATTCTATGAGTAAATATGGTAGGCTTTGTGCAATCAAAACCTTATTTTCATCTATATAATCTGAATTTTGTTTTAAAGCAAATGATGGCATGAGTAAATGTGGAGGTTGATTAGAATTTCAAAGGTTTTTTTTTTGTTTGGGAAGAAACTGATGCAAAGAAGAAGCAATATATCTTCTATTCCTACTCTCGTGGTGTTGTTTGAAAGCAATGAAGACTAGGCATGTTTGATCTGCTGTGACATATCTTGCTTTTACTGCAGAATCTAAGGCTGGACAGAAGTCATTTCATGCTGAATGACCACTTGTTCTTATGCACCTTGGAGAAAAGAAAATGGTTTGATGACCCCAGACAAGCAAAAGACTAAAGGAAGACCAGCTCCCAAGCCGCGAGCTCAATACCTGTGAATGGAAAAGAGGGATCTGGAATATGGAACATGCCTAAAATGATCCTTTTCCCCAGCCCACTGGGTTTGTGACAACCACACTTTTCTTTTCGGCATGAATCTCGGCAGAGGGGAGGAGGGCAGTGCTGTCCTTTCGCTGATGTGATTCAAGAATGGCACGTCTTGGAGACCCAGGCAAAGCTCCCAGGGACAACCTGGTGTCCTGAATGTTCCTATAAAATTACAGAGTCGATGTAGCTGCAGAGAGGGGTGGCAACAGAGTTAAAGAAACTCAAATCTCATTTCAAATGCAAATACCAAGGCAACAGTTTTCATTACAAATTAGCAGCTCTGAATGTCAAGGAAAAAGTTCTGCAGGCTTCATCTGCCTTGTTTCAGGCAAGGTGTCCAAACGTGGGCAGGCTGCTATTTCCAGAAGTGAAAAGTTGTCTAGTCGTTTGTGCTAGCTGTGGGAGTGCCCCTGCAAACCAGCCCGTGCCCCGTCACAGGACAGCAGCAGCAGCAGCTCACGTGTGCTTGCTCTCGCCTCTGCGGCGGTGGGGAGGGCAAACAACTCTGCGGGAACATACAAAAAAATAAGCCACAAACAGGGTGACCTAAGAACTGGGCTACAGATGCTCTGAAAAACTGTAGGAGAAGAATAGGAGATGTCTGGCAATGCCAAAAGGCTCTGGTTTGAAAAGCAGCAGGACAAGCACAATGGATGGGCCAGTATCCACATTGCAATGGAGAGGAAGGTTCGAGAGTCTCGTCTCCACTTCTGACCTGATCCTTCGCCCTCCTGTGCTTCAAAATCTCGCCTGTTCTCAATTCTTTTGTGACAGGATTTTGGTGAAAAGGAAAAATAAGCATGGCTTTCAAGTGAGAAAGAAGCTGATGTTATCTCAACAGCTTCAGTCCTCCGCTTGCCAAGCTCTGCTCTGGCACAAACGGGTCTCTTCCATCTGGTGTGTATTTCCAGCTTGCTAAATTGAAGTTCTGGCCATGTGATCCGTTTGCTGTAACAGAAAACTTTACGGGTCGTATCTAGCGGCTCACTCTGTCGCTGTGCCTCTCTTTCTCGGCTGTGCAGGAGGAGATACCAGGTTTCCAGCACAGGCCATCAGCGTTGCGTTGCGGTGTGGGGACGGTGCTGAGCACACGGGGCAGTGATCCCACGGGAGACTCCTGGGCACCACTCTGAGAAATTTCACCTCATGTGGAACAACATCTGTAGTGTACAAAGAAACTATGAGATGCAAGATGCTCGGTTTCTCCAAGCATCTCCAGCTTTAGCTTGGAGAACCGAATTTAAACCTTCCAAAAATGCTACCCAATTTCTGTTGCTTTCAGTCATGCAGCTTGGCTAACATTAGTTAATAATAGTTGTAACTGTTGTTATTGCATACATATTTACACACACACTTCTTTACAGAAAAGCAAACTTTCACAGCACTCTCTTAAAAGAAGTTTTCTACTGAAGGAAGATTAAAGGCACTAGATAAATAGGACAATTCAAAGAAAATGTTAAAACAAAGTGTGCAAGAATTAATAACCAAAGCAGATGTGCTCAAAATCTAAACCAATTATTTTTAATATCTGCTCTTGATCGACTTACATTAATGCACTGTTTTATTTTCATGAGAAATTGTATCTTGTGCTGACTGTGTTTTAACAGTCTGATTACTTAGATAACTTTTATGCGTGTGTGCGTGCCCATTATAAGCATAGACTATTAATTGACTAGGCAAATAACAGTATGACAGTGACCTGGCAGGACTCTGTGTCTGCAGCTATACAGAGCGCACAGAACCAGGGCTCTCAACAGCTGAAGAGCCATTTAGAGTCTGTCTAAGCTCTTGTCAAGACGGGAAATTTATGAGAGTATCTCCAGCAAAATATTTCTTTCTGTTCTTGCAGCGAGCATCCTTGGGTACGCCCTAAAGGAAGCTTGCTCAAACGTAGATACAGCTGGCCATATGAGAATTAACGGAAGGCTATATGGTATTTATTTATTGTGTATGCCCCATTTGCTGCTCCAGCGAAGGAGGTACGCTGGGGAGTGAACACAAACGTTATTCTTCAGTGGTGAGGAGCAGGCCTGCCGAACGCCTGTGGTGCCACTGCTGGCATTCAATTTCTGCACGGGGAACTCATTAAACACTTTAAAGAACTCTTGTAAAGAAAGCAGCTTCCCCAACCAAAGGGAAAAAGTCTGCGCCTATGAGTGAGAGGTCACGAGTAGGTTCGGAGCTTTCTTCACAAGCCCTTTGGCTGTTTGCCCACCTGTCCGTGAACAACAAAACTTGTTTTTATTTTTTCTTCTATTTTTCCAACATTATTAGAGACACTTTAGCTCAAGGCAAGAGAATAGAACTTCTTTTTTCTCTGCCGAAATTGTTCCACACAAATAATGCCTTGCACAGAAATGAAAACTAGAGCGTAAGAACTCATGAGAAGAAGAATTTCCAGTAATCTGTTACAAATCTCGTCAGTCACCACATCTGAGGGGTGTCTAGGAATTTCTCCAACTGAACCTTAATACATCTTCCGTAAGCAGAAAGGTTTGAAGACTTCCTCCAAAGCCTGGTGAGTAGCAGTCCGAGTGTTGCTTCCAACAGACTCTGGACGTACAGATGCTTTACCTGGAGGAGCTACAAACCATGTCTATGGCCAGTGATGATCGCTAGGTCTCCAGTCAATGCATGTGACTGTGATGCTCA
The DNA here is from genome assembly GCF_036370855.1 of Dromaius novaehollandiae. NCBI lineage: Eukaryota > Metazoa > Chordata > Aves > Casuariiformes > Dromaiidae > Dromaius > Dromaius novaehollandiae. The sequence goes on from NC_088113.1 coordinate 19,341,778, forward strand.
TCATGTACCACTGTCCACTAGGGATGTGTCTGGGTTTATTAAGTGGGATGTGAGCAGCGCTTGGGAGCGTCTTTGCCGCTGTCCTGAAAGCCCCATGCAACATGGGGACGGTGCCCCTTGGCAAAGCCCACGGTGGTGATGCTCCTGGGGAGGATGCTGGGGTCCCACCCAACGTGGGTTAGAGGAGTGGATCCAAGAGGCGATAACAGGGGAACTCAGCAGCTCTTACCCACGAGAGCAGTTCTTGTCTCCAGCAGAGGTGCACCCGTTGTCCAGCTGACAACCGAGAGTCACGGCAGAAAAAAAAACAGTGATCTGAACTCCTTGTCCAGGTGGCTGAGGAAGGCAAAAGAAATCATTCCGTGTTGCCCTCTGGAAAAAGTGTCCCCTCAGATTAAAGAAAGAAGTTCTGCTGCTTGTGCTTTTCCCTCCTGCCTGCGTCAGCTCCCGTGCCTTTCCACTCCTGAGCAGCTGAAGAAAATTGCCAGGCTATAATCAAGATATTTTTCAAGTGACTGAGACTGTTAAATAAATGTGAAGGTCACAGGGTTGATTCCCCCACCTCCCTTTTGTAAAATCCATTTTTATACAGATCAATATCTGAGATTGAAGGCTGAAGGAGAAAACAGACTTTGGGAAGCAAATCTTATCTACTGGAGAGCAGGGCAAGAACATGACCCTCCCCAGTTGCGTTTTATTAAGGCACAGAATTTATCATCCCAGGCCAAGGTTGGCTTTTCTGTCATTCTTCAACCTGCTCCTTCCTTCCTTTGTTCCCTTTCATGTCCCTCCACTCTTCCCAATGCAGCCAGAGGGTGGGTGATCGATGAAGCTCAGCACCCAGCACTTCCATTCCCCTACCTACAAGGATCATCCCAAATGGCTTTTCTCCTTGTGTGGTGCAGGACCGGGAATAACGAGGAGCTGGCAGAGCAGGTTGCTACCGGAGTGGTCTGAGACTCAAGGAAGACCCAGAGTGTTCATCTCAGCAGCTGCAACAGCCTGGTTTCTGATTACTGGAAATCTTGGAAATGAAGAGAATGGGAAAGGTTCTGGCTTTCTCCCTGCCATCTCCTGAAATTTAGAGGTGCATTTTGAGATGCAGCTGGTCTCCTGCTAATTAGGCTTTTCTGTACATTGTCTGTTCAGATTTACTCTTCAAAAATAAACACCACATGGCAGATAAAATTCCCAAATGCTGCTGAACTCGCATTACTGATCCAGTGCTCAGCTCTTCCCTGTGCTCTCCGACGTAAGCCTCTACTGCCGGGCCCATTCCCACCAGCGGGAGGGAGAGGGATGCGGGGCCATGACCTGCTGCCGAGCCCAGCAGCTGACCTAGCAAGTCCTTTACGCTGCCCCAGGCTGGCTGCTTTTATAGACTAAAGCTGCCAATTGCCACTCAGTAAAAGAAAGCAAAAGCTCTGTTAAACCACTTTCCTGGCAATTTCCTTGCCGGCTTTTTGACCAGCTGTGGTCTGTGCTAATATTGGTTTGATTTTTTGTGGTGCACAGCACCTCAGCCAGCATTTACATCACGCTGGGCTGGGACCTCCTGCAACGTGTGTCAAGGGTTGGATGCGAGACTTCCCTGAGAGGTGTCATCTGCGATTTCACAGTGTACTTTGTGGATGGAGGAGGCAGCTTTGGATGCTGTGGCTGAGGGAGGAAATGGGATAGCTCAAGATCTTGTATTTCTGCAAAACAAGTGGTATCAACTCACCTCTTCACAAAACTCCAGCCCCTGTTACAACAGCTTCACTCGCTTTCCAGATAAAACAGTCTTGCCCGCTTTGTGCCTTAGAGACCTGCAGAAAATTGATTTGCAAAAAACTACCTCTATTCTTCCCCAAGCCATCCCATTTCTTCATCAAACCACGCTATCAGCTGAATCCAAGATCCATCACAGGGCATCTCCTTCAAAGACCAGCATCAGCCTCCCAATCTGCCCTCCATTAGTAAGAAATGAGGTAAATCAGCTCCCCGGCTGGCTCTGAAGGCTTCCACGCTGCAGTGGAGGACAAACTGCATCATTGCCTTTTATGACTAACGCAGAGTAATCACACTAAGAATTTACAAAGCGCCATGCATCTTCAAAGAGCTGTGTGTCCATTAGCTAAATAGCACTGCTCAACGCAGGCGAGCAGGCAGACCGTAATGCAAGATGGGGGGGCGGGGGGAATAGTACACATTCCTCCTACATCCGAAATACAACTGAATCCAGCGGGAAGCTTCGTTCATCTTTCAAAAGATGGTGTTGCAAGTCTTTGGATGCAGATGCAAAGCAGAAACCCCTGTGCTCTGCAGGACATGATGCACATGAGAAGGCAAGAACAGATCAACACCACTAGATCGTTGAATATCGCTAATTAATGAAGCGAGGCATGATCAACTACGGAAATAAAGCTCCTGCACCCTCTGCTGGGGAGAGGTTTGTAGATGTGTAGCCAAGCGCTCCAAAGCCCTAATCTTCTCATCTCAACTTTTGCCAGCTCCTAACACTAGAAAACAGTGTAGTTGTGTGAAAATGAAAACCAGGAGAGCCCTGTGCAGGTCCCGGGCCTGAGTCCCTGCTCTGGTACCCATCAGACTGGTGCAGCCCCGATGATGTGCAGCAGCCCCAAACTAAAGTTTGGCCCTGCCAAAGCTGGACCAGGCACCAATTCAACATGCAGAGACCTGTCCCTCCATTCAGAAGTGTCCGTGGCTGTTGGGTGCTTGGAGGCACCAAGGCACCTGCAATAATACCTGGCATGAAACTCAGCCAGGGGAGCAAGGACAGGCTCTCTGCCCACCCCTCTCCCCGCCAGCCCTGGTCCTGAAGGCAGCTTTGAATAATACATCCGCTGCTATCAGTAAATTATGAAATAAAAACAAAAGGGGGTTTTTCCTCCCCCTGCTGCCCTTGGCTTGGGGAGAGAGAGGCCAGGAGATGTTAAGCCTCAAGTCTTTGGTAGTTCCTCATCCAGCAGCTTTGTGCACTTCACAGAATAATCCAAGAATGCATTTGTATGTGTTTTGCCCCATTTAGGAAACAAGTGTAACTGAATTTCTGTATTTTTGTCAACAAAGCTGTTTTCACTCTGCAAACAGCGACAGAGCAGCTATGCTGAGTGTTTGCTGTTGCTGAAAACAAAGCCTGGATGTCTGTTCTTAAAACATTTCCATTGGGGTGGAAAAACACAAAGTTCATTCTGTCTGAGCTGAGAGACTTCCTAAAACTTGAGAAAACCCCCAAATTTGCCAATGAGCTCTCTGCAGTGAAGCACAGCAATGAAACCCGGCTGCTTGGCACCGCAGCCTGCGGCTGTGCACGTGCCCCGTCCTGGCCCAGGAACAAGCAGCTCGACTTGGCTCTAAGGCAGGGTTTTCCGGGACTCCCAGGAAGCTCCTTTGTGTTTGTCCACTTGGTACTTAACTGAGTTACCGAGCAGTGGTAGATGGCTCTCTGGACTCCCAATGACCCAGAAACTGAGCTGGAAAAGAGAGCAGGTTCGTCTGGTCCCATTCTGGGGATGCTCTGCTGCTTGTTCGAGCAGCCTTGAGGCATCCCCAGAGGAAATCCACACTGCCCTTGAACTGCCTGGTAGTAATGCAATTTTGCCATCTGTTAAAATAAACAAAGAGGCTTATTATTATTACTTAATCACGTCAGCAGCTCCTGGAAATGGGAAGCAAGAAGCATGTCGGCCCCGCCGCGGCGGGCGCTTCTGCAGCGCGGGTTCGCTCTGCCATCTAGGGTCCAGGCGCGGCTGGCGGCAGGGCTCTGCAACGCCGCTGCAAGGAGCGGCACACGGCTGTCTGGACCCTTCGTCCCAGCCCCTTCCCGTCCCCTCTGGTCGGCAATTAAAACCATCTGAATTGATTCACACTCTCTGGCTCCTTCACGCTCGGGTTTCAGTAAGAGCTTGAGCTAAGGACCAGGAAAGAAACGTAAGAGCACATTTAAGCGCTTGGGTCCTAAAGAAGAAATCAGGACCTGAAAAGTAGTAGAGACCCTGTTTGCATCTCAGTGCTGAGCACCAGACCAAAACCCACACACTGATTTTTCTGTTTAAAAAATTAATTGAACAGAAAGCTACAAAAATTAAACAAGTATCATATCAACAAAAGACTCATATCACATCAATGCTGATTGCTCCAGTCAGAGGGAGACAAAGAAACAGCAAGAATATATACTTATTTTTGGTACTAGAAAGTTGGAGAAGTAAAATGTGCCAATGCAGCTAAATCATTTGTTCAATAAATCACCAGGAAACGTATAATTAAGTGGTCTGGACATAGCGGAGCACCTGATGTTTTGGCAAGAATGGGGCTGACTTGACTGAAGCTGAGAAACCCCCAAATGCCAAGGGGAGAAAAGAGATCAGGGCATTTGTTTGTTTTCTTTAACATCTAAACTTGGTGGTTTAAAGCATAACCTTACTGGGGCTTACTTGTATCTAAAAAACCTAAGTCTGCGTGTCTGACTTTCCTCCTGTTAAAAGTATGTCAAGTGCAAGGAGATTAAAAAAATGCTCATGAGTCTCTTGTAAAAATTTTATGTTCTGTGATTCATCAAATTCCTTATTTGTGCCAAGTTACCTAATCCTTTAAAGTATGTTCCGTGCCCTCTTCCTTTCTTCAACTTTATTTTATGCCCATCTTTCTGTTTAGCCATAAATTATTAATTTCCCTATATAAAAGGAGAGTGCAGGCTAAAGAACCTGCGGCCACTCTTGCTGAAAAGGTTTCTCTTTCCAGAAAGTTACGTTATCTCCAAAACCACCATTACGTTACTATTGATAGAAATCAGAGAGAGCTGCCAGGAACTTAATAGATGTAAATTATAGAGATGCTCAAGTAGCCAGTTAAATGGGTCTGAGAGGAAATGTCTCCATTTCATTCATGGTTCTGGCACTAAGTTATTGCATCCTCTTGGAAACTTAAAAAAAGTGTGGCCACTAGCACACTGGTGCTGGAAACCAAGCTGCTGGAGTCAGGCATGGTGCTGACATCTAGGCCAAAACTGGCTGTTTTTTGCCTTGGACACAGAAGCTCCAGGTGTCTCAAACTGGACTCAAATTTAGGACTGAGTTTTCAAAACCCAAGTCTCTTGTGGCAACTCATGTTTACCCCTCCAGCGAACTAAGGGATAAATCTTTCTTTACCTTTCAGGGATGGGGTACATTTTAATTAGTGAATGAGGCAGCAGTAGCAATACTGCTCTATTAGGAGGAGTGCCCAGTGCAATATTTGGGATCCTGCCTAAGAACATAGTCTAAACCTCAGCAGACTTTTTGCCAATGCCATCCCCTTGCAGAAGTCGATGCCCTACCACTGCATATACCTCTTCAGTCCCAAATAAGAGTGCTCATTCAGCAAAGCACCTTTTACCCAACTCTGTAAATGGCTGCTTTTCCCCAGCTGGAGTCGTGGGCTCTAAACTCATGCTTAAGTGTCCCCCTGAGTTGGTGTAATCTACTTGTGTTACCGCAGCTCTGCAGGACCCAATTCCCAGCAGCCTGACATATCATGTGGTCAAAAGCACAGGGAGCAAAGATATCCCTGCCCAAAGGATTTGAATAAAAATGGATTACCCATGAAGAGCTTCAGATGCGAGAAGACCAGGCAGATATGTTGATATGATAGCCAAGGCAACTTTTGCGTGCAATTGCCATCACCAGGAATTTGCATGTTTTGCAGTCATATGAATTTCGTATAAGGCTCCAGCATTTATTTCTGCTCCATGATCAGGGAGGTTTTCCACCGCAGGGGAAGCATGAGGCCCTTCCCCAGGAGCACTATACCAGCACGCTGGAGGTGAATTGCCAAGAAACAGCAATGCTTCCTGCAGACTGCAGCCGCATCCCCACCGCAAGAGCCAGCGGGGACAGGCACATCAAGGTGCCGTCTGCCAGCCCCAGAGAGCTGGGCTCCGCATGCTGCCTCTCTGCGTGAGCATCGAGCTCCCAGCACAGCCCGTGCAGCCACCAGACCCACCAGGGTTTTGCAGCTTACCTGGAAGCAGAGCTGGGGGACAACACTGTGGCCCAACAAACACAGACACACCTGGCAGGTTTAACAGTGCATGTGATGAGCAGCTCTAGGGGCTCGCAGGGTATTTAAAGGGTGGTACACAGTGTGCTGACACAGCATTATTTGGGAAAGCATGAGTTAGCCCACTATGAGCATATTGTATCTGCTTTACTAGGGGTTTTTAAGCTATGTTGGGAAAAAGCCTGGCATTAAGCCTGCTCAAACGACGGGGAATGGGATTTAGCAAGCTGAGAATTTTCCTGTTTATCTCACTGGTGAGAAGTATAATGAGATAAATACAGCGATGTTATTTAAGTACACCTGGATGTGCTGCATCCATGGGGGAAATGCTTGCACCTGGGTTTCTTTAATAGCTTCTGCAAAGACCGGCCATTGCTAAGGGCTTAGAGCCAAGTCATCAGAGATAACCAGGGGTTTGGTTTGCCTGAAGCAAGCTGTTTATTCTGCAAAGCCTGTTTTGCTGTCCTGTCTGAATGCCTGGCAGGCTCTCCAAAACGCAGGCGCTGGCTTCTCATCAGCTACAGCAATGGTCAGGTATCTGCCAGGAAGCACCTGATGTGAAAACTTTAATAAAATCAGTATTTTTAAAGGATTCTGAAGGGGCAGCATCCTTGTAACTGATGGCACTTGAGATTTCTGAGCTTGATTTCGTACATCAGAAAGAAGAGTGTTGTCTAAACTCAGGAATAAAGAAGAGAGGTGTGAAAGTTTAATGCCAGGAATGGTCAGGCCCTCGGGCACCATCTCGCTCCTCCTTTGCTGCCATTAAGAATGAGTCTTTGTCCCCAGAGCACTAAGAAGTCATCAGAAATAACCAAACAAAGGGAACTGAAGAAGTGCAAAGAAAAATAAATGTGTATTTCATCTCATGAAGGTTAAATCTCTGGCATTTTTACTGAATGCAAATTTTCCATTCTGATGCTTTGAGGCTTAAATTAATGATTGTGATTACTTAATTTTCCTCCGTTTCCTTTCCGATTGCAACTTTTTTTTTTAATATCACACATATACAGTTTTGCAGCTGCCACAGTCATTTGTGTGAAGGTACACGCTGCATCATGCTCAATGCTTCTGTGCAAAAGTCTGGGCTACGTTGCTTCTCAGTGGTGCTAATGTAAAACCATCTGTGACTGTGTTGTTCAGCATCTAGCTACTCCGTTAGAAAACTACAGGTCATTCCCTTGGCATCTGTCCCTATAAAATGTACATTGCACAAAGTCATGATTGAAATGTACAGAGGAGATTACACATTCACAGGAAAAAAAAAAGTCCGATTGCTATTTTACAAGAGAAAGTGTGTACCATTCAATACATACAAAATGTTTTAAAATTGTACATAAGTACCAAAGGCATTATGAGAGATTCTTTGGAGATGAAACAAAAGTGCAAAAAAGCCAAGGCAACAGAGCAAACGAAAGGAAGCAAAGCAGCAGCTGTCTTTGCTTTCTAAAGGACAACCAAACTTCAACGCTCAACTGAGCCCGAGACTTGTATGACCGGGAGGCCGGAGCGTGCGGCCACCTGCGCCCACGCAAAGCCAAAATAGCCTCTCCCAGGATGAAGTTCACATCCTAGCTCATGATGAGGGCAAATCCAGGATCAGAATTAAAGCCAGATCCTGTTATAGACTGTGGGATCTTGAGGGTATCTCTGGGAAACTGTGCCATACTCCAGCAGTGAGCATACATTTTGCTCAGAAACATTTTGGGGATTTAAGTGGCTCTTAAAACTGTAACAACCTTGGTCCAGGAGACAAATTTCAGGCCAATGCAAAAATCTGATTACTGCTCTTTTAATTGTATCCAGCAGCATTCAGCTGGAAAAGTCAATTTTTCATGGCATTATTAGATCTAGGTTGAGCATTGAAGGATAAGTTCTACCCAATCTAGATTTTACATCTGTCAAAATATAGGTAAAATTTTAAAGCTAGATTAAATCCTAGAGTATGATTAATTTGATGAGAATGGCAAGATTTCATTATAGGGGCAACTGGAGTCTGGTGGGCTGAATAGCTTGGAAAATCAGGCCCTTTGGCTGTATAACTTCATTTCTTTTGCAACTCTAAGATCAAAAAATGGGCTTTTGATGATGCTACGTTTCTTTTTTTTTTTTTTAATGACTCCTAACTAGACACTTTGATGTATGTAACTAAATACCTGGGTAAGGGTAAGTCCAGGACCCACAAGGGCAGCAGGATCTGCCCCGTTGGCAGTGGCTGGTCCTGACGGGCACCTGCCGCAGGTGGGATGCCGTTTCACAGCAAGCCAAGCCTTCGCCCTCGGCCACTATACTGCATATACTGCTATTTTTTTTTTTTTTTTTTAAGAAAGCCAAACAAATAATCGTCTAAACCAACTGCATCACTCTGAAGTGGGCTGTGTTGCCTTCAGAGGTGGGATTTCCCCCTGGGGTGGCAGTTATGTATCAAACCCTATTGCAAACCTTCTTTTTTTGAAAGAAATATATTATCAAAATAGTCTTTTGTTTTCATTTTACTTACTCTCCCACCGCCAAAGAAAAAATTTTTTTCTCCAGTTCATCTTGGATGCATTTTTCTGCCTTAAAGCCTGTGTGTGCATGTGTATGTATATACCCACATACAGCAATGTGTACGAGCATATATGCAAACACCATACACACACCTTTGCAGCCAAAGTTGTGTTGTCCTTTTCTCCCGCATGTTATGACAAAGATAAACTGTGTATTTCATTCAATCTGTACAGAATTTACAGTTCAGATGTATAGCAATGAAGAATATCTAGAAATACAGTAGTTAGGTATTTTAGGGCTGTGTGTGTTTTGTTGTTTCTGGAGTGTCGTTTTAAAAAGTACCAGAACAAAATCTCACTTCTTTTTGCTTCCCAGTAAAATATGTTTTCAGAAGCAATCAAACACAAGGTATTTCTTAACAAACCAGGATCCTTCTTTTCTCTTCCCCTAGTTAAGTCACAATACGAAATAGGCAGGTAACACTTTGGTGTCTAGTCAACACTCATACGCTTATTACGTGTAATGGTATCTGTCAGCATTTGGCATGTAATGTGCAATTTGTGTGCGGTACATGTGGATACTGTGCCAAAGTGACACTACGCAAGATAAATCTCGTAAATACCATGTCTAAACTGGAGAACCAGGTGTATAGTTTTAGTGTAAGGGGCATTACTGTGTAAGAACAGTGGCACCCACCTATACGAATTACTGATAAAAGAATAAAACATTTATAAGAATAATTTATTGAATCTCCTAAAGCATTTGATATACCACGCAGCAACTGTAACTATATTTAAAGTCTGCTCTTGATTTAAAGTAACCAACATAAACCCTCTGTCATGTCTCAGCTCTATCTTGTTTTGCCGCAATGTTACCCGCAAGTCTCAGGTTCTTTGCGCCATGTGTGAATTTTTGGAGGAAAAAAAATTGAAGAAAATTCCTACTTCAGATTTGAGGGGTTTGGGTCAGGTCGTGGGGAAGAATAATCACCCACAGAATGGTCCACGTGCTGCCTGCTGACAGCAGCATGGGCCATCTCCAGCTCCAGGTGAGGTGCGGAGCCAGGGCGGATAACCGGGCAGGACAGAGGAGTCCGGCTACCAGCGCTTTCAAGACCTTTCCCTGGGTCATGAGCAGGGACTGAGCAGGTGTCCACAGAGCACACTCAAGGACCGAGCCCTCCACACCGACATCTGTAACAGATCCAGTTCACGACCACCACTGCACGTGTGAAATGCCGGTCACAGTCACTGTGTTGGTCAGATTTAAAAGATTGCAGTGAAATGCTGCTTCTGCTTTGCGTGGAAAGGAGCGTGACTCCCCAAGCCCAAAGAGCCAGCAGTGTCAAATGGACCTGAAATTCCAAGGAGACTTCACCAGCAGCGTGACATTCAGCCTTGGCTTTGGGCCAGAACCATCCAAACTGAAGAGTTAGCATGGTTTCTGCCTGATATCATTAACCCTGCCTTAAAATTATAGACTGAGCTGCCAGTGAAATCTAGCCTAAGCTTGGCATTGTGTTTTGGAAAGCTTTGCGGCTGCAGATAGCTCAAGTTTCTCAGGACTAGGCAAGCAGATGCTGCTTGAACAATTCATTTGAAGCTGTATTTACAGAAGTCAGGAGAAGGCAAGATGATTCCAGGCTCACCAGCAACTTTGGCAATAACACAGCTTGGACTAGCTGCTTTACATTTCTCCCCATGATCAAGATTAATCACGGAGTCTGGCATGTGCAGCCACATTCATGCACTGCTCAAGGGGACTGGGTTCTCGAGAGCAGCTCTTGCTCTCAGGGAGCAAAAGCATCGACACTGTGAGCTCTTCTCCAAGACAATCAGTTTGACACGAAAATGGGAACTCAACCCTCATCACTGTTTCACCGCAATGAGCTATAGCCAAGGGAGCAAACCCTCACAGGGTGCTGTACAAACGGGCAAAAACGGCTCCATCCCCACACTGAAAGGCTCCAGTAGAACAAACTAGGGATGTGTGCAGCCCATGATGGCTCAGTGAAGAAGCAAATAAATTGCCAATAAAAAGCAAAACTGTCACGCTAACAAAATGCAAAGGCTTCCTGGGGCATCTAGCGATGCCATGGCAAAAGCAAGTCTCAGGAGCAGAGCTCTGGCATTGTATGTTCATTCGTATATAGGCCAGACAAGGAACATGAGGACACGGGCCCAGTGGCAAACTAGTGGCAAACCCCGAAGGTCTCATGACAGTCTGGTATTACAGAGGAGAGAACTGTGGCAAAACATTTATTGAGATATGAAGGTAGCTCAGCACCTCCCGGTGAAAAGAGTAGAGGACGCTTCCAAAATGAATGGATATGGCACAGCTACAAGTCCCCAAGATGCCCAAGTACCGTAGACACGAGTGGATGGAATTTCCAGAGGGTTTCCCAGAGTCTGGGAGTCACATTCCCCCCATCCCTTGGGGCTGGCAGGCACAAATGCGCGTGCACGCCCGAGCGCGGTGCAGACACGCTTCTTTGGGCTGCTCAGGTTGATGCACACCAGACAACCCTACGGGAACTAAACCAGAGACACGGCAAGGCCCACACACGTGGGCTAAAACAGCATCTCTCAAATGAAGTCCAGGCGTCTGCCCATGACATTGCCGACCCTGCTCTGCCTGCTCCTCCAGCCCTCAGGACGGGGTGTCCAGGATGCTCATCTGCGGAGGCATCCAGGCGGAAAGCAGGTTATATTATATACAGCCAACACAGTTCTTGGTTTTTCTTCTTCCTCCCCGTGTACACATTTCTACGAACCACTAGTTACAAACGTGATTTTTTTTGCCCCTTAGTTACATGTAGTAGCCGTGGAAATTGTGCATGCTGTATCAGAGGGACGGGGCAATGGTCAGTCGCAGCATCGAAGACGCTTGCTATAGCAGTGTTACCTACAGAAGCACCGCAGCACCCTACGGGACGGGGCGGCGAGAGGAAGCCCTCGCCCAGAAGTGACGCTTTTGGCAATGTGACCTCTTTAAGTACTACAGCAATCTGGGAGTGCAGATACAGCTGGAGCATATCGCCGTCTACTCGTCTCAGGCTGCATGCAGCAGCAGGCAAAATTGAGAGTGCAGTCCGTGAGAGCGTCTGGAAAGCACATTCATACGTTAAAAAGGAACCGGCTGCTCCTCTGCAGCAGCTGCTCCTTGCTGCTACCTAAATTATGAGCGTGATTAATACGGTATCAAAAACGTGTGTAATCCCTCCCGCTAGACACTAGTATAAGGCAAGCAGTATTGTGTCACTGGGGCATCAAACACTAAGATATACTAAAGAAGATTCCTATGGATTATTATTATAATTGTTATTTTAAAAACCCTATTGTTATTTAAAAAAAAAGCCAACCAAGTCACAGCCTTGCTCCAAAGAGCGTCCGCGCCGCGGCTCGGGCGAGCCGGGGTGCTCGTGTCGCACACCACCGAGGAAGGCTCGGGGGGGCTGCGATGCCCCGCCGCCTCCCGCCCTCACTGTTACCGGCAGCTGAAGGAGCTTTTGTATCTGATTTCCTTGTTTTTGGTCTCATGAAAAGGAAGCTTACAAAGAAAAAGTAAATTATCACCTCAGGAGGGAGGATGAGGGCCAAAAAACCTAAAACAAAACCAGCAACTCACTGCTATGGATCTTTATACGGGAGAATTCTTGGTCGAATTCCTTGGGAATTTCTCATAAAGGGGAGTCCTGGTGTAAGCTAACATCACCTTCTGGTTTCCTATAAAGTGAATTTTCCACAGGGCCACAGTAATTGTTATTCAGGCAGGAGGAAACCTTTTCGGGAGAGGAGCAGGGTTATTCCGCGGCAGCTCTGTGTTTTGATTTTGGCAATAACGTCGTTGTGACCACAGTGGTCGAGGGATATAAGGGAAATGAGGTTTGCAGTAATTCCCTCTTGAGAAAAATGTTAGCAAACATGTTTTTCCTTTCTCTAGGGTAACTGCTAGGTAAGTGAATGCTTTATCTGTGGAGATGCTCTGGCTTCTCAGGAAGATTATACAAACTTGTTCTAAAAATTTACATAATCTAAAATCTTAAAAATCAATTAAAAAAGTAAAAACACACCTATTTGTTTGTAAATAGCAATGACCCTGCTGAATTTAGTTGGACCTACTAAGCAGCATTAAAAAAAATATATTTTAAAAAACCTGATTTATCACATAGTTTGCTTAAAGAAATGTAATGGCCATCTGCACTGAACGAGAGTTATTTTTCGGTGAGTTCCTTGACATTTTTGGTTTTAAAAATTATTAATAGGAAAATGAGCCAACAAGGAAATTCACATACAAAATCTGCACTTGAGTAACATTAAAGTCCTTTCCCAAATGTTGGGAAATTCAACTAGTTGCTAGCGCGCTGTTCCTCTGTTGTCTCCTCCACCTGCACAGAGCTGGTCACGGCCCCGCTCGCGGCTCCCGTTCGGAGACGGGAGCGGACCAGGCGGCTTGGATCCGCACTGGGATGCAAAGCTCCCGACACCCGACTGTGGCTCCAGATCCGGATTTCAGGGACGGCCCCATCCCAGAGGTGGGGTCATTTGTAATATTTCTGCCAGATCTATACCCAGAGTCTGAAAAAAACTCCCAGGTTTCCCGGAGCTCTGGAGATGCTGGGCTCTGCGGGGAGGATGCGCGCCGAAACCCGGGCTCCGGGTGCCCAAACAGCCCGGGAGCGGCTCAAAACGGCCTGCTGCAAATTTGGCTCACCCCTGCTCTTCAGCTTCCCTCAGCTTGTGTCCAAACTTGGTATTACCTAAAACTTGCTTCTGTCCTTTGGCATTTTCCAAAAAATACAGATGGGGACATGGGAGGAAAGGGGAGCAAAGCCCAGCCTGGCAGAGGCTCAGCAGAGGGACAAGGTTTGCCTGGCAGGTTTTTTTGTTAAACATCTTCCATGTTGGGACTCCCTTATTAGGCCAAAATCTAGTATTTTATTTTAATTTAGCGGTTAGGACTTCTTTGGAGTATGTCCTACGGGCATGGGAGAGGCGAGAGGTGGAAAGGGAAGACTTTGCAGGGAGGATTACATTACAATTTGGAACAGAGGAAAAAAAGCTTTATGCTTATAAGCAACAAATCCTTCAGTTCGAGCAAGCTCTGTTCTCGTTTATGCAGGCATAATTCAATTTCACTGAAATAAGGAGCGTTATTTGCTGTTAATTCTGGTGTAAGTTAACCCCAAAATCCAGCTAAAGCCTTTTTGTCTGGATGAATGAGAAGTGATGATTTATAACGTGGTTGTGGATGGAGGGGTGCGTGCATGTGAGAATTTCTATGAAATGATGCTGGGGAAAAAGGTGGAATTTTTCTTACATCTTCAAAAAAAATTCTCTGTGAAATCTGCAACAACTAGACACAATCTGTGCCACACATACACAAAACCTGTTTTCTATTAGCACTGATTGTGCGACAAGTCCAATACCTTTTAAAATTACAAAATAGGAGAACTTTATAAATCCTAGCGTACTAATTTACTTGAAGAGGGAAAACACAATCCTTAAAGGACTGGGAAATAAGAATCTGGATTTTTTTTTTTTTTAATGAGGTAAAAGACAGCCAGATTTCAGCATGTGGGGAGGATACAGTGGGACTGCTTTGCCTCAGGACACATGCACACACGTGGCATTACCTGCTTTCAAGGGTGTTAGACCATCTACACAGGGAAAGGGACTTTGCAATAAGAACCGTAAATGGCCATTCAAAATAGAGTTAATGGGGCTTCAAATTTAGGACATGATGAAAATTGCACCACACAGAAATTGTGCCTCGATGTCCTGTTGACTTTGCCTCCAGTCTCAGGGGCTGTATTAAAATCCTGCCATGTACCTATGCTGTAACAGCACTGCAGAACATCATCCTCACCCTCAGCTAGAGTTACTGCCTCTATATTATAGCTTTCTGTGCCAAATTTCCAACAGGCCTTCCAAAAGGCACTTTGCACTTGCATGTGCAAAGGCAAACACTTTTTCGCTCTGACTTGGGCAACATCAGCAGTGAGCAGCTGCCTGGAGCAATGTGGATTCTTCCCTTACCCAACGCCATTTCCATTCTTGGGGTCACTAGAAAACATGTCACCAAGTCTGATTTGGGACCTGCTGACATTTCTTGCTCTACCAAAAGGCATCTCATTTTGCAATGCACAAAGGGCAGATTTGCACAGTTTACAACCATTTTGCACTCCAAAATGAAAGCTTTCTCTTTATGGAAGTGTATCACTGCGTTCACTCTGCAGGGAGCAATCTGGAGCCAAAGGGAGTTTGGGAGCACAAGCAGAGAAGGGAGAATGGACTGAAAGGGAAGGAAGGGAGCTAGCAGGACTGGAAGTCCAAGTTCCCCCTAGGAAGAATGTTTTCCCCTCCTGAATGGAAAAAAATGGCAGGAGAAATTACGCAGAGCCTTTCTCCACTCCTCACTCCCACGTGAAGATCTGTGTGTTGGTCCTTAACTAGGGCAAAAGGACATTTTTATTTCCTGTCTACAAGCTCTCAGACTCCTTTCCTGCACACACATCTTCCCCAGGGGTCACAGGAGTCCCGCGTCTCCCCTGGCTGCTGCCTCTTGCCAAGGAAACTGGAGCAGAGAAAAACTCCATGATTCTCCCTTCGCCCCAAGCAAGTCAATATTCAGCCTCTCAAAGGCCACACCAAAATGGACTTGTCACCTAACTATCCTTAACAAGCTCCTGACACGTCACGTGGAGAATGTGGAGGGACGGGGTTTGAAATCATGGACATGGCCCTGACTCCACCGCACAAAACACACGCGGGATCTGGGCTGTGGATGCCTGGGAGGAGTCAGAGGCACAACACTGGCCGTGGTGGCCCAGCCCGGGAGATGGATCCCGAAACACAATGGCAGGTTTTTTCTTAATCCATCCCCTTGCAAGAAAAAAAAAGAAAACCTATACAGGTCTTTGATAGTTAAAGGATCACTTTGTGACTTTGTTTTGGTCCCAAAAGAAACTTTGAGCATCGTTTTCCCCTTGCCTTCCCCCAGCTGGACGCGCTGCTGAGGTTGCCAGGAAGGACACAATGATCTTGCCACGGGAAAGTACTTTAACAACAACGCAACTGGGCAGACTTGGATTGGCACCACTTGCGGGCAAGCACAGGTAAGAGGCTTCTAAAAGACCATGAAGAAACGAAGGAGCACCTCTTAACTCAGCTTGAGGGATCAAAACAAAACCAGAAGGATGTCCTGAGGACACGGGTGTGAGAGTTTTGGCAGGGCAGAAGAAGAAAGGGAAGATTTTCGTGGCGCATAGTGTGTGCAAAAGTGTTCAGACACAATGCAAACCGTAACAGAAGGGCACTGCTCTGGACAGCACGGCTTCGAACGGCCGGAGCTCAGCACTGAGCCCGCGGCAGCGCGGGGACCACATCTGACACATCGCCCTCTCCCTCCGGCACCGTGCAGCTGTGGCTCCGCCGGCCACAGCCCAACTATGCTTCACCCCCACTGCAACCTCTACCCACCAGCCCTCACATTTTCATGCGTTATATTGGAATTATACCACCTTCCCGATGGTCAGCGAGGAATCATAGCCTAACGGTCCTCCAGTAATTACCGCATAACCTAAAATCTAAGCCAGAAACAACCAGGTGTTCATTCTGCAACTCCAAAATGTGTAAAGGTGTAATCACCGGTGACATTAGTCAGCCACCAGTTACCGTGACCTCCAAAAGCCCTGGCCGAGTGATTCGTTTGTGCCCTGCATCTTAAAAGGTTACGAAGAAATGTAAATTGCCTACCCTGCACCATGAAGGAATTTCACCTAGTGATCTTAGAAAGACAGTATGAAAGAAATCCAGACTCTCCAAGGCTCCAGTTAGCTCACCACAGTGGCCTCTTCCACAAAATGCAGGCTCGGACCTGCTCCCTCCCCCCCAAAGTAACCTGCAAGAGCGTATCCGCCAGCTAAGGATGTCCTAGGTGGAGGAAAACCTTAGCTGTCAATCCCCTTGAGCAGTTCAGCGCGTGGACAGCTTGAGTGGGCAGCTGGCCACTGCTCGGACTGGGCTCGGCGGGTGCTGGGAGGCTTCACTGTCTGGGGGCCGACCAGCCCATGTCACTGAAGGGTCCCTCGCCCGTGGCCGACCGGGGAGGAGGGCCGCAGGGCGTGCAGAGGTCAGAATCGGTGTCCGACTCCCCTTCCGCAATGTAGGGTCTGATTTTGGCCACGGCTGCATAGCAACCGTTGTTAAGGATGTCCAAATTCTCTTTGGACTGGGAAATGCTAAAGCCGCTGAAAGAGCGCTCCAGTTCCTCGTGGTCTACCGAGGGGATGGAGATCGACGTGTCGCTGTCTCTCATGGCACTCTCGTGGTGTTTGGTTGTAATGTCTTCGTTCCTCAGATACTCTATGCTCGCCCTGTTCCCACCACTGTACGCTGACAAGGAGCGCTCGTGTGAAGGCGGAGGTGGGATTCGAACCAGCGAGCCAGGGTCTCCAACGGGCGAGGAGCCGTGACTCTGCCGCTGGTAGGCCTGCTGCTGGCACGACGTTGAAGGCGGGCATGTGTTGGTCGGGGCTGGTGGAGCAGAGAAGTTCTTCTGACCCATGGAGCTGGTGGACCTGATGATTTTGATGATGCAGCCATTCTTGTCAATGTGCTCCCTGCTGTCTTCAGGGCTGTGGTAGGGAGGTGCTGGGTCTGGCTCTTTGGACCCAAAATAGGCTTCCGTCTCTGTTGGCGGGATACCCATCCTCTGCATGTAAATGTTCACCAGGAAATCCAGCTTCTTCTCCATCGACTGAACCTGCAAAACACCACCGTTGCAGTGTTACACACTTCTGGTTGAAGCAAACTGACAACTTCCAACCACATCTAGGTATAAACATGGGTCTGGACGACCTCTGCCCACACTGGCCTACACCAAACTGGAATTTCAGTAAATATTTAATTGTCTTACTCTGAAACCACCTCTAATTCTCCACCTGTTTGCAGTGTTTTCTTTAAGCTCCTGTGATATTTGTGACATGCATCGAATTCCAGGAAAGCTGGAGGACGATCACATCCGTCCAGTGCTTGTCAGCTCCTCACAGTCTTTGGTGCTTGCCTGGGCTCAGATGGTCATGGGGATTTCTCGGCCTTGTATTCTGGGAGGAATTTCACCTGCTACAGCAGTCAGGCTCACAGACACGTGAAACACATCTTGTTTAAGGGGATGGTGTCCAAAAGCGCCCACGTGGAAAAGGAACAAAAGCTGTTTCTCAAAAATAATTTAGACATTTGGTCGGCTCACAAAACAAGTCTGTAAGAGACAGATTCCAAAGTGCCTAAATCTGTTTTGCAAGTAGTATCAAGTTTCTACAACTTTTAGTGCTCTTCCATAATTTCCTACTTGCTTCTTTTTCAAGATACTCTTAGCTCTTACTTTTTTTCTGAATGGCAATATCCCCACGGGGGAAAAAAAACCCAAACATCAAAGCGACACAGTACACGCAATACCCTCTGATAAGACCCCCCTCCAGCCCCAAAGTACCTGTTTTTCAACTTTTCCAAGCCTGCCCATCATGCTCGGGTCTTCGGGCAGCTCCCCCTCTGCCGGCCCTTTGGTCCGATCCTTGTCCGTCATTGAGGATCCTCTCCCAACGATCTGGTCAACTCTAGCGGGATCAGAAAATCCCCCCACCCCCGGAAAAGGACCTGGAGTCAGTCGGAGACAGCAGGCGAGGAGGGCTCTGCTCGCCGCCCCTCCGTGGGACGGAGCGACAGCCTCTCTCCCAACTAACACTCCAAATTACTCACAGACACAGAGTGGCACTGAAGTGTTAATTTAGATGCAAAATTCAGAGCGGTATTAGCAGAGTTTTAAATGATCCATTTCTGTTTATACAGATAAAATCTGGCACATTATGCACAGTAAATTTACCCACTGCAAAGAGTTTCTTTAACTGGCTTTCTTCCAAATCAATTAACTTTTTATTTGTACTCAGGAATTGTTGTTTTGGGGGAAGATCAAGTTTTCTGCCTAGCATATGTCAATGAGTTTTTTTCAATCTCTGCAGCAGTTTCCTCTCCTCAATGCAAGTGTAAATGTGTAATTCTCATGTCCAAGTAAACGAGACTCTTGCCCTAAGCCCCAGACAAACAGGTGTAATGCTAACCGTCGCAGTGGAATTACATCAGCCAAATTTGGTCATTAAGTACCAAGCATTACCAAATTGTCTTTTTTTATCAACTTGCAGCTATATCAAGGGAATTCTTCTATCAGCAGGACTCCAGCCAGTAACAGCAGAAGACACACCTGTCAAACCAGCAGCCAAAGCTACTGGGCACATTGTTTAGCACTAGCTTAGTTACACATTACATTTGCAGTTCCTCGTTCCCAGTCTAGGAACACCTGGGTTGATATTTAGCTCCGTCTTCAGAGGAGGAAAGAGGGCAGAGCCGGACTGGAGGCTGGAAGTCAATTTTATTTGAGGCCTCAAATCTAGATTTTCTGGAGAGTAAATATTGGAGCTTCCTGATCCTTCAAAAGTCAGGAGAGCAACTCAGTCTTGGAACGTGTTCTTAATGGTAGCCCAATTTACAAGCTAATTCTAAGCCAGGCAAACTTTACTCTTGCATAATGCACCAAAGGTAAGGGTGGCAGGGGAAGAAAGGGTTAATTAATCTGACTGAAACCAAGTTGAGGTATCTTGAGCGGAAAACTCAAAATGCTTCTTATGCAGTTCTGCCGTGTGGGCCATGGGTCCATGCACCAGAAGGAGGAAAAGGAAGGAGCTGAACACAGACAGACAAGGGAAAATGAACAAACAAAAACCAAGGAAAGGAATGAGATGTGAGGCCATTTCCAACAAAACTGCCATCTAGTTTCTTTACATTTAACAGGGCCTTAAAATACACATTCGCTGCTGACAAAAAAGGACAGAAATCAGTGGGTATAGACCAGTGTGGCTCCCTTGGCTTATATTAGAGTGACAGCAGCTTACACCACCAGAAGCTCTGGCTCAAAGAGACGGAGTGGATGAACATAGCACACCAAAGACAGAAAATACAAGCCAACGATTATTTTGGAGTTTATCTTTGATCCCAGAAGATACTTCATTTAGGCAGGGATGTGACAGAATACTGTTCTATTTTAAAAGTCATGTTTGATCCTTTGCTTAGCAATATAAGCGCAGGAGTGCAAGGAGCACCAAGTGCTATAATTACAAGCGTGAGGAATATGCATGCCTTATTTCTCTCTTGTAATGGGAGAAGCATATTATTCACAATTATAGGAACTCCCCACGAGGAATGCAATTACTGACATGACATACATCACAAGAAATCCTACAACAATACTGTTACTATGTAAGCAAAGAGGTATTAAATCGGATACCTCGGGCTACCTGGGTTTGGAATCACAAGTCAAGGCGTAGCTGAGCCACTGTACGAACTCCTCTCCTGTATGCACAAGCAAGTAGACTAGTAAAACAAAGAACATGCATTTAAAGAGGCCCAAAGTCTTATCACTACTGGATATTTGGGAAGGCTGAGAAAAAACAGAGGGTTCTCTGTCCTTGCGTCACATCTAGCACCGTGCTAACACTGAAATGTGTCCACTAATGAGAATGAAATGTCCTTCAGCAGTTGCTGAGCAGAGAAGGGAGGTAGGACAGACTGTAACAGAGAGAGTAAACCTGAACATAGCCATGCTGTGGTGTATCATAATAGTAGAGATACTCTTTTGCAACCCTATTTCTAGTCTTGCAGAAGCTGACGAAGAAATTCTACTCTCTTCTGTGTCCTTAAGAGAAGAGCTATGCTGCAAGTGGGCCTCACATGACCCATGTGAAGCACAGTAGACCTGGTGGCACTTCACAGATTGAGTGATCACTGGTATCTTATGCAGAAGGGCTGACTTCTTCCATCACCTTGAGCCTGATCATGACTTGCCTGTAGACCTACTGTGATATAACCGGGCCAAAGCCCTCCACAGACCTCATCCTTAAAGCACTCAGAAGCCCTTGCCCCTGTGCCATTGAAACCAGAGCCTTTCAGTCTCGCAGGAGCAACCCTGCTTGACAGGACCATTCACTTCATGTCTATGCTTTTTGCCCATCCTGACTGCTAAAGCGGTCATCTCCAGCAGCTAAGAAATCAGAGAACCTGATCTCACCTCAGAGGCATGGTCCACACCGAGCACAGCGCAGCGGGAAGCTGCAGGACACTGACTTCAGTGTAGAGAGGGGCAAACGAAGGTGAACCGAGCACTTCTCTTGGTTTCTGGCCCACTTCATGAGCAGGGCAGAAGGAGAAACCAGGCTCAAGGTCTCCTTCCTCTTTGCTTCCCACAGCAGAAGCGAGAAACCAGAGGAGAGTGTTCCCACCTTCAGCAACATACAGAGATTTCATTTGTGCCTTGTCTGATAAAAGAGGAGATGAGAGGCATTTCCCTGTGCTATCCCAACCCATCTGTGCCTACCTAGGCACCACGAGGATACAGCCGTCAGCAAAGAGCAGGAGATCCTTCTAGCCATTAGAAAAGAGCTTGGGGTTTTGTCTAAATTGGGGAGCAAAGTTCAAAAGATGAAGATAGAACAGAGTCAACCTCTGCAAGCAGTGGTGGAAAATGTATGTTCCTACTGCACGACAAGGGACCACAAATCTCCCCAAAGATGCCAAATCCCACTTATGCGCTCTATCCCATGGGGAGCCTTCTGCATTCCCAACTCTTATCTCGGCTGTGTCAAATACACATACGTGTAGGGAAGGATTCAGTGGAGGCTTTGGAAGAATCGGCCCCCTACTTTTCCTGTTGTGGCAGAAGAGGATTCAAAGATTTCTAACGATGCATGACAAACTGTCCCATCTGCTGCCTTTGACAGGCTCTGCTGTGCCCCTAGTTTGTGAGGGAGAGAGAAGGGGGTTGTTCTTTGATGTGGACTTTGATATCTTTCCTTCTTTCTAATGATACAAAAAATAAAAATAAATCTTGCATCAGCCACAGTGCAGGTTTTCTCATGCTTCATTATGCTTCATGCTAACAGTACATGCAAAGAGGTGTAGTATGTCACCCTTGGGCCAGAAGCAGACATCAAAAGGTCAAACGGCTCAAATGAGATAAAAATGAAGTGTTTGGGAATATATATTCAATTCTTTTCCGTTTTCTTTTTCTTTTATAATTTTTTACACAATTCAAGCACTGAAGCCAAACCCCCTTCATCCAGGTCACATGACTGGCTACTTACCTTCTTATTTGGCAATAAAGTTTGCTCTAGACATGTTTTGACCAATATCTGATGTCTAAATATTACTGAGGTTGCATCTGTTTCAAAACGGGTCTGTGTTAAATCAGTCGGAGCGGAGAATTTACTCCAGCTTCTCCGTGGGTACCGCATGGAGCAAACACCTCCAGCCAAGTTACGGCCACGGACAGACATTAGCATCGAGCTGCCTTTGCTGCAAGTTATCCACATAAAGCTTTCGGTTGAGCTGGGCCCTTGGTGCAGCCCCCGGGGCTGAGATAGCTCAGGGACATCACTCGGTTTTGTTTCTCTTCCCTCACTGGATGTTTTGTTCTGATTTGGGCAGCATTTGGCTAAACTGGGGGGTGCGATCGAAAAGGGAGAGGTCGGTGCAGCGCCCGGGTACCGCATGGCACATGCACTGGGGCCTTTGCTGCAACCTCCTGTACTCCGCGCCTTTTCACAGCCTCTCAGCCACAGCTCAGTAAAGAAGATATCAGAAAATTTGTTAAAAAAGGGAGCAATTATAAGGAAATGCCCTAATGTCCCCGGAGCCTAGTGGGCATGTAAAAAACAGATTTTTAAACTAGCTCTAAGCATTAGAAACTGCAAAAACAGAAGAAAAGAAGAGGCATTAACATTAATCTGAAACTATAAGAGAACTGGAGTGAACAGAATAAATACTCCTGTTTGAGGCTGTATGGGAGTTCTTCCTAGCATGTGCGAGGTGCAAGGTTTCACATGGAAATCTCACCTCTAATGAAGGCTTGCTGCACACCTAACCTGATAGGTAGATATAACAAAATCCATCTGAATTTATATTTTTATTGTAATATCAAAATTTTGCTACAAATAAGAAATTTATTTCATTTTTAAAGACTAGTTTTGGGTCTCATCATTTGGGGGGAGAAGAAATGCATTCTCCTCAATTTCTCAAAGCATTTTTTTCCAAGCATAAAGCTTGGTGCTTCTGGAAAATTTTCTCTCTCTGTCTATATATATATATGTATATATATTTAATCTTTGAGCCAGCTGAGTGGCAAGAAGTAAGCTTTCAATATTCTTTTTACTCACATTCCTTTGGTGAAGATTACTCAGAGCTGCTTAAATGAAAATCAAGAGATTTGTCATGTATTAGCTCCTAGCGAGGACAAGTATATTTAGAAAAAATATTTGAGGCTAAGATTGCTGCATTTAAAAGCCACCTATTATTTGTGCATGGCAGATGACTTTCTGTCAAATATTTGCATCCCCCTCTGGGCTCCGGGGGTTTTGAGACAAGGTGAAAATGCAGCTCCAAGCGTACATAGACCCTTTTTTGAAATTCAGAGCCCCTAGTTGCCTGTCGTGGCCCCATTGACCAGCCTCGCCGGGGAATGCCCTCAACGGGCACTTAGGGGAGAACATGCTCCTCTCAAAGTCAAGTCAGGGGCATGGTTTTACCTAGCATGAGGACTTGATATAGGCAATGAGAAAAAATCTCGCTTATTGATTGAGGGCTGGGTTTGACTCCTGCTTTTCTTTTTGCATGCAAAATCAGGGTCTTCTTTTGAACATCAAATACATGGTTGCAGTGTTTTTAACACAATCTTTTCTCCGTGGTCAGTAGAGTTGCATCAGCAAGAAAAAGAGACCACTACATTTATCAGGTACGAAACACTTCATTCTTACTTTGCCCACTGAAATAAACTCATTTCAAAGTACAAAGAGCTGCAAAAAGAGGCTCCTTTGCTTGCATATGATGTGAAGTGTTTCATCTTTTAGAAAGTAGATGGTTTAGTTTATATTGGCTTTGTGGGGAAATATTCCATCTTTCTACATTTGAGGACAATCTGATAAAATATGAGATTATAAAAAGATATGATTTTCCTATCAAACACCTAGAAGAAGACTGAAAAAAATGCTACTGAAGAAAGTGATGGTTATTGACGACTGTACAAATGTCTCTTTTTTTTCCCCTTTGGCTTGCCTAGTGTGAGAGCCCATTCCTGAAAGTAAATCAGAGTGTATCCAGTGTAGCAAGCCCTTCTGAGTCATGATTTAGCAAGCTGCATTGCTAAGCGATCAATGCCGTCATATAACTGGCATGAAAGGGGTTTGACATTAAGCAAATCAAAAATCCAGAGAAAGCGGCATTTTGGTGAATCCTAACCTAGGCGAGTATTGGGGAGATTCTTTAGAAGAATACATGGGTCCTTTGGTTGGATACTTCTTATGCCGGGGAGTTGAAGGGGGCGGGGGACCCACAATCATATCTATCCTGGCAAAGTAAATAAGAAAAAAGACACCAGCAAAATGCATAATGAAGCAACATGTAGAGAAAAGTTGGTCAGAAAGTTGCAGAAAGAAACAACTGAAAAACAGAACGACAGAGAGAGAAAGAGAGAGAATTTGAAAATATATTCCGCTCGAAACAGAACGCACTCCTCTATCGCCTGGTTGTTGGTGAAAGGCAGAATCTTCCCCGACCCCAGGCAAGATTCGGAGGGTTAGGAGCACACACACACCGCTGCCCGTTAAAGGAGATTCCCCCCGACATGTAATAGGAAACATGCTTTACCCTCTGGAATATATTTGCATATATGTAGCAGTATCCCGTTGAAACAGCTGGATATAGAGCATATATTCTCTTTTCAATTACAGTGCTAGATAACACATCCTCAGCTAGTGCAGAAAAGCAAGAGCCGTTGGAGTCAACGAGATAGGCTGCAGGATTGTGTAATTCAATGGGTGGAAGACATCCATGGATGGCAAGGTGTCGGGATGAGACACAAGACAGGCACAGTACTGAAAAGAGCACATTACACACAGACCACAGTGACAGAGGCATTCATGGTTAAAGAGGAAAGTGCATGTAAACATCCCAGAAATTTGCTTGAATACAGCTTTCATCCAACAAAGCCCTGGCTTAGGGAGGTCAAAACCAGCCCCGCGGAACCGAGCTGGCAGGGAGAACACATTGCCCTGATTGCTGGAAAAAAAGGGAGAGAAACAGATGCCGCCCTCCTCCGAGCTTTGCTGTGACAACCTCCCTGCGCCCCGCTGCTGCCTTTCGGGCCAGGGTCAAGCCAAGGCTGATGGACACAACCCACGTTCACGCTAGGGCCGGTCGATCGTGCCACAGCTGTCCCACGCGCACCTCCCCTCGTCTAGAGGTTGCCCCTTTCCCATCTTAGTACCCGATGGATGGCTAGGACATCTCTTGGTGCCTATTTAGCTGTGATGGTCAGTGCATCCAAAGGCAAGCACTGGCTCTGCTTGTTTTCCCACCACTGATCTGCCCAACGGACACAGCCGTGGGGTTGGCAGGGATCTGGGGTCTGGTTCTCAATGTGGGACATGGAGGACTCAAGTTGTCAGATTAAAAGAATTAGCTCAGATCCTCTGTTCAGGGGATCGCATTCACCTGTTCTTTCTAGGGAGAAATAATTTGGTGATCCTTATGGAAAATGAAATTCTAAAATGCCCTTCTCAGTTCTCTCTCAGTTGCCCAGTCTTGAGTCTCTTTTTCACGTCTTCCCCTATTAAAACTAACTCGTCTGCCCTTAACATTTCAGCGCAAAGGCTGAAATCCAGCACTGCTAAACCACAGCAATGTCGGTGGGCCCAGATGTGAAATTCCCTTCTGCCTGTATGCTTGGCCGGCCAGGCTCCAGCTGGATTCCTCCTAAAACAGCTCAGAGGACCTAACCCCTGCAAGAAATCACTGCATCCTCACTGCCACCTCTGCTCTTAGAGGAGCCTCAAAACACCAGGATATCAGACTTATTTTGTATCGCTCCTAGAAAGGTGGCAAATAAGCCATATTCCCCTTTGGACCACGGCACCAAATCCTTGCTATGCTGCAGGGAGCAGTGCGTTGCAGCGCAGATACGCACCAGCCCGCGCCCTGTCCTACCTACGTGATGCACTATAATGATAGGAGCTGCTAAAGGAAACGCTGTGGGAGGATGCGCTGCGAACGCCGTCCTTCGTGCGGGTACCGACACCACGGGGAGGAGGGAGGAATCTTTCTAGGGCTCCCAGGGCAGTCCTAGAGCGGGCAGTAAAGCAGTTTTATTGGCATAGCACCACTGCTTGCTCTACTCTCCCTGCCACCGCCATCCCTGCAGGTCCCACCCACAAGCACCAAGGATTTCCTCCAGGATTTCTCTTAGGAAGAAAAAAATCAGTCGCAGCTGCAAAGGAAAGTGTGTCTATCACGGCAATACCTCCACGATTAGCAAAAGCAGTGAAAAAGTGAAGCAAACAGAGGAGTCTCTTGCCTGGACTGAAGGTTTTTAATCCGGGAGAGCATGTCCAGGTGCCCAGCTGAATACTGTTCAATGACGTCCATCACGTCATAGGGCCGGAGGCTCTCCTTAAACTTGCGCTTGGAGACGAGAAATCTCATGATGCTGCAGGGAGACAGAGAGGAAAAGGCAAATCTAGTCTCCGGGCTGGAGCCTGAGCTGCTTCGCGATAGATAAAAACACTGCGGGGAGCTCCTTTGGGCGGAAAATGGAACAAATCCCAGCACTGCGGTTTGGAGAGGATGCGGCAGTAGGAGGAAGGGGGGGATCCGCGGGGGTCTCGCGGCACGGGTCTGGCTGCGCGAGCCACCTCGCCGCCCCGCATCTGCAAGTGTCAGCATTAAACAGAGCCAGCGAGAACACGGATCGGGATGTACCGCTGCAGGGGATTTTCCTGTTTCTCCACTTATTCCTTCCCTCAGCAAAAATTACTCTTTCTCGCAGAGTTTTCTGCAAAGGAGGGCAGCCCACCCAGGGGAAAGATAGCCAGCGACATGGAGATTGCAGCATTTTCCACCACTTTAAATTTCCTTTTTTTTCCCTCCCCTATTTTTCACTTTTCCTGACCACCGCCCTCCTCTCCCGCTCTTACCACACTGCCCTGATGCTGACTTTCAGTCCCGGCGTTAAATCTTCCGTCACAAACTCACAGTTGCAGCTTTTGTTCTCGTCGGGGATGTCTTCTCCGGGGAGGCTTGCTTCTGGGTTCGAAAGGGGAGGAATAAGGGCCCAGGCGTCACGGCTTGCGCGGGAAGGGAGAGCGCGTCGGCTGGCCAACAGCGACCGCAGGGACGGCACCGGGGCGCGTTTGCTGAGCATCCCCCGACACCCTTCCCTGGGCCGGGCTAAGGTGACACCCAGCTGCTCTGTCTCAAAGTGCTTCGGATGCCTGACCACTCCTCTCCCCCATCCCTATACGCTTAAAATAGGTGGTAGCAGTGGTTTTTCCTCTTGTTTATACTCCTGCCATCCTCAAAGCCAAAGGGCTGCAAGGGGGAAGTCCTACGTCAACGCCACGGCTCCCAGCTCTAGGTGGGACAGGAGAGGGTGGCCGGGGACTGGCTGGGGACCCGGGGTCCCGCGCGGGGCCGTCCCAAGGTCTCACCTTCCGAATTTTGCCTCGACGCGGCGCCCTTGATGCGGAAGGCTTGGCGGGCTCGGCTGCGGTCCCCGAAGCTCCAGCTTTTGGGCACTTTGCTGGGGCTGTCCTCGATGCTCTGGTCAGCGCTGGGGGATCTCCGGATGCCCTGAGCCTGTGGAGAGCCTTTCCCTTTGGTGCCAGCACCGCGGGGACTGGAGAACACACGATCTTTCAAACTGACCTTCTGACTGTTCAGAGAAACACGGTGAAACAAAGACAAAAAGGAGACAGCAGGAGGAGTCATTCTGGAAACCACGCAGTCCTTCCCCACCAGCCATCAGAAACCAAGAGCGCTTCGAAGCAGCGGTGAGATGGAGCTTGGCCGTCGGTACTTTTTTTTTTTTAATTATTAATTTTGATCATTTGATTTGATTTTGGCTTTTTGAGAAAGCGCCGTGGAAATGTGTCCACCATAATGAGTGAGATGGGAATGATTATTAAGAGAGAAAAAGTAATGAGGACTTAAACAGAAGCCCCTCGTGGGATGCCAGGGCTGGCGGGACAGAATGACGTCAAACGATGAGGTTATGATTCCTTAAATCACTGATCGGGGCCGATCAGGAGCCAGGAAGCTTTTCTTTCACAACTGCCTTCCAAAATCCTACAGCCAATAAAATACTAACAAAAGCCTTCACCTGCAACTTTTAACCTTTCTTGGAAACACTTCCAATTCTAGTGTTCAGACCTGTCCTTTCCCCTTCTTCATAGCCAGTCTTTCCTCCCTCCAAAAACACGATCTGACCTTTTTATATTTTCAGAAGAGTTTGTCTTTTTCCAGTCATAAATCTTAAGTGAATACTAAAATATGCAAGTCCCATATTTCCTAGAAAGATTCAATCTAAAAGTTAACTAACATTGATCTGCAGGTCTAGTATGGGTGTCATAAATATTTCAAGCAAAATTTTACTACTTCAGAGTATTACATTTCCTTGCTGTTTCTCTGTTAGAATCCTATTTCTTTAATAATATGCAGATTATTGTTTGAAAAGAAGATCACTCTTGGAACAGAGATGATCTCACTGAGGAATGATCTTCCGAGACAG
Source organism: Dromaius novaehollandiae (assembly GCF_036370855.1). Classification (NCBI taxonomy): domain Eukaryota; kingdom Metazoa; phylum Chordata; class Aves; order Casuariiformes; family Dromaiidae; genus Dromaius; species Dromaius novaehollandiae. The sequence continues at coordinate 19,369,969 of NC_088113.1, forward strand.
CTTCGATTATTCTCAAATTTCCCAAATTTAAATTAAAACCTTCACCCAAATGAAGATGATGAACTTGCACGTGAAAATTAAAAAAAAAAAAAGATTTTGCGTAACTTTATGAAAGGGAAAACTTTACAGAGACAGCACTGGCAGAACCAAATTGCAAACAGTTCTAGATAATTTGATCTTTTCTAAATAGAAATTGATTATCAAAATATATTAACTGAGGTTAGACAACTACTGCAGTACACTTGTGCATGTAGCTATTAGCTTATAATATGGGCAAATCAAAACTGAGTCAAAACGAGGATTTAATTTCCAAGTACTCTCTACCATTGCGATAGCCACTCATCCTTCTGGTGCAAATCATCTGACTCAATCCGAGGGAAGACCACTGCAGCAATTTTGACTTCCACATCAAATTTCCAGGTCACCAACCAAAGACTGATTTTTTTTCTGTCTCTCAGCAATGCCACCTTAAAACTCATATACAAACAGTCCTCCTTTGCCTCCAAAATTGGCAACTAAGCTTCTCCAATTAGAATTTAGCTGCTGATATTTGAGGCAAAGTCAAGCCTAGCTGCCTTTTCCCCAGCCGTATCAGTTGTACTGTGCTGACAGGAACAGACACTTGTTTTTGTCGGTAAAGGAAGAAGACGTGACTTGGAGACACACGGGGAGCAGATTTGTTGAGTAAGAAGGTGCTATTTTTACAAAGTCACGTTACACTGTGAAACACTGAACAGTTACACAAAGAGAAAGGTGCTTAGGCAGCATTTTTCTGCGTTGCACAGCTTGATCCCGGGGAGGGACCATCGGCCCCACACAAAGCCCGCAGAGCTCGGCAGGAAAATCCCTTCCTGCCCTGCAGACCGACAATTACTCGTGGCCATTTTTTGGACAACAATCTCAAGTCGAAAGATAACATTTGAGAGAAAATAAAATTAGTTTGTGATCAATTTATAAATAGAAACGGCAGAATTAACTCAATGCATGATATATTTTTAATTTCATGAAACTGCGTAGAGTATTGGAGATTTCCTTCCCAGAGTGCTGAACACCTCCAAAGTATAGCTGAAGCCCATGGGACTAACAGATGTCCAGCATTTCGGAAAGCAGATTGGAGGTACAAACTGGAATAGGAGTTTATGAACAGCATGTGCCTAAATACCTTTCTGGACGTAAGCCTTAGGCCCTGATGCTACCCAAATCATTGTATATAATGAGTCAAATGCTTAAAAGCAATTCTCATCCTGAGTTTCTTGAAGCAGAAGCCAGATTGAAATTGTATTTGACATTTGCCTCTAAACAGGCCGTTTAGATTTCTTTTCCTTTGTTTTAGTTGATTTTAAAGGAGAGTATTCCTGAAATCTACTGCATTTTAGTAGTACTAATGATTTGAACAACAAGGTCTTTTCTAAAACAAGTTCTGTATAAATCAACACAACACCAATATTCAGAATTCAAAGCAATCTCTTTATGCCTCATCCTCCGACGAGCTGCTCCCATCACTGACCTCAGTGACAACTGAACATCCTCAATACGAAAACCCAGTTGCCTATCAATGATTAAAGCGGGGTCTTTGTGGCCCCTCTTCCCCTCTCACAATAGATGGGCTGGAAATGTTTGCGAGATTCACAAAAGGCAAAAAAAGAAAGCGTTGAACTCAGCAAGGAATATGAATGAGAGGTTTCAAGCCTGATAGCATGAGGTGCAATACTTTTCCTCATTAAAAAAATCTCTTATAAATCAGATGAACAATTGAGATCTGCATGTTTTTTTCCCTGAGTATCCACTCCTCAGACCCCCCCCCCCAACCGCTGATATAACTCCCTTGTTTCAACAAAGACAACACGAGACAACATGAACAACTCATTGAAGTTTTCCTTCTGCCATGCAATTCCTTCACTGGAAGTGACAGCTGGAATTCACATGCAAGTGTAATCCCTGCAGAGGAGAGTGCTGTTGGAGGGCTGCAGGAGCTGGTAGGAAAGAGTCCAAAAGAAATGTATATACACACATATATATATATATGTTGTCAGCTAATCCAAGATCATGTTCTCATTCAACCAGAAAGTCATGCAAAGTGACGCAGAGTGTCTCAGAGAAGTGGTATTTAGATGTCAATCAAGCAGATGGGCCTCAAGTCAGTGTAAGTGAACGTGTTGGTGACATGAGCATGAGGAAAGCGGCAGCCCAGCCACACACCACACCACGAATGGAAGCTGGCAATCACGATGACGAAGGGCGGCGTGAGCACAGAGCACGCGTCCTGCTCGTCCTAAGGGGAAGGGAAGGCAAAGAAAACTGCGTGGCTTTGTAACGGGAGACGCAGACTACGAGAAGTCGGAACTGCAAATAGGGACATGGTTTAGTTCCCAGATCTTCACGGCTACGTTCAGTGGGTACCTATTGAAAACTTATTAAATGGAAACTATGTTTGCAGACTGACTTCAGGGAAAGTTTACAGGACATTCAGCTTTTGGCTGTATTGTATCAGCACTTCTTTAAAATGTGGATTCCTTATGTTAGTAGTAATTTTGGATCAATAAAAATGACCACTTGTAATCTCCTGTCATTGATTTTAAACTACACTTAAGCAATTCTTCTGTTTTCTCCTTCTATTTTAGAGGCAGCAAACGTTAGCCAAACTGAGTTAGACTATCATGGATTCAGATCCATCTCTGCACACAAACTCAACTAAAACCAGTGTTTTTTCTTCTGAAAAGCTATGGCCAGGAGGAGGAAGTTACCTCCCGCTGGTAAATGAGGTAAATGGTAAATAATTCTTTGATGCAGAGTTTGTGCTCAGCTCATGGCACACGAGAACAGCTTGTTAGAAACAGGCAGAAGTGCTAGGAGTGAATTTTAGCCTTTGTGGGTCACTGGGCTCTTGTCTGGTTGCAGGTGTGAATAAGAGACAGAAATCAATTACTGGAAACATCAAGGAAAGGAAAATATGCCTGGGTGTGCAACACCTGCTGTGCCTAGAGCAGAAATCAAGAGGACCGGGTTCATACCTGGTCCACCCCCCATGATTTCAGAAAAGCCATTGCTTCAAGGATGGAGTTTCTAGAAACAGGCAGCTTGGGCACAGGGAAAAAATAAAGAAAAAGAGCCAGTGATTGCTGTCACGGAGAACTGTCTCTTCTCTTCCTCCTGCAACAGCAGCAGTGTTAGACCTGGGGTGAAGGACAGCACTGAGTTTGTGATAATTGGGAAGCCTGGAGCCGCACCGTCCCCACGCCACCACGTCAGCCTGGGGCCAGCCTGGGCATGGGGCCTCGTGCCCGGGGAGGGCACGTGAAGGGACACCACAGACAGAAACGTGCCTGGCTCCAGCCCTTAACCTTGGCTTTTGGCATTTTTCAACATCACTGGATGCTCAGAACTTGATCGGTGCCTTGTGCTGTCACCCCCCTGCTCTTATCACACGGCTTTTGTCCCTCACGGTTTTGCAGTGGCTTGAACCGGTGTCAGGAAGATTGCTGTCAAATGCCACCCCGCACATGCCCTGCATTTTCAAGAAACCTTTTGCTATTTTCCAGCTCGGCTGTTTTGCATTTTGTAAGCAAAGCAAAACAGCTAGATTACATCCTTGAGCCTGGCCAATTATTCTTTTAACAAGGCTTTTAGAAACACATTGCACCCAGACCCACAGGCCAGTCAAGGGGTCTGCAACTACCTTTCCTTTACGGGTCCGTGTGCCATTCCTTCCTACTGGCAGGTATAAATCTGTGGTGCCTCCGCGTCCCTGGGTAGACTCCAGATAGGTCTTTTACAAAGCAGAATATAATAGACTTGCTAAACTGGCTTGGTATAGTTACATTATTGACTAAAAATGCACGCATTATTGCATTTATTGACTAGAGATCATTGTTTTAGTACATTAAGGAACCACTGCTCGTAAGGAGTTTTCTATTAATTTACCTACATTGAGCTTTCCCTGATTGCCCCACTGTGCCGTAATGTTCAGTTATTTCATCATGTGCATCTTATCTGCGGGTGCCTTAGCACTCACATCAACACGGAGGAATTTTTGCTTTGGGTGAATGCAGGCAGACAGCCCAACGGGTCTAGCAAATTCAAGGTTAATCTATAGTTTTGCTAAAGCACAGTGTGTATGACACTGTATGCAGGATGGATGCAGGTAACAAAGATGCCCCTGTAGCTACACCAAAGCTCAAGACTTCTTCGTGCCTGGAAGAACTGCACTGTGTAGTCCTCCTTCTCAGGATCTCCAGTGGAGGAAGAAGATGTTTAGATAACGATTTGTTTCATCCTCCCTTTCCCTCGTAGAACTCAAGATGGGGGAGATGAAATGAGGACCACAGGGGGAAGGAATTCAGTAGAAAATAGGAAAATTTATAGTGGCTTTATCAATTAAAAAAATCATGCCTAGGAAGACATGCAACTCCGTTTTGCTAACAAACACAAGACTGGGAACAGACCAGTTAAGATCAGAGTGGCTGATTTTCCAGAGAACAGAACTGGACGTGGACAGGTGAGAGGACAGCATCATGAATGTCACTGCTGGTTTTAAATTCTGCCAAAAACAACTCCAATGCTAAGCAACTGAAAGCAGCCCTTCTCCGGGGAGGGGTCCCTGCTTGCAATAGGCCTCTGCCTCCGAGGACAAAACAACCTCCCCTGGCAAATGCAAACACTGCAGATGACATGATAAATTCTTCAGCTAGACTATTAACCAAATCTTTGCCTCCTGGAAATTTGTTGAACTACTCTCTGTGCAGCTGATGATCACCCAATATTTAAGCCAGTACTTTCAAGGATAAACTCCGAGGGAGGTCACAGCACCATCAAACACATAGCAGGAGGCTAACTCAAAGATTCAGGCTATTTACCCAGGTACAGAGGAGCTGCCTGGAGGGAAAACTGCTTATCATGAAACCTAGATCATGCCCCCTTCCTCTTTGTTACCCATTCAGAGATGGGATTTACCAGGCTGATTCTGACCTTACACTACACGCAAGGCTCAGGTGTGCCTCCCTACCTCTAGTCTGACGGACAGTAAAAATAGCCAGCAAGAAAAAAAATAGTAGGAAAGCAAAAGATACAAGTTGGAACAATTAATGGAGAAAACCATAGATACATGTACTTTTTAACTGTAGTTTATAGGCTTTCTGACAGAGACAGACTGGTGATTTTGAGAATTAGAATGGATTCCAAAAAAGAGCATGCAAAAATCCGATTTCACAAACATGCTGCATCACTCAGTGCCCTGCCACTCCTGGGCTTACCATCCTGCCCTCGCTTCGGGGGGAAGCTGGCTCATGGGGTTTACCTGTCAGCATTCAAAGCATGCAAACTCTGGGCATTAGTAACTTGAGAAAGTGCATGTTTGCTGCTGAGGAGCAGTGTCTGGGGCAGGGGAAGAGACTCTCTTCCAGTGTAGGCATGAAAATAGATGGATCTATACGTAAGGAAAATTATATATATATATGTATATACACACACATATATATATCTGTGTACCATCATGGTCATCAGATGGGTGCATTAAGGGACGCACATTGGGTGTTCTTTGAAGCTGCCTAGCAATTGTCAACTTGATGAAAAAGGTAATGACTGCACGTACGAAGCCCTCTGCTCTATCTCTCTGTTTCCCCTTGGATCTAGATACAGAACCATTCCCAGTCCTACTGTCAACGCTAAGGGGAACACGTATCCCTATGTCTAGTGGGACAGGCTGAGATTAGTCCTTCTCTAACTGCGTAGTAGAGGTGCTAGATAGGCAAGCCATGGCTTCCAAATGCCACAAAACCAGGCAAGGTCAATTTGCCGGTGTTCAGAGAGCCAAAGGAACGGTGATCGAGCGGAGGTGGGACGCTGGGATTTCTGAGGCTACTGACTTGATATTGCTGCACAGTGCAGTTCAATTTGCAAGGGTTCCCTGGACCTTGAGGAGGGATGGAGCGATAGGGAGGAAGGGGTCTTTTTTTTTTTTCTCTCATTTTCCATCATTTATGAAACTCCAGTTCCTGGCCTCCTTCACTGCTGAGCAGTCACTGGCTTGCTAGCCCAGACCAAATTCCCCATCCTCGTCTCTTTGATTCGTGTGCTCTGCATGATTGGCAGACAGGGAAGCCTCTAATTTCTGTGCAGGCAATGGGGAGGCTCTTTCTTTTTTTTTTTACTCATCTAGTACCTCTATTAAGCAGAGAAGTGATCAGAACGGGTGGTAGCAGGGTAGAGGGAGAATGAGCCGTGCAGCTTTTGATTAGTTCCGTGCGACGCATTTCCCGTGGTACCTAGAGTTTCCTGAGCAGCATCCGCATAGTGACTCTCTGCACGGTTTGCTTTTACTGGAAATGAGGGGAGAGTAAAAATTAGACCTGGAAGCAAATGCCAAACAGGAAACTTGATTACTGACTCTAGGTTTAAAAGACAGGTGTTTTGAGGGCCGGGTTCATGACAGGATTTTTCCATTTGAGCTTTAAATTAAAAAAAAAAAAAGTTCATGGGGATTCCTGAAATTAGTCTGTCTGTGATCAAATGCCATTATCAGAATGACTCATTCTGCATTGAATTGGTGGCATCAGTTCATCTACAATTGACTTGACTGAGTTCTGCAGGAAGATTTTCTTTTTTTGTTGGGAATAAAAAGTGTTCTCTTCTTCCTCTAAACAGATAAAAAAGAACTTTTTTTTTGGCCTAAGTCACGGAGAGCCAAAAATTTAACTTGTTTTCTCCAACAACATCCAAAAAAATCTTAATTTTTTCCTTTTTTCTCCTTTTTCAGAAAAAAAACTCACCAAAAGATCTAGTTAATGTGTGAATAAATTGCACTTCCCATACAGGCAATAGCATTAGATTAAGCCTGGCATTAAAAAACGTATACATACATAAATGGAGTGTGGTGCAGTCCCCTATGGGAAGGAATGTGAACGTCGACGTTCACGTGGCTGTTTTTCGCAACGCTTGTCAGACAGGCCGCTAGCACTTGTGGGGAGTTACTGACTTTGTTAAGGCACCACCTCGGCTCCCGTGAACCCATCCCGAATCACTGCTCAGGCACTCCCCTACCAGCCGATTGCCACCGCGACTAGGGTTCTCCACGCCATGGAGCAGCCCTCTACCTGCGTGATGGTAATGAGGTGGCCCACATCACCCCACCCGGAAAGGATCCGCACAGCCACCAGCGGGTGTTACTTGCTGAGCTCACGGAGAGACTGAAAAGGCTGAAGGGTGTAAAAACCCAGTCTGGTTTTAAATTTGAACTTGGCAATCTGCAGAGTTGCTCACGGAGGGAATTTGCAAGTATTCGCTCTGCTTCGCAGCATCCCGTGCAAGTTTGGCTGGTACCACCCTCTCTTTCCTTAGGACTCCTAAGGCACCTGCAAGGAGCCCCCGCGTCCCCAGGGAGCCCCCGGGGCCAGCGGGGCTACCGGGGTGGCTCCAGAGCTGGGGTCTGAGCTTCACGGCATGGGAGCGGGGTATTCGGCATGCAGAGCCCTGGGGAGACGCATCGGTTACCCGGCTGCTCAGTCTCCTCCGCAGTCTCTACACTACAGAAAGAAGCAGTCCCTTCTGTGCAAATAATCCGCTCCCCTAAAGGCAACTGATTATTTCCAGATTACTGTCAGTCCCAGCATGAGTCTCTGATACCAGTTTAATCAGCTGAAAGGTCGAACGCCAACCCAGGCTAACGTGGCCCATTGGGCTCCTGCGGTTGACATCAGCTTCCACAGGCAGCAGTGGTTGGAGTCCCACCTCTGACCCCCCACGCTGGGTGACCAGGGGCCCACTGAGTCGACCAGAGGCATCCTCCAGTGCATACAAAAGCCTGAATCACACCCCTGAACAGAAATATCGATCTAGTGTGTATCTCGGACAGACACATACATACACTTTTATATACATATACACATATGTATATAAAACCAACACACACACACACACAGATACACATACAGGTTACAAATTGGCCCAGTCCAGCATTCATTCAAGGTAATGGCCAAGGTTTTGCTGAGTTCACTATGGTCAGGGACAAATCAAACATGAGGACAACCTTTAAAAAGGTTCCCCTCGTTACCTACAAGACTTAACTCATGCTGGACAAAGTAATCTGATTTTTAGCTTCCCAGTTCCCCGGAATCCTTCTGTTTCTTTTTCTCTGATATTAATGTATTACGATGATCATTTGGGTCACCGCTTTTTTCACTTTTGCCCAATCATGTTTTGGAAAGTACCAGTGGACCAAATCTGGTCACAGATGCCTTCAGATGTTTAACAAACCATTTGTTAAAGCACATCTGGAGTGCACATTTCACAGAGGAGTCTCCATAGTCCTGGCTAACCATATGTTTGTCCTTTTGGTGTTACAATCAGAAGACAAAATAAACAGAGACAAGGTGCCACAGTGAATTTTCAGCCTGATTAGCATACGAGTAAGCAAAGCCCATTAACCACTCCGAATCGCTAGCTTTCCACAGTGGCAGTGGTGAGAAAAGCCCCACCGCCCAGCAGCCTTCCTTGGCTGGCAGTACGAGGCAGGCAGGACTCAAGGTCAGACCCCGCTCAAGTGTGGTCCCGCAGACGTGAACGGGGGTAACTACTTCTGCAGCACGACTCGCCCTTGGGAAGTGCAGCCGGCCACTTCTCCTGGCCAAAGCAGATCGTGGGGTGGACACACAGACAGCACCCAAAGCCATCGGCCACAGAGGGAACCGTGTAAGCGGTTTTTAAAAAAGGGGAGAAAATAAAAAGGGGGAGGGTACGTAGCAGGTAGCAGAAGGGCAGCATCTTTTGTGCTCATCACAGCCCGGGCTCCATGTCACGGGGAATGAGCTCATGTCTCCCAGGAGCAGATCAGCACACGACTTCACGCTACTCGGGCATAGATGGATGTAGACAAGCTTGCAGTGGAAAACAAAACAGAAATGAGAGAGAAAGGACATAACCCATTGCCCAGATAGGCTGTCCCATTTATCTCCAAGACCAAATCAAAAGCCACCGGAGTAAAACAGATGAACCCCAGCCTATGGCATGCTAACGTGCTCACTCTGGGACGGGCACCCATGCCCGGGAGACGGCGAGGCCTCCCTGCATCGCACCTCCCTCCCTGGGCAGCAGCTCCCGGGGCAGGAGCGGCCTCGGAGGCTCCCTGCGGGCTCGGGGTCGACGGGATGCACAGGACGTGCTCGGACCTTGCAAGGCAAAGCTTGCTTCCCACGTTCACGTGAGCCGTGCTGGCATCTCTGCTCAACTTAAAACCAGCTGTTGAGACGTAACGTAGCAGAAGAGCCCTTTCTGCTTGCTCTAAGGACTCTGCGGTGTATCAGTTATGCAAAGAGGGATATAGGAAATCAGCCACTCCCTGCACGTAACTACAGCAGATGGAAGAGTTACGCATGCCCGGATCAGAGATGATATGTTTCCTTACACCGAGGGAAATGGAAAGTGCTGAATCCTGCACCAGCTGCAGCAGCAGAAGTGCGGTGCCGGGGTCTGCTATGAGAATTAATTCACACTGAGGAGTTTCCTTAGTGAAACAGTCATTAGTGACAAGCCCTGGCTGGATGATTAACCATCGAGTGGGTTGCTAATTACAGCTCCACAAAAGGGATGCATTTTCTCATCTTATGACAGTCTAAATCTAATCAAAACTACAGCCGGATGACACACTGAGTATCATCGCGAGGCTGCCGAAAATCAAAGTGGGTAAGATGTCGGGATGTGACTGCAAAAGATCCAGGAACTTTTATTCAAGGAATCTCAGATTTGGGACCCTGTAAAGGTAGGGTCCTCTGAGCGAAATGCCTCCCTGGGGTCTGAGGCATGATCAGACAGACAAGAGCAGTGGGAGAAGGTAGAAGTGATACTGCCCCAACAAGATGCAGAAGGAAACAGCTTTGACTGTGCTATGGCCGCTGTACTGAACCATCTGGAAAGTCCTCTAACACCATAGACATGCCAGCTGCAGATCCTCAGAGTAAGCACTCCTCGGCTCAGGTTTAGCATCTTATGACAGAGGGCAACAAAACCCATTAGCGTTGCAGGAGATGCACTACAGGACTAAGAAAAGAGTATTTGGAAATGACCCTGAGCAAGGAGCTGAATGTAGTAAGAAATATGATGAAAAAGGGCAGTGGAAGGGCATTTTTACTTCTTTTCGTGACATAAGATTAAGAAAACAATGTAGAAAATAAACAGGGAAGAATCTGCAACCTATAGGAAGAAATATGAAATTTTAGCTAGTGTATTAACTAGTGAAAACAAACCCTGCAAGACAGGACTGAGGTTCAAAGGGAAATGTGCACAGAAGTAAAGACAGTGCCTGCAACCGCAGGGGAGCTGGCTGGTGCATCCCTACATGGGACCATCAGTCCTCAGATGTCTTCAGCTGTGAAGCTGATTGGTTTGAAAAGAGATTTCTTCTCACTACACAGTCACATGCCGCTGAGAAATGCGGATTTATCCTTTGAGGTGTCCAAGGGCATGTGGCCAAGACGCTGGTCTGCTCCAGGACAGCACTTCCCACGTAATGTTCCCTGTTTAAGTAATGCTGGATGGAGGCTGCCTTCCCTCTCACTACACCGGCTGAGACCCCAAGTAGGAAAAAACCAAATTCTGGGTAGTTGAAACATGATCTTGGTGATTAAGTTTATTTGGCAGGAAGTGGATGGAGTGCTATGGAAATTCTGCTTGCAAAGAAAAGCTCAAATGAAAGACAGAAAAAAAAGAGTAGAAAAAAGGGAGGTCGAACATCTCCTCCCTTTAGCTGGCACCATATCTGCCCAGGTATCTTTGGTTGGATTTTGTACCAGGAAAAAATCAGTTTCTAGCCTCTTATAAGCTAAAAGACATAGCAGAAAGTTACATCTGTGAAATGCCAGCCTTCAGTTATACTTTCAAAACCTGGCAAATGGCAAAACATAGTCAGTGTTTAACATATTTAGGCTGTAAGCTAAGTTTTGTAGTATGGGATGGAAGATCAAAAAGCCAAGCAGATGATCTCCACAGATTATCAGTTTTGTGTCTTGCTTCCCAAGAAAAAATGGAGATCCAATCCCAGAATTACTTCTTAAAAGAACTGGGAAAATATAGGAAAAATTCCCAGAATTAAATATGTCCAGATGGATGAAAAGCGTATCCCAAATACCAGCCTCATTGCTTTCCCTGGGACATCTGAATAGATAAACTCCCCATCAGGTCAGGATTACGGCTGGCCTAGGAAGGCGCTCGCCGCGTCTCAGAGCGTGCCTGGCTGAGCACGCCCTGCGTCGCGGACTCGAGGCGTGAAAGAAAGACAAAGCAGCGACTGTGCTTTATCCGGGGGTTGTGAGGCAACAGGGAGAGGGATCGGGAGAGGACGTCTCTACCACACACCGTCGTGCCACGTCAGGGACCCCTCTGTGCCCAGCTGAGCAGCGGGGCCATGCCTGCACCGCCAAGTGCCCTGCAGCTCCAAGAGCTCCGAGGAGCCGCTCGGGAGGACTTGCTAACTCGGTGACGTGGTGACAGCTTTGACGGCCCACGTCACCTCCGCCCAGCACGGCACTGAGTGGTGGAGACATACGCAAAGCATCAACCATCCGTCGGCATTCACTGAGCCTGCAGTGTATGTTTTAGCTACGACTCCAGCAACAAAAGAAAAAAGCAGCGTAAACCAACGCCCTGCCGTCGCCCCGGGTGAGGGTCTGCCAGCTCTGCCCGTGCTGCCCTCCTCAGCCTCGCCGCCCCTCTACCCCCAGAACCTCCTCATCCTCGGAGCGGCAGCTCGAGGCAGGTTGGAAGGAAGACATGATTTAAGGCCCAGCATTACACGTAGACACGTTGGACTGCCACAGCACAGAACAAGCACGTGATACCTGGGCTGCGTCCCTCAAAGGCCACGACACGGTACACACACGCACACACGTACACAGAAATCTACACGGAATGCATGGGAATGGCATGTCGGCAGTGATACAGACCTTGGCGATGGTTCGGGCTGCTGCTCTTTCCTTTAAACAGAAGCAATAGTACATTAGCATGGTGTCAGGTGGCAAAAGATGTTGCTGCTTCACTGTTAAAACATAACGAGAGGACAATACCAAACAATACAACTAAGTGGAAGTTGTGGACAAAAGAGAGGGCAAGGAGCACCTTATTCCTGGAGTTTCTGGCCCGGACAGAAGATCGTTGGAGACTCACACAACCTCAGAGAAGACACATACAACGTACAGGGTTGCAGAAGTTATCCCAACCCATCTTTGTGCCTACGCAGGACTGAGACACTTCACGGTCGTGTGATTTGTGTGAGCACAGGAGGACTTCTGTGGGCTCAGCGAACGGCCCCCGTCTTTTGGAAATGCACTGCCCCGAGGTGTTCCTGCACGAAGCAGGGGATGGGAATGGCTCCCATGACTCTGGCGTGTCTGCTTTTCCTTTCTGGCCAGCAGCACCGAGCCGACGTCGGATCATTTGGTGCTGCCTTCTCTCCTCTGTGCTAACAAGTGGTGCTGGGGCTGGGGAGGGACGCAGACCTCTGCCCTCGTGTCCTGACTCCCTGGCTGTGGCTCCAGCGCCTTTGGCAACTACTTTGCTGAGACAGAGTGGCAGGAGGGAGCCACAATTTTTCTAGGCAGTTTCCTGTAAACCGCCGAGATCTCAAATCACTTGATTGCCCTGGAAAATCATTGATGTTGAGGACACAGTTAGCTGAACACCTGCAAAAGGGTGGGCACAACGCTGCAAGGCAAGCTAAGGCCACAGTGAAAGCAATCTCACCGTCACTGACCAGGCGGTTTGGTGGCATTTCCCTCCAGCAATCAGCAAAACCTGCTCTGCCTTAAACTAGTTTGATCCATTGCTTCTGCACACCTGGAAAACGCGTGTGATGTGGGGCTACAACCAGCCTTGTCCATGCAGCCCCGGAGGGAGCAGGTTTTGTTTCTCAGCAAACAGGAGTCTGTCTAGCCCAAACACCAGCCAATTTAAGGGACAAAGCATCCCTCCGCGGCGAGAAGGACTGGATGGGGGCAGAGTCTGATCCCTCTGCCTGTGGTGAGGTGCAAGCCCTGACCCTGCCTCTGCCTGGCAGTGAGCATTTAGACACTGAGACCCGCACAGCCCCCTGCCCTCTTCCCCGTCAGCTGAAAGTAGCAGCCTGGAGAGGCTAAAAAATGTCCTTGTACCCTCTGATCCTTGCTCAGACGGGCTAGAAACCCCAGGTGCAGCCGCCAGCTTGAATACTCACATTTTAAAGGATGTCTCCTAAAGGCAGACCCATTGGTCTCCAGATCTCGACTACCTGGACAGTGACACAGCCCCGAGACGGCCCCACTGTCCTTGCGCTGGCCCCGGCTGCCCAGCACGGGGTGAGCTTCTCCCCTGGCACTGCCTGGGCTCAGCACGCTCTCGACTTATCCAGTGCCCACGAGGGCAAAAGCAAGCAGTGACCCCTCCCGAGCGCCCGCCTAAGCTGCGGGATTCTGGGGCAATAATCTATATCTTGCAAAATTCAGCAGAAGTGACGGAGATGAACGCTTCTGACTGACGCTGAGGCATCAGCAGAGAGCACAGGGCACGGCACTGCAGCGGTCCCAGCCTGGGGGCTGTCTGGACACGCTGCCGTGCATCTGGGCTGGGGCTGATAATTTTGCCCAGTTCACAGCGCAGACACGGTCTCAAACCAGCACAGCTCCCAAAGGGGAGGCAGCTCCCAGCTGCCCTGAGCCTGGGCAGCCCAGTGCAACACGTTCAAGGTGCTACCAAGACGCGCTGTGCTCACAAAGCCCCACTCTGGCTCAGGGGGATCTGTGATTATTTTACCTGGTGATGAAGCTATGGGAATTCAGGACGTGACATGTGAGTTGGGGGCAAGTGGCCACAGGAATGTCCCTTTCCTTTTTCTTACTGCTTCTACCTTGCCTGTCCTTGAGGGAAGCCGAGGGAAGGCAAGTGGCCTGGAGGAAATAGGGAATGAATTAACACAACGTGGATCGGAGTCTCTTCCGAGAGTGGTGAAAAGCAGAAATACGTCAGAGGAGAATCAGGAATGCTACCTCAATCAGACCCTTTGAAAATACGACTGTGTTTTCAGCCAAGCACTATGACATTACCCCAGAGACAAATTAGGGAAGGGCTGAAGAAATGCATGTACAACATGGGAGAGGAATGGGGAGGAGATCACTGAATGACCCATGGGGAACCAGCTGCCAAAACCTCTCACATCTTCAAGGCTGTCCATGTGCAAAAGGCAGAAAGGGGAAAGGAAAAAAAAAAGTTGCAAAGTGGGTGCTTTCTGAGCTCTCTTAACTCTGCTGCTAACCTGAAAGTCAGTCCCGATTTGCTCTTCAGGTTCCTCAGGAGTTCCAGCTGGTTCAGAGGTGGGATGAGTCTAGAGGGAGAGAATAAAGACAATTAATATTCAGGCAGAGCTGAGAGCAGAGCGTCCTGTCTTGGAAACATCGCCCACTGCCCCATTCTTTCAACTAGAACCAGCTTTGTGCCACCATTTGCAACTGGGAGACAGCCGGGAAGGATGGAGAGGGGTTGGGATGCTACTTCCACCAGTGCCGTAAGGTAGAGCTACGGGGGAAGAGAGAGAGAGATGGTAAGAAAAAGAGAGAAACCTGTCTGCATCACCACGTCTTTAACCCCCCTGAAGACAAGCATCTGCCAGGGCTTCCGAGCACCATGGCAGTGTTTTGGCAGGAGAGCTGTTTCACCGCCTGTAGTTTAGCAGTTGGGATAGCTGTGTTTGGAGGTCAGTGTTTCTGCTGTGTATTTAGTGGAGAGAAGCTCTGGTGAACGCGAAGGGAACAAGTCGGCATATGCTGGGAGGAACGCTGCTGCCCTCGGGAAGGGGGGACGCGTGGGAGGGAGCAGCTTGCACTGCTGAGGAGACAGGGATCCAGAGGCCGGGAGCATCCCAGGAAAAATGGCAGTGTGGTCTGGGGTCAAGCTCAGCTGATCGCTGGTGGTCCGTGCTGGGTTCGGGGGCTCAGCCCCCAAAAGAGGCGTAATAATGTACCATTGCCTTGCGGATTAGGGAGAAACAACAGGTTTCCTTTTCTCCTCAGGCCTGACAAGGGTAATCCAAAAAACTGTTGCCTAAGCTGCTTTTTGCTTGAATTGTGGTAAGAGCCACTGAATTAACTCCCTCATCCACCTTCGGTTTCTTCCTTTTAGAAGAGCAAGCATCAAAGCGCATGGGGCAGACGGGGCACTACAGCACACCACATCCGTGCCTCTGTTCAACCCCCAGGGGCTGGGGCTTGCTCCATAAATATTTTACGCTGATATTCAGTCAGGTTTTCAACTGAGCAAGAAGTGAACTGGAGATGTCAGGGGAAGGACAGAGAAAGCTACACGCAGCTACTTAAGAGCGAGCTCTGGGACTCCGTATTCGGGGTCAAGGCTGACAGTGCTCATCCCCGTGGCTTCCTGCAAGTTTCTTTCTGGGCCACCAGCGCATCCTTGTCAAATCGTAGAAGTGCAACATCCATCGCTGTGCCCAGAGGGTGCAAAGCCAGCGTAGCCATCCCCTCTGGTTACGCCTGCGACAAACAGCAGGTTGATTTAGTCTCTGCGGCCAGGATGAAGAGGAGGACAAAGAGGTTCAGAGAACTTCACTCTTCTCTTGGGACTGCACAGCTATCTGCTGCTTTTTCCTTTGGTTGGGCCATTGCTTCTGAGCTCAGCAGCCTATTCAGGAAGGATTTCTCTGAACATGTGCATTCTTGCCCACCTCAATAAATGGTTTTAATAGCCAATTGCTCACTGTAAAATCTGCCAGACCCTACGGGAACTCTTGGCATCTTCAGGTGAAGCAGCAAACTGTCCTAGGACGGCAACTTAGGACTGGAAGGAAAGGGCTACAAGCGCTTGCACTTGCTTGACAGACTGGTCGCAGCTGAGGTGCTGTGAAAAACGGGACCGTTGTTTATTGTAAAATAAAGGCACAGACAATTATGCCCAGGGTTTTTCAGCCGTTACATGATCAATACTTCAGAGATCTCCTCTAACTGAACACAACTGGAAAAGCCTCTCTTCTGTATGCACAAAACCAAACTCAAAACGCAGCTGTTCAACAGGACAGGTTCGGTGTTCTCAAAATGGAGGCAGTCGGAAAATTTTCCAGTCCTAAGCAAGGAGAGAAGAATAAAAATAGGCCTGAAAATTTTGGCTCAGCTCCCCAATCCAGCTCTGTTTGCTTCCACCCAGAGAAGAGCACATCCTGATCTGATGAATTAATGATCCTCTTCACTCAAGCCGTCAGGAAGAAGCTGATCTCGGTGCAGCGGAGCAGCGCACGGAGCGCTGGGCTATCGTTGCCATTCAAACCCACTGCACGGCTGTGCACATTCATGCCAAGATGGGAGAAGGTGGTGCATAAAAATCAAGCACAAAATGTACTCAGAAGTTAATAAAAGGCACACAACTACTCTTCTTTGGTGAGTTAGTTTCTCAGGGAGGTTCATGCCCGGCAAAACATAGGACAAGAGCAGGGATCACAAACCCAGGACTCCCAACGATGCAAGTCACGGGGCTGAAGAACTCACAGCTCACTAAGCTGGAGGATTCAGGATCCCAGAAAGATCTCCTCCCTTTGCATTAGTCCATAACACAAGGTTTGCATGGTGCTGAAAATGGAAACCTCTTGGGTCACCACAGGTGTTTCCATGCAAAGGCGAAGAAGCACAAGCAAATACACAAATTCACCATTTCTGCAGGAAGGTCGTGGACCTCGTACATGTGCGGTGAAAAGGGGAATGTTTTCCTGACAAGAGCATTACTGAGACTGCATATAAGCTCAGTCAAAGGCCTGACCAAAACTTTAATCTGAACGTTGTGCTCAGTCTAACCTGTCAGCTTGGGAAACAGCCCCAGCACCACTGTCCTGCAGCAATTCCTGGCAGCATTTAATTCACTAAAACCTCAGAGGAAACACGGGGCTTGTTGACTAAGGGCTCCACATAGCAGATTAACTGAATTTTACTACAAAACGCTGGATGAAGACGACCCTGCACGAGGATGTGTGTTCAGGGACTCTGAAGCAGGTGCCACTGCGTCCTCTGGAGACGCAGAGAAAGGACCCCCCGACTGAGGCATTTCACGTTTTCTCTCTCTCCTCCCAGTCCGCGTGCTGCGTGTTAGCAAGGGAAGCACGTCTCGGTTAAGGGGAGCTGGGAGAGACAACCCACACGCCACGGGAACACACACAGCTCATGCTACCCACCGCAGCAAGGCATCCGAGCCGCTGGCTGCTGCGGGGGCCCGGGGGACCTACAGCCGCCTCCCGTCCCCCCAGCCCACCGGCACGGAGGAACGCCCCGCGCGCTCCAGACACCGGCTCCCCCCAGCAAACGGGAATTTGCTACTCCGACTAGCACAGATCACGCTCAAGCATTTGGGGACAAGGGTGACATCATGCCTCCGGCCAGGATACCACCGAAAAACCACAACACGAGGGAGGGCAGCAGCACAACACAGTGCGTGGGAGCACACACGGGTAACGCGAACAACACGCGCACAGAGCCCACGATGATTTTTTGGAGCAGTGAATAGGAAAGGGGGGGCAAGGAGAAGGATGCTGGGATGAGATGGGGACTCCAAGGGAAGTCTCCGTACTGTGCCAGGTTCCTGCAAGGAGTCCATCCTCCAGCTCCCTCCCACCCCTTCGGCAGGATGATCTAGTCTGCGTAAGGCAAGGACAAAATAGCCATTATGAGCCTGATCTTGCAGCCCGGGCTCACGCACAGAGGCCCACGGGCTTGAGCACAGCACAGCGGTCACGACCACAGCTGCACGTGCCTGGGAAGGTGTTCAGAGCAGAGGGACCCGGCGCCAGTCGCTGCATGTTTTTCCATCTATTGCTATGCTGCGACACAGATCTGATTTCAAGGAGTCTATGGAGGCCTGATCCTAACCTGGAGGAGTCAGGCTCCAAATTCCCACTGCCTGCAATGGGAGCAGTGGCCGGCCCTTCCTAATTACACATCCTTGGCATTCATGTACCTGAGGAGAGAACCAGCCCCTGGTGCACACGGCGGAAAGGCTGTTATTTCAGAAGAGAAATCGTAACTCAGGTTCTTCATCACTGTATAAAAACCCTGTACACAAAAGGCTTAAATCTAAGAATTCAGGGGATTTTTTTTCTGTAAAAACAATAATTATCCTACCTGGGACTTTGCATCTCCAGCCTAAGTTATTCTTATGAAACTTGTAAAATACTTTATTTTAGTAGCTGGTATGGAAGTGTCACGTTCTTATTTTACTTTCAGCAGTACAAAAATGCCTGATTGTCAAACCAGGCTGTTGTTCTGCACAACAGCAAAATGTATTCATATCTTATTCTTGCAATTCTTTGTTGGTATTTGCTGTAAATTAACCACAAGGACAAAGTTGTGAATGTGATTTACTGAGGCTGTAAAACTTGCAGCTGTGAAAACTGGAAGCAGGTTTGGAAATCAGGCACTAAATCAGGTCTGCTCTAATGGTATTAATGCCTCTAGCGAGGATTTAAACGGCTGTAACTAAGGGCAGAGCTTGGCCCACAGTCTTGAAATTCAAGGCCATTCCCCTTCTTAAAATATTGACTTCATTACAGCTTGAGGTACCCACCTCATAAAATATGCCTGAGATTTGAAAGTCTATTCTATTCTGTAGAACCTGGGGTAATATTATTTATAGTAAGTCTTACCTGACCGTATATAGGACTTTTCAATTCGAACTATCCCAAAAGGTTAAGTCACAGAGTGAATAACTGGTGTTAATAACTTCTTGCTTAGCTCTGGATCAGTCTTTGAAGGAAAAGCTGAAATGTTAAAATGATGCTGAGATGGGACTCCTCTCTTCCAAAAATCAGACTGGATTACTAGGTGAAATCCTCACCGATTATTTCAGTTTTGCATACCAGATTTGCATTTGATCTCTCCCTCCTTCAGATCTCTCTTCCCAAGCAGGCCTGGCTGCTCTTGTGATTTTACTCCACACTACCGCTGATGTGTTTCCCAAGGTGCCACCACACTACGCTGCCTCTTACACCAGCAAATCCAGCATATTTAGTGTTTGCTGGTGGGCACAGTTCCTACAGCATGGAGTGAAATGAGATAAATGATGAACTGATGGATGAGAAAGGGGACTGGAGGAAGAGGAGCACGGATGAGGGACAGGAATGGGAAAATGGAAGTAGGAAAGGGGAAATTTTCTTGTTAAGTGGTGCATGACTTGGTGCAGGTTTGTTAGACCATCAAGAAATCATCCTTAAGAAAGCAAGCTTATTAAGCACTCTCCCGTTCTCTTTCCTTAAATTGTCATTTTTGGCAGACAGTTTCCCAAAACTTGTGTGTACCAATAGCTAAACTGTTAATGAGGGTGCATGGAGTTAGTCTGCAGGCAGCAGGATGGGGAACCTGGTTTGGGCTTTCGTTCATTCCTTTGAAAAAACCGATCTTCAGAGGTTCCTTTTTTTCTTTTTTAATTAGAGGCTTTGCATGTTACAGTCCCAAATGAAGCACAAGGAGTGACATGACACACACTTTCAGAGTCACATGCACTTCATACCTGGAGGCACCGTACGTTTGCGTTTGCGTGCTTTTCAAGTGTTTTCACCAAAGAAAACCAAACGGATAAAAGAAAGAAAAATGGGGGGGGGGGGAAGGAAAGGAGAAAAGAAACAGAGTAAAGAAAATTAGCACATGAACTACGTGTACTCCAGTTCGCAGACGCGCTGTGACCCAGGCTTACGGACCACCGGCACCGGACCGCTGGCTCAGCTTTTCTCCGCTGCAGTAGGCTTAGGAATCACCGCGTGCCTCTGCCGCCTTCGGTGACAGACCACTGGCACCTTGCTCCAAAAGCAGATGGGCATCACTGCGCGGGGAAAGCGTGGGGGCCGCCAGGCAGCCTTTGGTGAGGCACCCCCGGCCCTCGGCTCCGTCAGCCGGAGACGGCTCCTGGCCTCGGGTGGCCGCTCCAGCGCGAACGGCCACGAGCTGCCAGCGCGAGCCCAAACGCACCTGTGCACACAGGACTCTCCTGCGCATTTCAGATTCGGTTCCACCATGATTTCAATTTAAACATGAAACACTGGATTCTCTGAGAGGCCAACACATTTTCCCCAACAGAGTGAGACCAGCTCTACTGCAGCGATCCGAGTGATGCTCTGGAGAAACAGGAGCTTCTCCAAGGCATGCGTGACCAGCCGGTCCCGTGGGAAATGCCTTGGGAAGACACGTAAGCTCACGTCACAGGGCTCCTGCTGATGGCCAGCTCGGGGGAACAAGCAGTCCGAAGCCGAGCGGTGCCGGGGCTGCAGATCACCTGGGCACCGGCGAGGCAGACGGAAACACCGTCTTCCTCCTGCCCGCCTCCTAAGCAAGCCGTCACCTGATGGGTTTTGGCTCTTGCGACGCGAACGTGGCTCACGGCAGCAGCACGCGTGGCGAGAGCCCGGCCAGCTGGCTTAGCGAAGTGGGTAGAAACGGAGAGATGGGCGGTGTGGGAGATGGAAGCTACAGCCAGAACATAGAGTTACCCCCTTCTTTTTTATTTTTTTTTCTTTTTCCGAGAGGAAAACATCTCAGTTACAATTAATTTAGCTGAGCAAATCCAATATATACACAAAAAGGGTTCACTGCTTTCTCAATAAAAACTTTCCTTTTTGACCAATGGCTTAACCTATTGGTGTGCCGTGGATTTCTTTCGGTAGGACTCACTCTCCCGGGTGACGTCCCCTTTCCCCACGCACAGAGAGAAGTCGGGATTTAAGAGGAAAGAGAGAAACTTTGCGGCACCTCCGGCCCAGGGGAAGGTCAGAGGCGACGCTGCTGCTTGGGACCAGCATCAGCCAGCCAAACCACGCGCCTTGTCCTGCCTTTTTATTCAGAGTAGCTCAGCTCTATATGAGCTAGGTATTTTGCTCTTTGCCTTCCCCAAAATCTCTATCCAGCTCCCTCTGGAGCTCTTTAGCCGAGTTTTCTTCCTGCACATCAGCTCCCTGTGAACCCAGGTTCTCACAAGTCAACTCCTCTAGCAAGACGTTACCCTGGAAGGTCCTCGCGTAAAAGGGTGTCACTGCATGTCTGGCTGTGTGGCACGTTTAATCTTTCAAACAGCGGTGAGACCTGACAAAGCCCGCTGAAACCAGCATCTGCCTTGCTGGGTTTTGCAGCGGGCTTTCGGTCAGGCGCCGCTCCTCGTCCTCTGCAGCAGTTGATCTCAGCCAGCATCACGTATCCGCAGTGAGTGCAAGCAGCAAGGTCAAATGCTGAGGCAGAGCTTCGATGAGTGGGTTTGATGCTATTGGGAAACAGTTTTGTTCTGTTTTTTTTGTTTTTTAAACAAAACCTTGAAGCCGGTTTATCTCTGGGGGAAAGAGCAACCAATCAGACACACACTGGGGATGAATCCAATGAAAACCTACTGACCAGGGCAACGGGACTTCCAGGGGCTTTTAGGATGGATTACGAGACTGGCTGCTGGATTTTGAACACGATCTGACGCTTACCCTAGGAAATACATTCAGCTCAACTTCCAGAGGTCTAAAACGCACCAATAATGAGGAAAAAAACAGTGGGATTTGGATTCCCAGCACGGATCGCGCCTGCTGCCAGGTAACACCCCTGCAGCATCCCAACGCGGCACGGGACAGCAGCTCTGCCCGTTCGGGAGCCGGGGCCGCGGGGAACCCCACCGCACACAGCAAAACCCTGCGAAGCCACCACGGCCGAGTCGGGCGCCGAGCCAGCGCGCCCCGGTAGCCCCCGGGAAGGCCAGGGATGCACGACCCCGCGCAGGGATGCACCGCGCGGCCTGAGCCCTAGAGCGGAGGATGGACGGGAACGCTGTGCACTTCAGCATCCCGGGAAGTCCCTCCGCGATGCTGCCAGCCCCGGGGACAGCGGCAGTGGGGCTTCCCCACGCCGGAGGGCAGGGAATTCCTGCATCCCTGCTCTGACCGGCATCGCTCCCGCCCAGGGGGACAACCCGGGCACAACAACAAGTCACCTCAGCTTCAGCAGAGCTGGACCGAGGCTGAGAAATCCACCCTTCCCTACTTGCATTAACAGTTTGTGATGGATAAATGAAATGCAAGAGAGCGAGGAAAATCCTCGCTGAATCCTGGTTTGACTTTTCTCCTTTAGGAGAAAACAAAGGCGATGCCAAGATTGGGAAAGGGGGCCCCGGGCCACGTGCCGGCAGCTGTCTGAGGACTAAATGCTGCATTTGGGGTGAGCGTCGGGCCAGCTAAGGAAGGGACAGCACTTTGCTGAAAGGCAGAAGAACCATTAGAAACCAGTTACACCAGCAAAGACAGCACGAGCTGGAGCGAGGCCCTGCACGCCGGGCGAGGGAGGCATTTACCTACGATCCGGGGCAGCTCGGGAGGGAGGTCTTCACGCTTTGGCCCGGCCACTGTCACAACACAACGCAACTACCAACGGACGTGGAGAAATCAAGGTGAAAACAAGAACACGTACACACATGGACACGGAAAGAAAACATAATGAGGAAATTAAAATCGAGTCAAAAAGAAACACACAGGAAAAAACCAAAAAGCTTCAAAATAAAAAGCATACACCAGCCCTTAAGAGCTCTTGAAATCAATGTTTTTAAGCTAAAATAAAAAGAAAAAAAAAAAGCAACTAAACCAAACTAGGTATCCAGGTAACGAAAATAAATATGGAAACAGCAGCACCACGGAGCAGGCAGTGGCAGACGGCGCTGGAGGCGGAGGTACCTGTACATGGGGACGGTGACCGTGCGCTCGTAGTACTGCCAGGTGGAGTGCAGGTCCGTGCGGGAGAGGTTGGTGGCGTAAAACCTCCAGGCCGCCTGCGGAGGAGACGGGAGCGGGCTGGGCGGACGCCGGCACCGGCCGTCTCCAACGGGGAGCACGTGCTGCCCGGCCTGGAAAAGGCTGAGCTCCTTGAAGGCTGCCACAAACATGCTTAATAAAAGGTGATGTGGGATTTACTCCCGGCAACAAGCCTCAAAAATACACAGGAAGGATTTCTACAGCCGATCTGCTCCGAGTTTTGTAAAATGCAATTAATATGCTGATGCACGTCTACTTCGGCCAAGGTTGTGTTCCCAAGCGAGCGAAACCACCTCACACAAAGAAGTCCTAGGCTCTCTTTACCCTGTGCCTTTTTAACCCGATCACAAAAGGTATTGCCTATTTACAGATAAAGGTCTTTTATTCCCCTGAAGCCGCAGTCCCGTGCTTAAGCTATCGCTCTGCAAATACAGGGTCTCCCCCTTCCTCCCTGGGCTGAGCACGGTTTTGTAATCCGCAGCCCACGCAGAGGCCTCCGTCTGCTCTGCCTTCGCTTGATTTAATACGTGACAAAGTGGCGATGGTGACACGACCCTCCCGCAGCCTGGCCGCGTGCACCAGCGAAGACCGCGCCGGGGACCGGCCCCTCGCTGCCAGGAGGGCGGCACGCGGCGAACGTGTGTTCGGGAGCGAAAAAATTTGGAGGGAGAGGATCTGGGGAATGCTAAACGCCTCTGATCCTTCAAATCTTTAAGACACACGCTAAGGCCAGCCTTCTGTGCTGACATCTGCTATCTTTAAGAAAATGCTCCCAACTGTAACATTATATCAGTATAAATATTCCCTTTGGGAAAAAAAAAGAAAAAAAAGAAAGAAAAAATGGTGAAAACAAACTGTCCTAATGTATTTGTCTTACTGAGTCGGGCTGCATTTTGTTCCTTTTCTCCCCCAGACTGCCTACCACATATGCTATTTTCCCATGGCTGATTTCCTGGCATTTATTTCCAGACAAGACCAGTTACCAGCTGCTGTCTCACACCTTCCACACACTGCCACATTTTTCACCTTCCCTTCTCCTCCTCGGTTTCTCAAAGTCTAAGACCCCCCAAAAGGGAAAGATATAACACCGAGCCTCCTTGGTTGTGAAGCCGGTCTTCTGCAATGTCTGTAAAACTCAGTCAAAATCATTTCCATCCATTTTGCACTCTGATCCCTCCGTGGGATTTCTTCACTGTGAGAACCAGAAGACTCTGTAAATCGTGAGGCTCATCATGGGGCCCTTATGGCCCAAGCTAATTACATCCAATTAAGCCAGGGGAAAGGCTCCCTTAGGCTTTGAAGGCAGCTGAATCAAACCCATAGCAAAAGTGGGAACCAGAACTGGAGTATCTCCGTATATAGTCTAAAAAACACCCTCTCGTGGTCCCGAGCAAGGATCTCCCATCTCTGAGATTCCCCGGAGCCCGGGGAGGACCTCCAGGCCCAGGAGGACCTCCAGCCCACCGCTCCCGTCGCTACCAGGCCCCAGGGCTAGCTTGCTAACCTGAATCAGGCCCGCTGCCGGGTTTCGCCTCTTCTCAAAGTGTTTCTGCCGATGCTGCTCTTGAACCTTCAGAGCAAACCCTGAACCCAAGATGCCCTGGGAGGAAGAACGGGATATTTGCAGTTAGCAGGGTGTTAGGCTAAGCTTCCACTAAAAAGTTGGAGCCAGCTTTGCCTCCAATGGTTTGTTCCCTCCTCAGTTTCTGCCCCACTTCTGGCTTCAAAGGTAAGTGGGGAAGGAAGGAGGAACCTCCGTCCGAGGCAGCCCCGGAGGGCAAATTCCCAGGGAAGGGGCAGCACTGGTGGGAGGACTTTGCTGGAAGTCACTGGAATGGCTGGTTTTCCCAAACCAGTTGGGTGATAAAACACAAAAGAGTCACGCTGTGCTGGTGTTCAAGATTTTCCCTTAAAAAAAAAAAACAAAAAAACCAAAAAAACAGATTGATGCAATGCACCGAAACACATTGCAAAAGGGACAGTGGCTAAATGGCTTATTCACCCCAAGAACAGAGAATCAGCACTTTGCGGAAAAATACAGTTTCACTTCAGTAACTATTTACCCTGCATTTATGTCAAGCTAAATTGAGTTTTCTGTTCCCACCGTGCCCCTGATCTCCCACACTCATAGTGCCCGAGCTGCGGACGTGCAACAGGGATTTCCCTCATCTCCCTCCTGTTGACTCGGGGAGCCTTTGGGTGCGTTAAGCCGTGGACGTAGCTGTCGCCTTGCCATCGGCAAACCCAAGCCCGACTCTCAGCGACGTGTTGCGGCCTTTACTTACGGCAGGAAGGGCAAAGAAGGAGACCCCGATGAGCGTGAACGTAGCCGCGAGGAGCCGCCCGTTCCAGGTCTGCGGGTACTTGTCGCCGTAGCCGATGGTGGTGAGAGTGATCTGCAGGGAGAGGAGCACCGCGAGCCCCTCAGTCGCTCGCCCTTCGCTCAGCCCTGTCCCCAAAACTCGGATAACGCAACCGAAACTCCCGCGACGCTGCAGCTGGGTGGCCGCGGCTTGGCGCCCGAGGTGACGTACTCCAACGCACGATTTGGCCACCACATCAGCACGCCAGGCTGCTAGGGACGGACGTGCCGGGAGCCTCCGTTTTCCCGGGGCCGATGCCCTTTCCAGCCTCCCGCTCGGCGCTGGGAGTCTTGACATTCCCCAGGCAGAAGGAGGGTCTTCGTGCCAACGGGCTGACGCAGCCAGAGCTGCCATCTGGTACAGGCGCCTGCGTCAGCTCCGTGCTCCCCGCGGGAGATGGCCTTGCTCCTTCGGCATGGGGAACGCTCGGGCAGAGTTCCCCGAAATTCACTTTCGGCGCTTCTTCAAAGAAGGCAGGGTTATTTGCGTGCATAAAGATCTGGTGCTGGATATTCCTAGTCTTCCCAGCAGTGCCTGTTAACTGTTTTCCCTTCCTATTTAAAACCAGCGCATTAGCCTGACAGTATGAATTACGGCTGCTTCATACGGTCCAATTAAGAATGCCTTTTTTTGAGATGTCTGCCCAAAGGATCCCTATGATCCCCTAAAAAATAGGGGGTTGTCCCCCCCCGCCGTAGCCTCTGCGGCCTCCAAGGGAGGGCAGTGCCTCCCCGCCGCCGCCCTGCTGCGGCTTTGGAAACATTGCACGCTCGGCATCGAGCAAAATCATCTTTAAACAAATGGACATTCGATCCCAAAGCGCTGTTTAATTGGACGCACTAAAAGCACTATCAATTAGATGCCACTTTCGCAATGCATTTAGCAAAAGGCATCTAAACGGCTATTCCTTACTGAAACACAAACCTGAAACAATAATCTCCCCATAACCGCTGCAAAGTTGATTTATAACTTTTTATGATTTCTATTGCTCATTACAAGGATTGGAGTCACCAAGCTCAGATCCAGGAGGAGTTTCTGAACATGGAATTTGATTTCTCTTGCCCATCTCTTAGCATCGGCTTGCACCAGCCCCAAGAGCTGGGTAGTGACAAAACCTGTTGATTTGAACAAAGCTGAAACTTTGCTGAGAGCAGCAGATCAGTGCGGTGCACCTCCACTTCCCGCGACGGGGCAGGTAACTCCCCACCCAGGGCTTCCCGGGGCGGCGAAGCAGGGAGGATAAACCTGAGCACGGCTTTCTCAAGCCAGAGCTCTGATCTTGGCTGTCAATTCTACCTCATTGTTTATTTTCTAGTTATGTCAAATTGCGCTTTGTTTTTATTCTCTGTCATAACCAAGGGGCTTGAAAAGCAATTTACTGCCTTCACATTGTTTCCGCGCTTTTGTCGGAACGGAGGAGCTGCTTGATCGGCCGATTCCTCCCCAAGCCTGTTACTGGGATTTGATCAGATCGGGGATTTTCATTACATGCTTTGTAATCAAGGCCAAACTAGCTTGCGCAGCGTCGGAGCAGAGGAACAATAACCCAAGAAGATTAGAACGTCATTAATTCTCCCTTTGTTAATCTGGTAATCCAATAATTCACATGCGCGCGCACAGGCAGAGCAAACTACAAGTATTGCCCTTTCTTTCTTTGTCAGCAAAGATTTAAAAGAGGAGTGCTTTCAGCAGCAAAGTCTTTTGGCTACTTAGACCGCATTAATTTTATAAAATATATTCCAGTGTGTCTAAAAGCACACTATCCAAGCATGATTATAAATAATTTAAAGCCAGCAATACTTGTCAAAATGATGATCAAAGCACGCAGCAGTGTGGGGTCTTTATTAGATCTAGCTCAATTGTTGCGATGGAGCTAAATACTATGATTAAAAGCGTGAAAGTTCGTGGTTGCCTTGCAACTCTGGTTAATTCAAAAAATGCAATTCTATAAAATTTTCTACAAGGATTATTTAAGAAAAAAACAGCTAGGTAGAGTAGCCCGAAACCACTGAACAACAATGTTAACTAAGCACTCCGTAAGTCAATTCCTCACCTAAGTGATAGAAGATGGAGGGTTAATGGACATTTTATATTAATAACCAGCAGCTGTTCTATGAAAACTACTTACCAGACCCCACCAGAGTGCATCTGCGTACGTATCAAAGTGCTCATTTTCTCCTTTCTCGGCCAAGTATACCAGGAAAGAGGCCAGAATGAGGCACAGGAAGCCAATATACCAGGCAGTAATCAGCTCCTGCAAGATCATTAAAGGACAGAAGAGAATAATTGCAATCCTGTTGTGCATCTCCGAAAGCACAGAGTTGCTTGCTTGCGGTCGGCCTCAGATCTGAGTTTTCCCAGCGTTTTGTACACATTTAGCTTCGGGGTCTGGTTTTGAGATTAGCAGTGTTACTTTGAACCTGAAGCAGAAAGGAGCCCTCTGAGGTGGGACCACGTCTCGGTGGTGCTCCTACAAAGCACGTAAGGCAACCCTGTTCTGAAGAGCCAATTATGTACGCAGACACATTAAATGGAGAAGGAAAGGAAGTATTATTGGCTCCATTTTTTAAAGATACAGAACTGTCAGGCGAGTGGTTTCCCCAGATCACACCAGGACCTGGGGCTGAAACCGAAATGTGAACTCAGGATGCTCAGAATCTTGCTTAGAACTGGTCCCTCCTACCAAATAGGGAGGAGCTACAAAGTTGCAATCCGAATCTTGTATTTCCCAATTTCAGGAAAGTTTTAACTTGCAGTTCACAGGAGGTCTTAGTTTTAGATCAAATTCATACAAGGGCGGGTGCAAGAGACCCACAGTTTTTCTGAGATTTTTATAGGACTTTGGACAAGTTAAAGTTTTCATGGGGAGAAGTACAGGAATCAGGAGAAATGTTGTCATAAATTCAACAGCAGGAAACAGGAAAGTGATCAACAAAAACTGGAGGAAGGCCCAACCGACTTACACTAGGGATCAGTTCTGCCACTGGTACGTGATCTCATGTTTGGACGAGGAAACTGGCAGAGGAGTAACGTCCACTAACAGCTGGTGCTGGGGGGCACGTTTACAGAAACGCATCCTCTTGGACGTGCACATCCTGGACAACACCTCCACTTAACGAAGTTGCTGGCTAGTTTCTAACCCCTTGCAATAAGCTGCATCAGTGTGCAGATAGTCACTATATTAAAGTTATTTCCTGCAAACAGAGACCCAATGTGCATCGAAACATCCTTCCCTTCTCTCTGATGGTCGGAGAAGCCCATTGGACGTTGTCTCTCTAACTCCACATTGAGCGTACCATGTCTTTGCACCCTTCCCCGCCCGGGAAATGTTTGGGGGAAAGAAGGGGGAACCGAAGCAGTGTTTCTGATGGGGGGAGATGTGAAGAGTGACTCCGTTTCTTTGCTCAGGACTTGCTCACCTTACTGTGTGCGTAGACCACCGAGCCCAGGAGCTTCCAGGTGCCTCCCCTCCGGTCCATCCGTATCATGCGCAGGATCTGCAGGAACCGCAAGCTCCTGAGCGCCGAGGTGGCAAAGACGTTCCCTTGGGACCCGGCCGCCAGCACGGCGATGGAAGCAATCAGCACCATGATGTCTGCAAGAACAGGGCACATTGGGGTCATCAGAGAAAGGGAGTCTCCTTTCTCCATGCACGAGATATCCCCTCGACCACAACCTTTGAAGGACCATCTCTTCCTCTGACCCATCTATCCCACCAGTGCCTTCAGCTCCACTTATCCTATAGCCCTCCTCTTTGGATTTGAGCTCCAGCTGCTGAACTACCATCGAATATGATGGCATTCCTACTGCCACTGGCAGCAGAAGGACATGCGTGAAAGTGGTGTTGTATCACCCATATCCTGTGGTGCAAAGACACAGCACAAATCTTAACCTGTGCAGCTTATGGAAACTTCCTATTCTCCTCCACAAAAGCCCTTCTGAGAGGAAACATGCCCAGTACTCCAAAGCCTGAATTTTGATATGATGCAGTAGTAACATTGCTAAACTGGATTAAGTTCTTCCAAAGTGGACACCTTTTTCAACCCACCAGAGCTGCCTGTTATGCAGCACTGCCTGGAGGTGTGAACTCCCATTGCCTAATGAAGAGCTAGAGGTCCAACGTGGTAATCATAGGATGCTCATGGACAGAGAAAGTCCAAAAAAGAGGCCAAGAAAAAAAAGCCTTTCTCTATATATCCCAAATCTGAGGATCCTTAAAACCCCCATCTTTCCTGCCTTTCTATCCAAGTTTTATAGGAGTGCTTTTCCGTGGAATAAGCTAAAATCCTGCGTATAGCCATTCCTACTCCCTGGACATTTAAAAGCAGGCTGCACACCAAACGGCACGGCCTCTCTGCCCACTCCCTACGCCACTAAAAATAGCTGCCGTGCACAGACGGCCCCTTTCACAAGAGGATCGCAAAGCACTTTGCAAACAAGAATTAATTAAATCTCGCAGCTCCCTCGTGAGGCATCTCATTAACACAAGGGAAGGCAAACTGAGACACAGGTTTCAAACGACTTGTGAGCAACTCGGTGTCAAAGTTGGACACAGCAGCCCAGCGCTACACCCGGCTCTTCGTGGCTAAACCCCTTTCCCACTCCCGGCACACCGCTGCGGCGGGCTCCGAGCGATGCCTGGGCTACTCGAGCACCGGGGACGTCCCCCAGGTCCGCAGAGACAGGCTGGGCCCCGTGCAGCTTCAAGATACGGAAAACCACGGCAGTGAGTTAGAGCCGCTTCTGCCCTCGCACTCTTTCCCCTCCTCGAGGTGACCACGAAGTAGCTGAGAACCAACGCTCAAAGTGCCGACGAGAGGCAGAGCTCCGCGTGCAGCCCCTGTCCCCTCGCACGGCTCTCCCGCAGAGGAGCCCGGCACGTTCCCCCCGCGGGGAAGGTGCTGCTCTCCGACCGGCCGCTCCCGTGGGCTCTCCCGCTCCTCTCTGCAATAGCCGGTTTGCTTTGCCCGGTCCCGGGCGGCGCGGCAGAGCTTACCGATGACGCAGAAGGGTTTGCGGGCGAATTTTAACCTTCCCCTCCAGCCCCGGTACCGGCAGCAGCAGCCGGCCGCCCAGATGCGCACGAAGTACTCCACGCCGAACACCACGATGGTGACGATCTCCTGCGAAGGGGACGAGGCGGTTAGGCTAGCAAGCGGCCAGCTGGGGAACGGGCTTCACCGTTCAATGCAAAAGCTTGAGTGCCTTGGAAAAGCTCCTAATAATGAAGCTGTTTGGTTTTTCCCCCCCGCCGTTACAGCCTTTTCTGGCCTGACAAGCCCCAATGAGGCTGAGCTGTCCTTTGATACCTGTGTAGGGTAGGGACTAGGGGGAGAGGAAGAAAGGGCCAAAGAAAAGGCAACGTGGTGAATTCGGGAAGCCCCGCACCGTAGCTGCGCGTGGAGGGACTCGGCAGGCTCTCGCTCAGCGGGAGCCGAACTGTCAGCGCGAGGGATGCCGGGCTATTTAAGGAATAAAACTCTCCAGCTTTATGTCAGATGAAATAGTTGCGGAAACGTGTCGTGTGGGAGACGAGGTAACGACGCTGGCTGCTTCCACTGCGGCGTGTTGGCAGCTTTAAATGCTAGGAACTGCTAAATGGACATCAAACTGCTTTCCAGTTTGGATCCGTCTTGCTACTGCACTGTGCAATTGGAGATAAATTGGGGGGAAAAAAAAAGAAAAACGTCAGGAAGAGAGTTTTTAAAGAATCCTTTAAAAACTATGCTCAAATTATTCCTGTGCATCCTGATAAAATTCCTCTCTTTCTTCCATTTTTCCTACTCCTCAGCTGTGGCTCCCAACGGACCCCTGCAAACATGCAACAGTTTAAATTCTCACCCCAGTTACAGACCCTCAACCTCAGCTATTTGTGTGTTTGCTTTTGACTTTCTTTTAATGTCTTACTGATGGTTTCATTTGCAAATCCCAACTTACCAGAATGTAAAGGGCCCCTTCAGAGCTGTTCTGGTACTCATCAATGGTTGAAAAGACTGACAGCACCAGGCAGGAGAAAACTAGTAGAAAACTATATAACACACACACAAAAAAAAAAAAAGAAAAGGAAAGAAAGGAAAGAGAGAACGTCAGTCTCCAGAGCAGAAATTCTGCACGCTTGATCAAACTAACCCAGAGAGCATTTCTGGACATCCCTGAGAAAGGCAACAGCCACTGCTCCTCCATGGCACTCGGCCACTCTGAGCTCTTGCAGGGTGTGACAGAAACTTCTGGGTAGCGGCTGAAGCTGCATCAATCACTGCTCTGCATTCGAGGCTGATTCAGTCCATTTTATCACGGCCATACATTCGCCACATCTTTTGGGTTTATTACTCTCAGTTAATTCAAAGTCTGCATCATTTCACATGTGATTTTCAATCTCCAGGGAGAACTTGAGTGTAAAAAGGGAAAACAAGGTCTGTGATTTTCCTAACTGGAATGGTTGTGAGTGGAAGGGCCCACAGGACTGTTCCCAGCTTCACCAATACTGATCCACTTCCCCTGCCAGCAGACGACTAGTAACTGAGGAACTGTCAGCTCTCCCTGCAATATGCTTTCAACAGGCATGCAGACAAGCAGGGAAATACTCATTTATTAACACCGTAACAGGTGAGCAGAGTGGCTAAGGAGAGCGAGAACGCAGGCTGAACAGGAACGCAGATAACACCTCTCCTGCTCTGCTTGTACCTCCTCATCCACGGAAGGCTGCACGGGGCAAGACTCCGCTTCCCAGCCAGGTGCCCTTGCCAGGGTGGGACCTTCTCGGAGGGATTTAATGCTCCTTCCTTAGGCAGGTACCAGACTAACACTTTATCGCCTGGAAGGGCTGGCAAGCTTTAACATTTGCTCTAGTGCAACTGCGAGAGGTGGGTGGCTCTTGCGTAGCTACACAGGCACAGGACGCAGCAGGGCTCTGCTCAAGTCCAGGAGATGTTTTCTTAGCACTGGGCTGGGTGTGAAATAGCTGGGCGCAAGCGACCGCTTGGCTCTGCAGCTGCCACACAGACCACCCTGCCAGAAGGGGTCTTGGGGGATCCCGCTCCGATGCCCGCTCGCTCAGCCTCTCCTGTGTTTGCCATGGAAACGATGGAGGAGATTCCCAAAAGCCCCCTACGATTCTACTCCAGGTCCCGTCACTCTCTGCTCCTCCAGGGACCTGCGCCCCTAACTCAGCCAGGCACTTTCCAAGTACAGGTTACATGACAGAGGGACTAAATAAAGGTGGATCTCAGATAAAGTACATTTAACTACTCGCATTCCCCATCTGAAGCTGTATAAGCACAGTGAGTCTTGGATGACCCCAGGTCCGAAGCAGGTATCAACACATCCCCAGCCCACTTTCCCAGCGGGATGGCCCCAAAACACTCCCTGCAGCGCTGGGCCACCCCATCGGTCACGGATCTGCAGCTACAGCCAGGCTATCCCCCATCAAAACTGCTCATTCTGCACTTTTCACAAATGTCGGATGCACCAACACAAATCAAGAGCCACAAAATGAATGACACGAGTTTGATTCTGCTCTGACATTTGATGCCTGAGCCCCTGCTCCGGAGGTGTCCTGGCATCTGTGCACGGAGGCGGTTTCCATCCACCGGCAGCGACCACCACACGCTCAAACAAAAGGAGGGAAATTAATTTACTAAAGATCGATTTACTGATACAATAAAGTAGGCCAGCGCAGGGAGAAACTAAAAGCTGCATTCTTTAAAAGCATTAAATAATTCAGCTGTCTGGCTTTGCCTCACATTCCTACAGACTGGATTTTGAATATTTATAAGGCACGGTTGAGCTGGCGGCTGCTGCTCCTTTGCTTTAGACGGAGGCGTTTCACACCACCGGCTCGCGTTTGTGGCTTCGCAATGACCATTAACCTCACGGTAACAAGCAAAAGGAGAGGGATTTGCAGCATTTCATTTGAACCACAGGCAAGGCTGAAAGCTCCCGGCCTTGCGGAGGGAAGAGCACTTTCAGATGAATCGCGACGCAGGCTGCACTTTGCCAGTAAGAAGCCAAATTCTGCGCAGACAAGACAAGGACAGGTCCCTCCTTGCTCACTTCAGAGCAAGTTCCTCTTCTCGCACTGCTTTGGTACCCGGGCACTTAGGACAACTCCAAAAGAGTAATAAAATGTCCCTTGCGATTTCATCCACGATGCCCTGGTCTTGTCATCTGTGGTCTCATCAAAAGCAGTTTTTCTCCCCTAAACTACCCAAGGTGACAAGTTGTCTGGCGGTCCTGTTACCAGGGGACCCCTGAGTTTGGTGCGAGTGAAATTAAGGTGATATTTCCATTTTAAAGACCTTGCCATACACAAGCCCCACCACAAAGTGCCCTGCAGCTGAATGGACTCCATCCATCCCTCCATGCAACTCGTGTGGGTTAGTGCCCTTCCACTCCGGGAGCAGCAAAAGCTGCTGCCCGAACCATTGCAGAGGGGAGTGAAGCCTGTGCCTGCTGACGGAGAGGAGCTGCAACTGGGTCAGCCAGCCCTGCTCTCAGCATGGCCCAGATTTTGCTGCAAAGTCCTACTTCGAAGTGAGAAACAAATGAATAATCAATGAAAGAAGAAAGAGAAGGGAAAAAAAATTAGATACTGGAAAAGGATCGGGAGAAAAGAAAAGCCTACATATTCTGATTAACGCAATAGAACATGGGTTGTGTTCTTGGGACCAAAAGCTAAAACGCTCAGAGACATCCTGAAAGCCAAGTGCCAGGGTTAACACCAACTTGCACAAAGCGTTTGCTAAGGGGATCCCCTCGGACGGACTCAGCACAAAGTAGCACTGGAACGAGGGAAAAGCAGAGTCATCACCTCCAACTGGCTCTCTGCAGTCCAGACTTGGCCACTTGCTTTCTTCCCCCAGTGCGAACCAGCAGCCCCGTTCCTGGGTGTCCCCTGGGCCACCTCGGTGCTGCTGTAATTGAGGCGAGCTCCAGCCCCGGGTGCTTTGGGCTCCACGTTCCCCAGGGCCCCCATTGCTGGGGAGCCCAATTAAGACCTGATGCAGATTGCGCTCGTGGGTCCAACATTAATTACAGTGCTGACGAGTGTGGGAGGTGCCGGCGAAGGCACCGGCTCCTGGCTCCACGGGCAGGTAGTTGGGAAGTGCCGTCTCCTATTCCCAGCTCCCGCACTTCAATTGACCACTGGAGCTCCAGGACCAAGCCCCACGTGGGGCAGAAATGTCCCCCCGCTTGCTCACTCTGCCTCAGGCCTGATGGGGATGCGCGGCCAGCTGTCCTGCCAAGGAGGAACGCAGATGCTGGCTCCTCGCAAGGTTGTCTGCCCAAGTATCCCAAAAGAGCTCCTCAGCGACGTACAGCTGCTGCGTTGAGCCCTGTGGGCCACGAACCCCTGGGAGGCTTGAAAAGGAGACTAAGAAAATGAAGCCTTTTTGCAAGGAAACTGAATCCACAGAGCTGGAGGCTGCATGTCCCCTGGAAAGCTTTGCAGGAGCTTCAGATCCCGTCGAGGTGGAGCGGAAGGAGGAAGCCATGAGAGGTATGTCCACACTGGGGATGCCATGTCCTCCGCTGCACTCCCACGGAGCAGGGCAGCGGTAACAGAAAGGCCGAATCTGCTTTGATTTTCCCTAATGCACCCAGACAGTGCAGGAAAGGGCTCCAAATAATAACGGATAGCTAGGGAAAGGGAAACAGGCCAATAAATAATGTAGAGGTTGGGAGGAATCTAATTTTTAAAGCTACATATCTAATTAAAGCAAATTATGTCTACAGCCTGACTCTGGGTAATGTTAATGTGCAATGAGGAACATTAATTATGTCCCATCTAATGATTTTTACATTAAAGATGCCAATTCTGCTTAGAGCTTTGGAGAAGACAATATCCTCCTCCAGAGCAGACACAGCGCGGTCCTACGTGATGTACGGCTGCAAACAGCACCGGCCTCTCTCAAACCCTGGGCTGGATGCAAAGCCCAGAGCGCAGTTACGGACCGCTGTCTCCTACGCAGACGAGCAGCACGGAGGAAGCTGGGAGGTCTTGGCAGGACACTTCGTGATGCTGCCTTTTCTCGCCCACCACCCGCTCCTGCGCGAGGCTGTAAAGGGCACCGGGCATCCGCTGCTGCTCCAGACCTCCCGGTGCCTCTCGCCTAGACATTTAAGCTCAGGCAAGACTCATCTGTGCAAATCTGACTACAGCTAATACGAATAAATCCAAAGTCCTCCAAAGTCTGGCTTTACGACCAAAGGTTACGTTGACTTAAGACACTCATGCAAGCTTCCTATTACGATTATAAATCCAGGCACAAAGTCTGCATATTCAGATTTCACACCCACTGTGCTCCATGTCAGCAAAGGAAGAAGAGAAATTACTGAACTCCCCCTCAAAAATAAATACTTGAAATCACTTGTCAATGGGAAAGGTTGGTTGGTTTTTGTTTGTTTTTGGTAAAAGTATATGATAGAATCATTTTAAAGCTTTTGAGGCTAATATCTAATTTGCCTTCCAGAAGAAACACCCTTGGAATCTACCTGTCCATTTACATATGAATAATAATAGAAAAACCCTTTAATTTATTCCTGAAATATTTTCAAATAATGTCTGTTGACATGCAGAAATACTGGCCTTCCTCTGACAGAGCACCAATGGGATAATGAACAATTAGCAATTGAATTCCTGGACATAATGAGGATGGATATGACAGAAGGAAGTAGCACAAGCCACCACACTCATTACAAGCTTCGTCGGATTTCACTGGAAAAGGGAAAGCAATTAATGCTTCGTTTAATTAGAAAGAGCAAAGCTGGAAGGGAAGGAGTATTTTACTACAGGCATTTGAAATCTGCACAATAGAAAACAACTTAAAACATTTTAAACACTTGAAAATGACTTTGGGCACATAAATAAGGCATTGATAATTCTGCTAAAATAAAACCCAAATGCTTACGGGCAATCCATCTGTAACCCCAGCAACCCATTTGCTGTGGCTGCTACGAAATGCTGGTTTCCAACTATCTTAAACTTCAGTGTAAATTAGACACCGTGAAAATGCAGCAATGACAATAAACCAAGGTGAAAGGACATCTATACTGAAGACGAACAGAGACTGTAAAGTGCCTTTTAGCACTCAGAAAGCATCATAATCAGAACTGAGGTATGTATGGCTAAATTTAAATCTCTAATGAATCTTAAACACACGTGCCAGAGTGGGAAACACCGATAATGCCATGATCTTACAAGGGGTAAAGGGGACGCTGTGTTGCACCTCTTCCTAACCAGGAGCACCCATCATCTTTATTCAAGTAAGCAATCTCGACATGATTTGCAACCCAGCTATTTATTTACAAGGCTAAATATGAGCCTTGATGCCTCATTCTGGGTTTCCACATTCCTCAGTCTCAGCCAAAACCATCTCCCAAGGCGACTTCTGTCACTAGCAAAGCTGAAAATAGAAGCTGGGAGTCCTGGCTTTCAGTCCTGTGCCTTAATATACGCTCTCCTTTCCAAATATAGCTCCTGATTGTGTCTCATTTATGACAGTTTTAAGTGCGCCCAGCTCTTTCCCATTGCCGTAGCCCAGCTGGGTGGCGAGGAAAGGCTGCGTAACCCCCAGCCGAGACATCGCTCCTCTGAACCCCTGCAGTCCCCCCAGGCACCGAGGAGGGCAGAAAACGTTGCTTACGGGCAATACAAAGGCTGGCTCTGGGGCAAGAACTTTCATGGTCTATAAACTCTTAAATAAATCTTCAGCCAAGACCTCTCTGGGACAACGTTAATAATTTTCTGTGCCTTCTTGGCACGCTGTGCATCCTGCCAGCTGAACATCTTCGATAAGGAGCACTCTGTTCGCACAGTGCCATAAACTGTATTTAGGACAGCAGGGCAAAGCGTGCAATGAAGCATCGCTAAGGCTGAAAGCAGGTGTCCCCAGAGGAGGTCTGGCATGGACAGCAAGGGAGGCCCGGGAGGTGCAGTAAGGTAATACAGGGAATACATTGGTTTGTAGAGTCCAAGCGGTGTTTTAGGGATGGCACGGGGATGGGAAGGAAAAGGAGAGGGTTTGCTCTTCCGACCAGCCCACGCTGGCCCTACTCCCTATCCCACATCCCACCACTGCCACCTGCGAGCTCAGGGCTGTGCCCCTGGATCAGGTTTGCAGAGACTAAGAACAGACCTGCCCTCCTTGCTGTGCGACGGCAGCCTGTGGCAACGATGGGAGGATATTTTGAAGCAGTTTGGGTTTTCTAGGGTCTTCCACAAAAACACGACCAGAAACAGGAATGTTGATGCCCAAGCACAAAGTCTTTCTTCTGTGTAGCAGTAGATCTCCTTGCATCCATTGAAACACGCCTGCACGTTTATGTCCCCGGGGAATCGAGGGGAGAATGAGATTTCATTTGCGCAGAGTTTTGAGAAGTTTCCGTTCTGTTTTATGTGCAGATAAGGAGCATTCACGGTTCCTCACCTTAAGCTTTTCTCAGTTAGAAAAATGGCAGTATGTAGGCTCACACGTTTTCTTCAGTGTCCATCACCACTGAGCTCGGTTCCCACAAGAGCTTCTCAGCCTTTCCCTCCTGCTTCTAACCCAGTCGGAGAGCAGAAACGGCATCATACGCCCTGACCGCCCAAAGACAGAGCCAAGCTGAATTCACAGTCTGCGGGAATTTGAGCAGAAATGGTTTTGCATGACACATTTTGACTCCGATCCAGCAAAGTATTACGTGTCTCCACACTTATAAGCAAGAGCGAGCTTAAGAGCTTTCCTGGATTGAAGCCTCAAAGAACAAAAGCAAGCTGGAGAAGAAGGATAATGGAGATCTGAACATCTACAGCAGGGAAAGGGGTTAAATTTAAGGAAAGCCTTATGAAAGGCTTGCCTGGCTCTAATCGTTTAACTTACTCAAGGCAACTCAACTCGGAATAAAAGCCTTATTAATAATAATCAATGTATGCAAAGTTCTAGCTCAAATGTTCCTCTTTGTCCTCAGCTACCATGAATCACTGGGTAATGCCTGTCTCCGCATTCACCGTGCACTCTGCACGCAGCCTCAGAGGAGCCGGCTGTCTGGAGGAAAACCCTCAGTATTAATCAAGGCAGCGCACCTGCCAAAAGAGCCTGCCGCTGCTGCAACTCAGCACCGCCGGGCAGAGATTTTCTTTTAAGAACTTTGTGGGGAGAAATATATTCGCGCAACTGAATAAATAGTTCATACGAGAGAACCCTAAAGACCACGGTGCAATTGTGGTGCATCAGGAGGTAAATTAAGAGTATAAAATATCCAATATTTAAGTAATTCTTAAAATGTCTGTGCAGGCATTTACTCAGAGCATGCTCATTGATTTTGATGTAAGGGAAAGTTGCTGTCTCATGCAATACCAGTATTATTCAGATTGAAATCTGAGCGCTGCCCGTGTTTGATCCCACAGGGCATTCCCCAAAATCTCTGCTCCCTCCCTCCCTCTGAGGAGGTATTAGCAGCAAGTAGAGGAATACGAGCCTTCTTAATCAAACCTTTATCGTTATATGAGGATAAAGTTATTTCTGTTTCTTAAGAGCAAAGCCCTGTTTTTCTGCAGTGCTTTGTCAGAAAGGTTCATAAGGGAAAAAAAAGTGAATAAATTTAAGAAACCGCAAGCTGTGCTACGCGGTTTGAGAACACGGCATAAGAATCATCCTGCTGAGGTCAAGCTTCTTTGAGAGGCCTGGACAAGGCACTTGACCTGACTTAACTGCCCTCTAAAACTGGGTTAAAAGCAAGATCGCCCTGTAAAATGTAATGCTGCATCTCATCTAAACATTCCTCCAGGGAAAGGGAATATATAAAAATAGGGTCTCCGAAGGCTCTGGTCTAATTGCAGATAGGAAGATTGTCTCAAAATACGCAGGGCTGGTTCCTGCTGCAGACAGGAATAGTAGCCGATTTTTCAAATATCTGCCCCAGAATCAACTATGCAACTCAAGCCTGAGGTTTACTCCCCATGAAGGACAAGGTCTTTCCCTTGGATCCCCTTTAGCATCACTTCCCGCTGCTTGACTTTGTGCTACTTTGACAGCAACAAGAATTCCTGCACCTCAAAAACGAGCATCCCCGGGGAAGGGCCGACACGGCTCCCGCGGAGGCGCAGGCACTGCAACGGCTCCCCCAGCCTCGGAAGCTGTGTTAAACCTCCCAGACCCACGACAGGCAACTAAGTGGCTCAAAATCCTCGTGTTAACTTTAAAATCCCTGCTTCTATGCGCCTCAGCCCATGGCTTATGCTGCCTTAAAGGCGGGCTGGCAGAGCTGAGCTCCCTTCTGCAAAGCGGTGTAAGCTCTACCAAAGATGCATGCTTGCTCAGAGAATGATATTATTTAATAGCAGAACAGCAAACACCAGTGTCTGGAGGCTACAAATGACTATTAAGCAGTTAGTCCGAGGCTGCACCGAAGGCAACTTCTGGAGCCCCCATGTAGCAGGCTCCGACTCGGGAAACGGGCTCGATTCCCGGCAGTGCCTCCAGCTTGCTCTGCTGCCGCGGGAAGCTGCTTCTCCACCTTGCACCTCGCCCCATGCTCAGCAAGGCAACGCTTTGCAGAGCCGGGGTGCCTTGGGAAGGACCGCGGCTGCTCCAGCCGCTTCCCGGTGTCCATCCGTCCCCACCCCGTGCCTCGATAATGAGGGAACAAGAAAGTGGCACCTCCAGGCCAGGGCTAACAGATAGCACCCAAGTGTCAAACGCAAACCTTCCCAAACTGCTAATTTCATTTGCTCATCAGAGAGTTTACTTAATGAACTGAGTCTTGGGGAAAAGAAATAAAGAAGTATTTGCAAGCCTCCTGTATAACGTCTCAGGGTTGGTAATTTCTCCACGCATTTGATTTTACTTCTCTTGTCGCAGCTAGGCAATTAGGAGGAAGCCCAGAGGCAACAAGCAGGAGAGCTGCTTCGAAGTCTATTGATTTTAGTGCCCCGAAGACGATGACCCAGCGATGGCTTTGGGATAGAGAGGATAATAAGTGCACTGCAATCTGCAGGACCACATTCCCTCTACCCTGTTCTCCCCCACCAACATGGTTACGTGATTAGGTTGGTCCAGGAATAGCGGGACCGCGTGCTCCTCCCCAGGATGGGGGCCCAACACGGCCCCGGGGCCATCACACCGCTCCGGAGAGCGGGAATGATGCTGGGGAATGCCCCAGCGTGACCAGGGCAGCAGCCGCACGGACAGGCAGCCCCGAGGAGCAGCTAAGTGACAGGCTGCAGAGCAAACCGAGACCTCCGGAGAGCTGACACCGAACCGGGCAGCGCCCTTTAGCCCTGGAAAAACTGCTGACACAGCCCGTATGCCTCGGGGAGGAAGGAGCATCACAACAGCCTGTCAAGCTCTGTTTATCCTCATCCGCTAATATCACTATTTCATGTCTTCTGGGAGACATGACTCTAGGAAGTCCTTCACCATCAGTCTCTGCCTTCTCCAGCTGGAAGTGTTTTCCATGAGCTGCAGCAAGATCTCCCCTCCGCTTTGCAAGGGTGATGGTCGGGCCATAACATTGCCTCTTCCTTGGCAAGAAGCCGCCAGTAAAATTCAACAACTTAGCTCTTCCATAACACCTTTAACCTTCCAAATCCACACAATGCCCAGGTAGAGTTGCACACAGAGAGCCCGGGGGTGTTCCCGGTGTCCTGGTGTGCATGGCGCACAGGCTGATGGACACGGGCAAAAAAGCACAAGGATCAGAAGCATCCCTTGGACTTCCGATGCCTCCTTAAAGCCCAAACCTCCGCTAGCTTTACAGCCCCTAAACCAGACCTGACCTTACCGGGATACCTCGGTGCACAAGAGCGATGAGGGCTCGAGGCCGCACACGGTGCTGAGCCCCGGCACAGCCTCTTCTTGCCTGGGCGGAAAACCCAACTGCAGGGGCTCTGGGCCTGCCTTAACTGTGGGTACCGGAGCGGGCACTTTGGTTCATCTCAACACCTTTCTGGACCCCAGAGGTGCTGAGTCCTTGCTGCCTTCCCTTTGATTTGAAGTGCTCAGCACCTTCCAGAGGCCGGTCCTCAACTCTCCAAGCTCAGCACAAAAGCACCAAAAACGAGAACCCACCGGCCCACGGGGATTTACAGCCACTTTTCCGAAGGAGGTCGGGACGGCTGCACCCGCGGAGGGGTGCTGGGTCCGTGGGGCGCCGGAGCAGCCTCCTGGCACCGCGCTGGAAGCGAAGCCCCGGCGGGTGGTTAACCGCTTCTGCGAGCATCTCCTCTCCCCCCGGCGTAACGCGAGCGCAGCAAGCGGGTGACCAGGCGCAGAAGCGAGACGAGGGGACACCCCGGCTCAGCGAGAGCTGCTCTCGGGCAAGGGGATGCATGGAGAGCCGGGCAGCCAAGGCTAAAGCCGCTGTCCCACCCAAGGAAAGTACGGGGACCTCAGGCGCAAGGAAGCCTCATTTTTAAAGCCTTCCACGTTGGCCGGCTTCGGGGGCTGGTTGCAATCAGAGCTGCAAAAGGGCTAACGCTGGGTGTGCAAACAGGGGCTTTGGGGCTCACCTGGACACATACGGAGAGGGAGGTGTTATCGCGGCTTTGCATCACCTTTAGCTCCCTAAAACCCCAGGCAGCATCGATGGCACGTGGAGCAACAGCCCCCGTCATCGCCGATCCCCGCAGCGCAGGGATTCGCAGGCTGGCACCGTGATTTAAGCTCCTTTAAGGCAGCCGAAGCGGCTGCTTTCCAAGGCCCGGGCCTCGCACAAGCTGCTGCTCGAACATGCTGGCTCCGAAGTGCCGCGCACCAGCCCCAGCACCCGCCGCGCGAAGGAAGCGCTCCCGCTATTTTTAGCCCGGTTCCTAAGGCAATGAGGCGCACGTGATCGCCCTGTCTGTCCGTCTCCGTCTGTCCTCACCTAGTATTGGGACCTGCTGGCCCGTTTTGATCCGATCTGACACAGGACAGAGATGCAGCTGCTGGAGGAGCAGCAGCAAGGAGGAGAGACGCCAGGTTTCCCTCCTCGGAGAGGTGGCTGCAGCGTGAGCTCGGCAGCGCCGGCAGATGCCGGAGAGCAAAAATGAGCCATGGAAACGAGCTCCCCAAAACTGCCCTGCTCAGAAACCACCACATTTGTTCCCTGGCCTCATCTCCCTGTGCCTGTAAACACAATAAATAGCAAGCTGCAGGAGGCAGGTCACCGGCTGGTGAAAGGTGGAAAACATCTAAAGATTTAAAATGGGGAGGAGCAGAGGATGAGAGGGCTGCGGGTTATTCGTGCCCTCCGGCACGGAGCCGTTCAGCTGGCGACCGAGGCAGGGCGGGTTTTCCTAGCCCACCCCGGTGACTCCTTGGCTCCGGGCGATGCTGTGCCGGGGTCCCCTGTGCCGGCTCCCACCTTCCAAGAGAGGCCACGGCACAGCCCCGAGCCCAGGATCATCCCAGCTCCAGCCCAGGACTGGCTGGGAGCAAGACCAGGGTGGCAGGGGCAGAGCCACGGTCTAAAGCTCGCGAGCAATAGGGACACGGGGCACGGACACATAAAAGCTGCGGAGAGCTTATCGAGCTGCCATTTCAACACTCCGGTAAATCAAAGTCGATGGAAGCCATATGCTCTGCTGGGAAGCATCCATCTCGTTGCCAAGGAAACATCCTTCCCTTTTAAAATGGCAGGCAAAGGCTGGCACAAACCTGCTTTAACCCCCTTTCCTCAGCACGATCCGAGTCCCCAGGCAGCTGGCCCAGCACCCTGCAAGAGCCTCCCCGGGCTCTGCCGTCGCCACTCCAGGGAGAGGGCACGGAGCCTCCTCCGCCGGGAGGAACCGACCTGGCCAAAGCGGGACCCTATTCCCAATTTCCAGCTCATCTTGAAGCCAGTTTCTGTGGTTTATTCCCTCCCCTCCACTCGGGGATGCCGTGGGCTGTGAAACAGGCTGCGCACAGCCGGGTGCCGATGCAGAAAAGCCGTTTCCAAACGGAGAGAACAGCGAACAGCAGAGTGACAGCCCGGGCTGCTCCTGCGAAAATCCCGTCTCCTGCCAGCCAGCAGGTGCCATCAGATTTCTCGCAGGGAGCGAGCAAACATCCGACCCCGGGAATCACAGCAACCCGCAGCCACCGCTTCCTGCTCTCAGAAATAATCCTAAATCCCTCACTGGCCTCAGCAGCCGCGAGACCTGCAGCCTCCCGCTAACACGAGCCACGCCAGCGTCTGCTTTTGGCATCTCACTTTGCGTTAGGTAGAGGATACAGACCAGCCACCACGTTGGTACAAGGACAGAAAACTCAACATCCATTTGCAAAGATGCCCTACGTTATTTCTACACATTTACTTTTGACCCCAGTCTCTCTGGATGATATATGTTTTTTAAACTCTTTCCATTTATTGTAAATCCCGCAAGCAGATGAAGCCAACTGTTAAAGTAGGGAAATACACAATTTTATAATGGAGATCAGAGACATTATTTAGTAATTCCAACCCTGGCAGGTCTGATGGGACACAGGAACGCGCTGACGTTCCCCCCGTCCGTGCGGGAGACCATCACCATTGCTGGAGGAGGGAGGGCAGCATCGCGGCGTTCAGCATCCTATGCCACAGGATCACCCAATTCCTCCATACCGCAGGTCCCAAACTGGAAAATGAGGATAACGATTCTCCCCTACCACGCAGGGGCACAGCTGCTCAGTCCAGACATAACTCGAGACACTCAGAGCCCTCACTGAGCACATAAATCCTCTGACAGTAGCTACCTCGAGCCTACGTGAAGGCCCTGCACAGGACGATAATAACCGAGGCTTGCTTAGACCAAAGGGCAAAAAAATGCATCTTATGGGACAGCACAGAGACGAGCAAGAGCAAGCAGGACCGATTCCCCCGCGCATGACACCATCCGCAGCTGAGGTCTGTGCACCAGTGCTGGACCCTCCCTCTCCCACCGGGGCACTTGATACTGCAGAACTAAATCCCTTTCCCAGCTTTAACTCGGCTGGTCTGGTTTAACCCACACGGAAAAGCCCGTGCAAAGGGCACGAGCGCTCCGCAACGCAACCCTTCCCCGCCGGGGCTTGCTGCCTCTTTGCTCCCGGCTGCGCCAGGACGGAGCAGCCAGAGCTCCTCGGCGACCCGTCCGCCAGCCCGATACGTGCCCGGGAATTGTGTCACCACCAGGCTCCGTAAATATCAAATGCCCTTTTCAGGATCCTGCGCGCTCTCCTTCCTAGCTGCTTCTTGGCTCGGAGCCACGCTAGCGGTCTGTGCTGTGTGCTGGGGACACCGACAGGGATAAAAGCAACGCATGGATAAGAGCCAGGTAGTATTCCGAGTTACAGCATCATCCGTGCAACCCGGCCTCGCAGGAGGCTGCCGGGATCACGGGGCCCTTCCCGCAGTCCCAGGGGCTCTGCTCCGCACTCACGAGAGGATGCGCAGAGTTTAGCTGCCTCTCCATCACGTTTTCCAGTCCTCCAGCCTTCCCTCAAAAAGCAGCAAGAGGAAGCAGGGAAGGAGGAGAAAAAAAAAAAAAAAGGTTTAATTAAACTTCACTTAATTTCTGCTGCGCTTGCAGCAAATGAAAAATAACAGCCGTGCCATCAGGTTTGCACGGAGCCGGCCCCTCGGCAGGGCTGCTGACTCACGCTCTGCCCTCCCCGGGCAGCGGTGCACAGCACACGGTGCACGGTGCTCGTCCCGCCAGCCCCGCGCTGTCCCCCTCTGCAGCGCATTTGTGGAGAGGGGGGGCAAAGAGGGCAAATGCAACGCAAGTGCTTCCTGGGAATCTTCCTCCCAGCTCCAGCCAGGAGACAACCTGCCGAGGCCTGGTCAGAAAAGCAAGCCAGCGCAGCG
Source organism: Dromaius novaehollandiae (assembly GCF_036370855.1). Taxonomy (NCBI): domain Eukaryota; kingdom Metazoa; phylum Chordata; class Aves; order Casuariiformes; family Dromaiidae; genus Dromaius; species Dromaius novaehollandiae. The sequence goes on from NC_088113.1 coordinate 19,414,867, forward strand.
CTTTTTAACTCTACCCTTCCATGCAGGTTTCTGCACAGGCAATTAATCAGATTTATGCGCAAGAACTTGCCATTTCCCAGCTGGGAGGGTGCAAAGGCGAGGGCTGGCAGAGCAGGCAGGTCTCCTGCCATCCGCACTGAACTGGGGTTGTTTGAAGGGTCCACAGACATTCACCTGCAACCTAGAGTTCTACAAGGAAAGAGAAACAGGTCCGTCGGGGGAAGCATCCCTATCCGTATGTTCCCGGTACGGAGATGATGAAACCTCCCCGAGAAGCGTGACGGCAGCAAGGCGTCGGGGCGTGAACCGACCGGAGTCGGAGCAGCTCCGTCCCATCCACGCCAGGGAACTAACCTCAGGTCACAACACAGCAGGGAGTGAACAAACCCTCGGTGCTGGCGTGAGCTTTCCCCCCACCACAAACCCTCGAAGGGAACCCAGGGGTTCCCAAAGGGCTGCTCATCCGGGTGTCCCCTGTCCCCATGGGTCTCCAAACCCAAAGCAACACCCCTGTCCCCGCGAGGCAGGCATGGAGCTGGACGTGCTCTCCGGGGGCGACGAGAGCCCCCGCAGGGGCGTTACCCCTTCCCACGTCTGCAGCACGAGAAGCTCGGGGCAGCAGTTACGCTTCTCATCATCTTTTTTGTGAAACGGTAGAGGGAAGGAGGAAAATCTATGTGCACAGGAACAACCAGAGCAAACCAAAAGCGACATCTGTGCTCACAAGGGAAGCTTGCATGGGCCTGTTTTATCTCGACGGCTGCGATAGCGATACACCTGCCTAGAGCAAGGAGAGGAGGCGGCTTTGGCAGCAAAGCCAGGGGATCCTAACGGCCATGTGCAATCGAAGATGACAGAGATGTACCAGTCCTCACCAGCAGAGCCCCAGGGAAGAAAACAATGAAACCTGAGACAACAGGGGTGGGAGAAACCCCCGACAGGACCAGTCCTGTCCACCGAGCACCCTGCAAATACGAGCACTTGGATGGTGGGGGAGCCAGAGCCCCCAGCTCTGCAGAGGGGGCCTGCAGCATGCTCAGCCCCGTCACAGGTGCTGAAGTTCTTGCACATGAATGGGTCAAGCCCAGGCAACGTCAAGCCCGATTTACTAGTGCATCTCCGGAATTTGGCTATTCCTAAGCACAAGGTGGAGACCTGAGGTTGGGATACACGTCGCCTGCTTTTAGATATCAACATCTGGAGTAGAGGGCTAAGGAAGCCCCATCTCCCTGCAGAGCCACGGGAGAGACAGAGACACCATGCAAGTCCCGTTCATCTGTCCTGTGTAGATGCTCTCTTTACCTTGCCGCATAGACACGATCTTAGATCATTCCCCCCAGCGTTAAGCCAGATTAAGCCACCATTGACTTAAAACCAAGCTTCAGACTTACACGGTGCTATTTATCCCAGACGTGAGATTACTGATTCACAGACTGAGCCTCATCAGCTCGTTTTGCACCACTGAGATAACCCAGGCTGCTCCCACCTCCTGCAAATGTTCCTTACGGGAGGGAGTGCAGGCTCAGGGCCTAGAGGAGCAGCTCAGAAGAGATTTCAAATTATATCTGATTTCTGTTGCAGAAAAGAAAAACAGCAGCAGCAGCAAAAGGTCAGTGCAGGAATTCTTCCCACTCTTCATTAGCTGGTATGTTAAGAGAAAAGCTGCTAAACAAGAACAGCATTAAAAACCTCTAGCTGCTAAAGGGAGAAACATGAAAAACAAGGAAAATTCAGCACAAAAGACTATGTGACTGCATGTCATGTCGCACAACTTAAAGAGCTCAGGAAATTCTCTTTCTGTCTAGGTCTCTTCCTTCCATATTGGAACAGCCACAACTACAAAAGAGAAGACCACAGTGATGTGCATCCACTAGCCACAAGGACCAAACCACGAAGTCACATTAACAAAATTTGTTTAGGGCTGGATATGTATTAAATGCATGGATCCCTCAGGCTTTGGAGGCAGAGCCCTTGCAAAGTGCTGGCAATTTAGTTTTAAGACATAATGACATGAGGACTTGTCCCTGTGGCTCAGGATGATGCTTAACAGGGTGTGAAGACAGCTTTAGGATAAGCACACTGTTATTAGCCTGTCCTCTTTACGGACGCTTTATGGCTTCTTCACAGCTCTTCAGCAAGCTGCTATGTGAGGGCAACTTTCCCTGCTCCTCCAAACTCCCAGACTCACACACAGCAAGGCAGCTTTCTGTGGGGCCAGCAAGCAAACGTGGGATGTGTCTGGAAAGGGCCAACCTGGGGGAAATGAGCCTGATACGCAGCAAAGTTCCTCCTAACCAGGCAGCTCCTGTGCTGTAAACATCTCTGAGGAGCCTGTCTGCATTTGCCCATGGCACCTCTGGTCTCTGCCGTGATGCCAACAGAGAACTAGAGCCACTCATGTATCTCATCTTTCCTAAAGAAGAAAAGTCCCACCAACCAAAAACTCAACTCGAAGAGATGCACCAGGGCTTCTCAGCCCTGAGATACTGCCCTGAGATACAAACCATGCTCCTGCCTTGATCATGAGCCACCGCAGAGCAAGGACTGCTCCTGGACCCAGCCAGCCAGCAAGCTCTTCCCAGCAGTCTGTCCTAGCAGCTCAGTGGCCCTGAGGCGGACAGACATCCCGTGCAAACTGCTACCCTTGCTCCATACTGCCATGCCCCTTCAGCTAGGGGAGACAGGGCCAGAAGCAGGAATCTCCCAAACGATGGAGCCAGTTTTAGGGTTGGTTTCACTGCCGATTCAAGCCTGGAGTCTATATAAAGAGTCAGGACAGGATCCGAAAGCGGAAGAGAGACACCCACTCCCAGGGAGTGCAACACACATACTGAAATAAATCGCTGCCTGCCTAAGGAGATGACTCAGGAGTCTCACTGGATCTTAAAACACAAATCGGTGCTAATAAACCCAAGGAAAGCTGGAGGAAGGCCCAGTGAGAGGTTAGCTGGACAACGCACGGCACTTCCAGCCTTGCCAGACACGTGGGAAGCAGAAGGATGAGCGGCAGCAGAACTGAACCAATGCCCAGCAAAGCAGAAGCCACGTCAGCCTGAGCTCTCCTGCAGCCTACCTGCTCCAAGAGCAAAGAACGGTGCTCGTTGTTTGGGAGAGGTTTTGTCTTTCACTGCCTCTCCTGCAAGTATTCAGTCTTAACCAGTGTGTGGTTCGAGGTGAGGAGGCAAAATGGCCTCACTCTGTTTGTCCAGCTATAATACAGAGATATTTATATTAAACTCCTTGGCTCTCCTTTGGAGTGAAAGATGGAACACTCTTATAACCCTTATTACATTACTTGGGCCAGATAAAGAACCTCTGAGCAAGCATAAACTCAATTAATGGCCACTTTGAGACCCTGAGTTGCGCAAAGGCCCAAGGTCCATAAACATGCAGGAGAAAAAGTCTCCCTGTGTTGTCATTTGTTTGCCACATACAACACTTTAACAGAGAGAAAACCGATAAGCCTAATTCACAGCCCTCTGCACACTGTATTTGTGATGAACAGTGAGATTACAGCAAACAGACAAGTCTCCACCGTATGGGAGGATCCATATCCCAGCGAAATGGCCCCTTTCTGCTGCAGGCCTGAAGTTAGCTCTGCTGAGGTCTTCAGTATACAGGATTTCTTGCTAAGAAAACAGATAGGCGGGTCCGTGTCTCTGACAGCCTGCTCTAACCAAAGCCAAACCGTCAGTAGGTTCCCCAGTATTTCTGTTCTAAGATGGAGAAACTGAAGGCATGTTTGCTCCAACTGTTGATGGCATCTCTGCCTTGCCTCACACACAGACATACCAACGGACAGGTAGATTAAGCAGCGGTTTACTTATCCTGCACCGGATGGACCAAACACACCTGCTTCTCCTAGTCCCTCAGAATTCCCAGGGAAACTCAAGACATCCGGGTCTGTAAACATGCACCCAGTGCCAACTTTTATCAGTGCTGCTTGAGGCCCATCACTCCTCAAAGCGGGATATTTCACAAGGGCATGCCTAAAACCTTCCATCTTCCATGCTCAAATTCTCCTTCCAACCTGTGTTCTTGTGCAAAGCCTCTCCTTGCTGCAGCCTCAAAATCTGGGCCAGCTGGGATCAGTTAGAGGAAAAACCAACCCCGACCTAAGATGCTCTTTCCAGTGACATCTGCAAGGTCTAAGAGGTCATCCAGGATACCAGGCAATTCCTGCAGGTTGGGCATTTAGCTTGGAAAATGCTAGAGGACAAGCGAGGCTGCCGTGGGGAGAAGCGGCGATTGCCAGGCCTGGACAGAGGGTGGAGAGCTGGCAGCTACCAGCTTTGTGCATGTCTTGGGCGCTGTGTTCGCCAGGCTCACGAGATGCAGCCGGGACGACCCCAGAACAGCTCTGCTCTCTCCGGCAAGGGAATCCAGTGAGGGCAGATGTCCTGCAGATGTGGACTCTGGAGGGAGCCCAGCTGGCTGCAGGTTTCCCCTGGGAGGACCAGCCAGTCTGTCTCGGGTCCAGCGTCTTTCACTTGGGGCAACAAGAGGGCACAGGCATAAGCTTTGCAGTGACATTGCTCCTAAGCAGGGTACGTAGGATCTTTTGGCAATGATTTCCACAGAGTTTGGAAAATCTAAAAGGTTACTCCATGGTCTTTTTACCACTTGCCTGGGCTTTTCTTCCCCCATCCACTAGCCTCTCTAATCCCCGCTTTCTTTTGCAAACCCGGTGAACATGAACAGAAAGAAACCAACCCACCAACTGAAAAGCAAATAAGAAACTGGGCGAATACCATTAAAAAGAAAAGTAGAACAAAGATAACATTCACTAGCAGTCCCCCAACAACTACTTTATGCCTTTCATCCACCTTGTCTGTGCAATACAATAACATCTTTACAACAGGGACTGTCTCCTTTTGGCTTGAAGTACAGAACATAAGCTTGCAGACTTCTGTTTCCATTAGGGGTGCTTGCACACCACTGTAATATTAATATTGTTTTCCTTTTGGTATTCATTTTAACAATTATTTGACTGAAATTTTTATTTCTCTTTTGCACCATGCATTCGTTTTCTAACCACAGCAAACATAAGTTGCAACACACACACGCACGCAGCAGGTACCTAGACCCAAGCTACTGCATTCATACAAGAGATGGGGAAGAGGTGTACGTGAGTCACCCTTGAGTCAGGATTTTTTTGTGGGTACCATAACAACTCTCCAGGGAGTGACAGCGTCTCCGTAAAATCCGCACTGGGATCGCCTGCCCTGCTGCGCTGCTCTGCTGCGGTGTGCGACAGCAGCTCCAGCTATCGCCTCGGCTGTGTTTTGCTTCGACGCTGCCAGCTCCCCAGGCTGGCGGAGCTCTACAGCCACAACGCAGAACTTCCAGGCAAATCAGCATTTGTTTACAAACGAAGCATTTGTGAATCCCTAGGAATGAAGGTCCGAAAGGCAAAATCTCTGCCTCTTTCAACCGACTGCAGATCTGCTTGTCCCAAGGAGACCAAGTGCCAGCAGTCCTACAGCAGGCAGCTGGGCAGCAATTGCTCCCCTGCACCAGGCAGAGCAGTTGTTCCCTCTGACCTTGTCTGTCCTCATGTCCCTTTGCCCGGTTCCATCCCCCCGGGGGATGCATTAGGACAGGAAGATCTTTGAATGAAGACTGACCATCCCACTGGACACTTCTGAAAGCCTACGCACAACTGTAGTTACTTAGTAACAGCAATCAACGTTTAGGAGGCTTGATTATCATCTGACTTCCCCTGGTGCTCAGGTTGCAAGGTCCACTCGTTGATTGGGGGTTACTATAGAGGCCCCTTTCTCAAAACTGTTTCTCAAATGTTGCTGCGTAAATGTGGACCTTCCAGCTCCTGGACAGCCTGTTTCAATGAGAATCTGACCCATCTCTCATCTTGACCTTACCTATTGGGATTTCCAAGCTGCAGTCCTGGCTCTGAGTGTCGCAGTTCCTACAGACCATGGCAGAAGGTGGGAGATGCTTAGAGTCCCCTCAGCTCACCCTGGTTTTCAGTTTGAAAACTGAGGCCGGGCTCTGTCTTCTCTTTTTGTTGGCTGGGCTCATCTGACCCCGCTTTCACTACAAGACTGAAGTACATGAGGGAACTTAGATCCCCGCCATCATCGAGAGAGAGAAACGGGCATCCCCAGAAGGCAGATCTGCCCACCTATGACCTGAACCTCCTCTGGGATTTCTGTGAGTATCCCAGAAGTCAGTGCTCCACCCAGCAGGTATCTGAGCATCTCCGACTCGGCGCTGAATGCAAGCTGAAAGCCCATTCCGCCTGCAATGCCTGGACACTACAGTATAAAATCAAATGAAGTGACTGCTATGGCACAGGACTCGCAAAGCCGAGGCTGATGCTGCACCCACTAGTCCCAAAGAGCCTGATGTAACTTTAAATCACCTACCTACAGCAGCAGAAGTGACAGGTGAGATCTCACAGGTCTTCTCTTCCATTCCTCATGCCTTGGAAAAGGCTGTCCTTTGCCTGACACCCAATACACCCATCCACCCAAAAGAAGTCACTGTGCTGATGCTGAACAGCAGCAGAGCTTTACAGGATGATTCCAGCCTTTCCAAACACCTCCCTTAAGTCTAGAAAGGCAAGCACACCCCGACCTCCATCCTCCGCACACTTCCATCGCAAATGCTGTCCCCCGTCGCGTCATAGCGCAGGACAGCACAGGTCTGCCGACCCGTCTCCCTCGCTCCGCTCTGCTGCTCCCCTGCCTCCCGTGGGACCGTGCACGAGGCGCTAACGAGGAACGCATTACGTGGGGCTTTGACGCATGGGTAAAGTTGGTTCAGAAGAATCATAAGGAAATAAGCCAACCACCCAAGAGATGTCCAAAAAGCACATTAGAGGTTGAAATGATACTGAAGATGGATCACAGATAGATGGAGGAATGCTTCAGCTTTCCTCGGTTATTGGCAGCTAGACAGTTAAAAAGCCCAGAGACTAATAAAGCAGCTCTCCTCCATCCCAGCCACTGACTTCCGCGTGAGATATTCCCCATCAGACAGCCCTATATTTAATTAATTCAGTGCTTTAGAAGGCACATGACCTCCAGAAGCATCTTCAAATTATATATCATAGGATGCTGCATTCACAGTTTACCCAGGGTAAGGCCGAGAGGATTGTGCGGGGAGCTGAGGTCACCGGGCAGCTTCAGCAAGTTGATCACATAACTCACTCTTACTAGAGAAACATGACGTTTTGCTTTTAACCTGGGTGGATGGGAACATCCACCAAGGGGCTACATTTAAATAACTATTCCTGCAGTCCTGGTGGGGACATCCTTTGCCATAGGTGAGTGCTGGAGCAGCCCAAATGTTTCGGACCTGGAACACAGTTAGGAGTCATTTAAATAGATGGCGGTGGAGGACCCAGCTGCCCTGGCTGGACTGTGCGTCGATCCACCGGCATCGCACCCGGCCACCTTTCTGTGCTACCCAGTTTTGCCATAGTGCGCTCACAAGTCAAATCACCTTGCAATACAGCTCATTTCTAAATACATTCAGGAAACTCAGTTAAGGCCACGGCAATAATCTGGTTTTGAAATGTTATTCCTTTTTGACTGTTGGGGGCTAAAAGCCATTGCATTATCCTATAGCAATGTGAATCACTACGGAAAGAAAGGGCTTATCCTGCTCAGTGCTGAAGACCTCATCTCTCTTTGATGCGTTGGAAATCAGGGGCATTCATGCCAGGTGAGATCACGCTCAGATTTGCATGAAAAGCATGCCATAAACAAAATTAAATTCTTTATAGGAACTCCTCTCAGCTTCTCCTGTATCTACTCTATAGGAGATTACATAGAAGAAAAAGAGAATGGCACATCTCCCTGCCGCCACAATTTCAGAGAGGAATCTGTCCCTCAAGAACCAACAGAGAAACCAGCTCAGCATTTGGGCTACCTTAAAAGGGATTATGCAAGGCTAAGTGTTTGCCGCTTAAATCACAAAATGCAAGATAGAAACTTCCACGCTTTGTTATCCTGGTAAGCCCCACTGACGTCTAACTGACGTCTAACTGACAGGCTAACCCTCTACTCGACTTCCCCTGCCTGGCCAAAGCAACACCAGTGGCATGCTGAGCTACGCCCCTGCCCTCTGCTGCAATGCAATGCAATGCAATGCAATGCAAAGCAAAACAAAAAAAAACCCTACACACCACTGATTTTCTTCAGCTGTATCTCTTTGTTTAAGCAAATGCCCATCCTCCCTTAAGTATACAATTTGAGACCTGTTTTGGGGGTTATTCCTTCTTGTGATAAGCAGAGCCAAAGGAAGACTCATCTCGCTTAGGTGTGTTGCAACACAAAGGAGGTCGTTTGGAGGATTGGCTTGTTTCTTCATTTTGCTCAAGTCGGTGTAGGGTGAATGTGATGACTGGAAGATGACACATTAAAGCAAGTGAAATCAGGCTGCTCCCACCAAGCTCTGACTAAGCAGCAGGAGAGGAGGTCGTGAGACATCATACCCTGGAGCTCTCCCTGCTCCCCAGGGTTGCACGGCTCTGGGGCTGACACGCTGCCAAGGCTGAGGGCATCAGGGCTGGAGGCCAAAGCCCTACGGTGGTAACAGCCCTGCAGGTCCACTAAACTCAACGCACGCAGGAGTCTCTATGGGCAACTCTGTCCCATGTGCTTAACAGGGCTCTCTGGATCAAGGAGGAAATAATCATTATAGCTGCGGTCAAAGAAAGAGAAATAAGATAACTTCCCAAATTTGGACTCAATAGAGCAAGATTTCATTGAAACTACCCCACTGTCCAAGATGGGAATATTTCCCAGCTCTGGGGGAGAGATCTGTGGATTCAGCCCTGAATTTTGCCAGTGCTGCACAATTTTGCAGGGAGCCAGACCAACACGCAGATGCTACTACCAACCAATTTAAGGACTTCAAGATTCATTCCCAAACGACAAGGCCTGTCCCTGGCTCTGCCTGCCCACCCTGTCCTACCGCAGCAACAACGCAGCCTCCAAACGGGGTGAACGCGACCGAGGGGAAGCGCTCCGAGGGAGCCAGTAGCCAGGATGCTCTGAATTGGCCTCAGCCTCCTCCTAGGAGTTTGCCCACTTTTGAGGTGGTCTCAGCTAGGTCTCCTTCTCCCTGACAGAAAAGCAAATACAAGGGTTGGTGCTGGAGGAGAAGGTACAACCAAGGGAATATACATGCCTATTGCAACGAAATAAAAATGAGGATGACTGTAGTTCACGCTCTACCATAGATCTGCATGCTGCCTTGCAACCTTCTCTGTCACCCGCTGTCAAGAGGGAAAACAATGCCACTAAAGGGCAAGGAGACAGGCTGGAAGGAGATGCAGATGGAGCCCAGGCTGGGTCCGTCTCTCCTGCAGGAAGCAGATTTATCCCAGGCGCTGCTAGGCAGGAATAAGAAGGAGCCTCCGATCACTCGGCACAGCCTTTCAGCCTGTGCAGAACAGCATCCCAGCTCCCAGAGCCCTTCACAAGCCTGGCACTGATTTTCCTTTCTCCTTACAAGCTCGCATGCTCAGCATCAGCATGTTTTAGCCGGCGGCGGCGGCCCATGCAAGCAGACCACACTCGCACAAATGAGCGCGGCACTGGGACGAGGGTGGCCCTGCCGGTCACCGAGGGACAGGCCGAGAGGTTGGCGCCACTGCGACTATAAGCAGCGTAACTCACTTTGGGCGAGCGCTTGGCACGAGCCATGACCCCTCTGGGCCTGAGTAATGAGGAGCCAGAGTCAAATTACATTTACCCATAATTAGAGCATGCTTTAAAACAAGTATAAAAAAAAAAATCAAGTGCAAAAAACTGTGAGAGCTGACAAGAAACCCAACCAAGGCAGCAGAAAAACAGCTGGAGATTCTCAGCATCTTTCAATTGAAGCCTGTGCAAAAAAATCACTTGAGAAAGGGATCTGCATGAAATAAAACCACTCTCATCAGGCCCTGGGGGACAGAAGGAGCAATGACAGAGGCCACCTTTGCACCGCACCTTCCAGCAAGCGAACCCTCTCCCTCCTTCTCTCGCCGCTGCCGCTGGTGCCCGCGACGAGGGGGCTTTCGGGAGACAGACCCAGCGTCGGGCTCAAATGCAAAAGACAAAGCGGTAGGGAGATGGCATAAGAAAATTATAATAGAATTAGGCAGACAGAGAGGAAACCTCCTTCTTCTTCATTAGAATTTAAGTCCCTGCCCATGCTTAATTGACCGAATGTATGGTGCACGCTATGCAGCTAAAAAATGCACCCAAACTATTTTTAACTCAGCTAAAAGACACATTCAGGTTGTAAATTTAAAGTGGGAAACCAGGAAGTGCAAGAATTGCATTTGCCCTGCGCATACAGCTTTGGAAGTGTTTAAGCACGTGAACATGTTCTGTTCTGTTATCACTGCCCCGAGCCCGGCCCTGCCTGCAGCTCAGGAGCTGAACGGGAGCAGCTCACCCAGAGGGTCAGAAAACGCATCTCCAGACGCATTTAGGTTAGGTGGGTGCCAAAATAAGTACCTGGCTTAACAGTCTCTCCTGAAATAAGATGGGTGGTAGGGAAAAAAGGAAGAAAAAAAAAATCACTTCCAGGCGTTGGAGCCCTGGGAGCTCAGCACCATGAAACACAGAACAGGTTACAATAAGCAAGGTACAAGGACGAGGAGAAAAAAAAAATATTGGACTATCAAAAGAAGTAAAATGGAATGATTTTGGAGGTAAAATGCCTCCCTGTGCAGAGAGCTACCTCAGGGTCTAAGTGCTACTATCCCCCTCTAAAAGCCTGGGCTACTCTTTAGGCAGGGCTTAACTTTTCAAATTTCAGCTGCATCTTGGACAGAATGAGGCCACGTGCTGCATTGCTAAGGCTCTGCCCATAAAAAAAAAAAAAAGGAAAGAAAAAAATGGTTCTGAGAGAAGGAGGGAAGATTCCCATCTTCCCCGGCTCCCTGGGATACAGGAGGCCCAGACCTCTGCGATGGGGGTCCACCTCCAGCCACGCTCAAAAACGGGGCCCCGCCGGGCTCAGCCGCCCCTGTAGCCACGGGGCAGCGCAGAACTGCGGCTGAGCAGGCAGAGCTGGCGAGGACACGCAGGCCTAGCGTACATATATAAATACAAATATATAAATATATATGTGCACACACACACATACCATGAGCAGGTCACCTGAGAGTGCCAGCGTGGGAGGAGCTGCGAGGTATAAAAATGAATCACAACATGGGAACACAAAATACTGGTTTTGCTCACAGAGGTGATGTCTGGGATGAGGCTGCGTTGGTGAATTTGGGGCCATGGGGGGCAGTTGCATGGAATTTCCCTATTTTCTCATGCATGAAATGGTGCAAAGGGGCAACAGAAAGAAGCGGGGGGGAGTCAGACAAATTGGAGCCAAGATGCAGCAATGGGAACAAATGCGACTTGCACCCGGATCCCAAGGTAGCGCACCAAACGCGCCGCGCACTGTCAGCCCGGGCGATGGGCCTCTGCAGGCATGCATGCAACGGAGGCACTTCCAGAGGGCACCTCTCGTGTTTATTAAAGCATGTCTCTGCTGGAAGAGTCTCTATTGTTTGTGCTTTAGCGTTCGGATGTAGGGAGGCTGCTCGAGCGGCTGCTGATCAAAGGAGGCAGCTGCCTCTGCTCTGCTGCATGCTCACAACGGCCAAGGCAGCTCCCCAGCGCCCGCGAGCCCCGGGGAAACGCGGGGAGCGGCAACGCCCGCGGACGGAGGCCTCTGGGCAGCGGGGGCCAGGAGGAGACAGGTCCACATCTGGAAACACAGCTGGGTCTATAGACAGCCGTCTGTACAAGCTGTAATCCAGCATTGCAGGGTCAGGGACTCATTCATGCTGGAAACGCTTCCTAACTCTTAGTGCAGAAAAAGTCCCCGTGAGTAGCGGGAGCAGAGGAACTGGGTTGTTTTTAGACTGGGACCAGTTACGGAGGGATTAAGCGGTGCAACGTCCGAGGCAGCCAGCACGACGGGGCTCCCAGATTCAGAGTCTCCCTCAAGATCCCTGTACCCGAGCGCCCGGTATCAAGGCTAACACGCGTCCGTGTCCAAGGCTTTGGCACAAAATGGGGTTTCAGGCAGGAGAAGACAGGGTGACCTACTGCAGGGACAGTAGGTCCCTACGGCTGGGACACTGCACTGGCACCGAGGACGCCCAGGTTGACTCCAGCTCTCCCAGACATAAACTTCATGACCTTGAGCCAGTCGCTTCACCCTCCTTTTTTGGTGTGCATGTGCATGGGTGGGTGAGCAGTCACTAAAGCCTTTTGCCTGTCCTGTCTGTCCAGATTACAGACCTTTGGGAACAGAAACCCAGGACACTGTGCCTCCCCCCCCCATCCAAACCTGGCACCAGCAGTGCCAGACTCACCTGGGCAATCCTGGTGCTCAGCAAAAGGGGAAAACGGGTGCATACGCTTTATTCCAATAATTTTGCATGCTGTTTATCATGTTCTTCACCTCTTTAAGTAATATATTAGCAAACTGCCGAGGCTAAACCTATCACATGAACAGTTCAGAAGACTGAGGTCCACGTAACTTCCCCATATGCCATCAAAACTATTCATGCCGCCGATGCTTCACAGGCTGGTGCAGTTCAGCCTCCATTTCCCGACGGGTGCTCGGGGCGGGGGTAAGGGGAGGGTTTTGCAGCAGTTACTCTGCCCCAGTACGGGAACGCAGGAGGCAGCCCCAGCTCCCGGCACAGCTCCGGCCAGCGGTCTCCAAGCGGAGGGCACAGCTCCGCGTGGCATCACGAGCGCAGCAGGAAGGCGAGGGCTCGTGCGGGAAAGCGAGCGCTGGCGGGAGGCAGCCGGGGTGACCGGTCCTGCCTCGCGAGCCTGACTTGCTGCGACAGCTCTGCCGGGGAGCGGGCCCGAGCGACTGCCAGCTGCCACTCCAGACCGCAGAACGCGTCAGAAGTCGAGACGGGGTTGCTGAAGACACCGGAGAAGCTGATAAAGCCCAGGCAGTCCTGGGCTACGCCTGCTGTTTTGCTTTCAGCCCTCTGCACTTCTCTCGTTGCCACCCCAGCTGGGGTTTCACCTGTGTTTGATAGCACACAGCCCGTGTCGCACACAAGGACGGCTCCATCCCTGGTGCAACCACCAGCAAGCAACGCAGACTCTCCACCCGTCTGCAAAATCCTGCAGGATTTCACAACACAAACCACCCACAACTCCAGAGGATGCCCCTGAGCACGGAGGCCGCTCCGGACTCCTGGTGCTGGACTTAGGACTAATTGTAGCAGCAACCAAGCTGCTCCCTTTCATCCTCTCCCATCTTCTCGGGGAGGACGAGCTCCTGCAATACCCCAAGCCCTTCGGAGGGGACGGCAAGGCTCCTACCTCCCTTCAACCCAGGCAGTGTTTCACCTCTCAGCCTGGGCTCCTCAAGACCTCCCTGGAAGGCCTCAATGTACAAAATGGCTGAGCACCAGAAAACATCTCCCACCACCTTTCCTGAGACTATCGTTATGCAAAAGGGGAAAAAAAAAAACAACAAAGGCCAAAAAATCCTCTTGTCAGGGCTGACAGAGGCCCTAGCCAGGTTGAAAACCACGCACACAAAAAAACCGTCTGCACGGAGGAAGCGAGCGCCCGAGCCGGTGCCTCCGTCGCGCCCAGGCCTGCAGGAGAGCCTGGTGGGACCGGGGGAAGTCCCAGCGGGAAGGGAGTTGCAGTAACACAGCAATTCATCTTGACCCTCCCTTTGCAATCCCCTAAACAACAGCAAGGCAACGCGCTCCTCATGCAGTAATGCCTTCAGATAGGAGCGTTTGGCTGCCAAATGATGGGTCAGATGTAGCCGTTTCTGGCTTAAAAAAAATTTAAAAAAAAAGGGGGGTGGCGGGGGGAGACGTGCACCCCGGGACTGCTCCTTTGTTTACCGCCCCAGCCCCAGACACTGATTAACATTTCTTTCTAGACACATCTCCAGTGCAGCCGCTTCGCACAGGGGGACAAGAGGTACCTCCAGGAGCCAGCGCAGAGCCAAAAACCAGCCCCAGCCCCAACCCCTCCGCAGCCAAAGATGGGGACGGGGAGAAGGAGCGCTGGAGGGGGGGGAGGGAAGGAGAGACGGTGCCTGAGCGGCGCTTTTTGTTCCTCGCAGCATTGCTATGGTGATCTCAAGCAAGACGGAGGAACCGGCGCTACCCATCACTGCCGCTGCTCCAGCCCCCTGCACCGACCGCAGGGGCCTCCCCTTCCCCCGCGAGCTGGGGCGGGCAGGGGGGGCACCCGGGCAGGTGCCCGGCCCCTCCCCGGGGGCTGCAGGGACCCTGGGGAAGGCACCGCGGGGGCCCCCGGGGTTTCCTTCATCCCCCCCACCACCACACGCCCCTTCCCCGGACGGTGCAGCCCGGCCCAGGGACGGTGCAGGGTACCGGGGGGGGGGGAGCAGCCCCCTTCCCCGCTGCTCCCCACGGCCGAGCCCCCGCCGGGCACCGGGGGAAGGGGGCTCCCGGCCGCGCTGCCCCCCATCCCCTTACTCACACGTATGCGTGGTAAATGAAAGCCCAGCCCCGCGGTCTCTCGAGCACGTTGTAGAGGAAATTCTGCAGCTTGCGGTAAAAAGCATTCCTTTTGGGGGGCTTGCCGCTGCCCGAGACCCCGGAGCGCGGCTTGCTGAGGATGCTGCCGCGCTTGGTGCTCTCGGAGCCGGCGATGAGCAGCGCCCCGTCCCGGCTGGAGTCCGGGGCGCCCGGGTCCAGCCCCACGAAGCCCACCTTGAGCTTCTTCTCGGCGGCGGGCCCCGGGTAGACGCCGCCGTTGCGGGATTTCTGCACCATGGCGGCGGCGGGCGGGCGGGGGTCGCGGCCGGGGCCGGGGCCGGGGCCGCGGGCAGGGCCGGGGGCGGCAGGGCGGCTCCGCCCGCTCCCCGCCGCCGCTCCGCGCCCGGCGCAGCCGCCGCCGCCGCAGCAGCCGCTGCAATGTGCTCAGCCCACCGCCGGCCCCGCCGCAGCTCCGCCCGCCCGTAACCCTTTGCGGCCCTCGCCGGCCCCAGGCGGGGGAGGCGGCTCCCCCCACCCCCCGCCCTCAGCCACCCATCAGGCTCCGGCATCCGCCCCCCGAAATCAGGCTCTAGCATCCTTCCCCCAAAGTCAGGCTCTAGCATCCTTCCCCCAAGATCAGGCTATGCCATTCTCCCGAGATGGGGAGCTGGCATCCCACTCCCAAATCGGACTGTGACCTGCCCCCATCAAATCAGGCTCCAGCATCCCCCCCCAAAAGTCTGACTCCCTCCCCAGAAATCAGGCTCAGGAATCTTCCCCCCCCCCCCCCAAAAAAAAAAAAAAAAAAAAAAAAACCACAGGCTTTGAAATCTCTCCCCACACACATGCCTAGTCAGGCTCCATCATCTTCCTCCAAATCAGGATCCAGCATTGCCCCCTAAAATCAAAGTCTGGCATCCTCCTCCAAAATCAGGCTCAGGAATTCCCTCTTCCCCCCAAAAATCAGGTTTTGACGTCTCCAGCATCCTCCCCCAAAATCACACTTCATCATCTCCCCCCCCCCCAAATCAGGACCCCACATCCCCATCCCCAAATTCTCACAGGCGTGCTCCTTCAGGGAAGCCCCCCAGGAGAAGGGCTGGGTAACACGTGTGAGTTATTTTCCACTCTGTGCAGTGCGAGCCGGGTGCACCCTGGGATGGGGAGCCCGTCCCCAGGGCTCCGACATGGTCCCATTGGAAGATGATGGGGTGGATTTGCAGGAGGGACCTGGGTCCATGCTCCCTCTCTGCATCACCACACAGGCACCAGGCCCTCTTAACCACACAGCCAAATTTCCAGGTCCCAAACCATTCCCTTCGCGCACACTTCCCCAGGGTTCAAGCTCAAATTCAGCTTATTTCATGCACTGAAACTCCGTCCTGATGTGGCCACCAGGCTGGACAGAGGACCAAGCTTCCAACTTAGGGAGTCCGTTTCCAGATACACTGACCAAAATCAGCTCTTTAATGTAGCCTTTTGGTTATGGTCCAGCTTTACCATTTCCCCCCATACAATATGGCTGGCTTCATGCCCCCAAGGAGTATTTCCTCATGCACCTTCACAAGAGTCAGAAGACAACATTTAGCCTGGAGAAGCCTGAGATAATGCAGATATATGTGCAGCACAGAACTATACTGCACAAAAAGTGATGATTGCAGTGCAATGGGATGACCTGCAGCCAGAATCAAGCCCAAGATGATCAACACTTGCTGCAGGGCGGGGGGTTCTATCACTTACAAGCCAACAAACCACAGATGATCTCTTCTTCATAAGCAAATGATGCTTCAGGACAAGGCTTTCTATACGTAAATAAAGTTACAAGCCCAGATGAGCCTCTTCTGTCAACACAAAGTACCTTGTCACAATCTGGTTATTTGGGAAGCATCAAAACAGCTGCCCAAGATTTCCTCAAGCGCAGGAGGAGTGCAGAGCTGTGGTTCAGCCCCTCTGTTGCTGGGGCAGTAGCTGGAAAACCAGTCCTGCCACTGTCTTGTTGATAGCTTTTCTGTGACTTTCATATTTAAATGAAAATATCAACAAAACCTTTCAGAGTGCATTTCCCAAGTCCTGGTTTTGGCTTTTGGTTCTCTTCTTATGCCTAAGGAGAAAGCCAACATCTAATGGATTAGAGGAGCATTGAGACTTAAATTCCCACCACTTACTCTCCAAATCCGATCCTGCACATTAAGAGAAGAGTCGGCATGGAGCAGCCCTACATTTTTATGAGCAGTGTGTTTCCTGTGACCCACATTCTCTCCAACACGGAGCTAAAAGAGAAGTCATCTCTGCAAGTCAGGCAGAAAACTAAAGCTGGGTTAAATAATAGAAAAACAGATCTGCAAGTATGTCAGTGAATAAATTACTCAATTCAGCGAGGGGCCATTCTATTCATTATTTGTGAACACTTGTAAGATCATTATTGTTCTTTAATAGGGTAGCCAATTACAAATGTGCCTGGCACTAATGTACAAAGTGCATTATTATAGATCCAGCTACACAGTCCAAAAGCAGGAAATATCCCCCTCCACAAAAAGGCCAACAACAAACAGAGGAAGCGATTTTCAATTAACAAATTCAAGATTACAAGTAGTCTGTGAGCCCTAAAGAAGAATCTAAATTCATCTCGCTCCTCTTTGTCTAATTAGTTGGTCGTTTGCAACGTTGCACTGCGGTGCAGCTTTCAGGGTTGCCTATCTCTGAGACCATCACAAAAATAGGGATGGGCCAAGGGAGGGGATGGGATTTCTTCCCTCTTGAGCCCTAGATGGGCTGAGCAAGATGCCAAAAAAGAAAGAGCGAGGTTGTACCAGCTCTCAGGGGTTGTCGCTTCGCGTGGGAGGGAGATAAGACCTCAGGCAAAGACAAGCGAGGCCCTGTGAGCAACTGGCACCAAGGATGTTCCCCTGGATGGTGGAAACACAAACAGAGCAATCCTTGGGGAGGTGAAAACGGCCTGAAACTGTAGATGAAGACCCACTGTAGCCTTGCTCCTTCCCCCTGCTTCACCTTGGGTGCTTCAGGTATCCCTGACTCCTTCTCCAGAGATACTTCATGGCTTAACACTGAGTAGAACAGTGGTGTGTTTAGAAGCAGCTTGGCTGAGTGGAAGAGGCTTTGCCTGGGGCGGCAGGAGAGCTGCTCCTTGGTCCCTCCATCAAAGCGCTCTGGGCCTGACCACATCACTGCCCACTTTCCTCCCCCCTCCTCCAGCCTGCGAGCTTTTAAGAGCACACCCTCAACGCGTGCTTGCCCAGCACCGAGCACGTCACCACCCCAGGAGGAGCAGCGGTCCATTGGGAATGACCGGAATACAAATACTCACAGCGCTGAGATGTCCTGCCCCAGCCTCTGGAGCAGAGCAGTTTTGAAGATGAGGTCTGTTACGTTGTTAGCTTCTGCTGGGGCACAGAAGACAAGACACGGCTACTAACGTTGCGTGAATTAATGAAGCATATAAAAGCAGTGCTGGGAAGGTGCTTTTATCTGATCCAAGGACATTACGTCACCACAAACAAACAGAATTATTGAGTCAGTTCTTTACTTTCAACGCTACTGATAGCTTTAAAACATGAATATCATGGCAGATAGCTCAGGCCCTGAAGGTGCGACGAAATCTACCAAGCTATATGAAGATAGAGGAAGTTCATGCTCTCTCCTTGGGCAGTTTTTGAGACACAGTAAGAAATGACTAGTGTGAAATGTGTGGAATGACTCCAGGGATATATTCCTATTTGAAATACATAATTGATGCCCTTTCTTCAAGCCTGCACAACAATTGGAGATCTGCACAAACTGTGCAAACGTAACCTGGGTTTGCTAACTCACAGCTTGCTCCTGGAGCTATTTCCAAAACCCAAAGCAGATGGCTTCATCTCACCTTGCTTGGCTCACTGATGGCTATACCACCTTAGCAACACTAACCCACAAGAGCAAAGGTGCAAACAGATCAGTCATTTCGCACCCCACATGCACCCATCTCCCTTCTCCACCTCAGCTACCTCTCACAGCCACATCCCTCTTCTCCGAGTGACAAACAGCCCCCTGGAACCCAGGTTTATTGATTAGACCTGTGTCTTGTGATGATCAATAGAGCTGACTTTTGGGCTAACAATGATTTTTGCCAACCCATGCCAAACCGTTTTTGGCTTTGCAGCCAGGAAGCCTGACCTAAAAGAAAGCTCAGTTCATACAGAGGGACCCACCCTGGGAAGTGTGGCTTCCAAGGGGTAGGGTTCGAGACTGCAGGGGAAAACACTTCACCACTTCAGAAGATGCCTCTACCATTCCACCGTGTGTAAGGGAGAAGTTCTTGGGTCATCTGCAGATTTCTTCATTTAGGCACGAAGGAGACAGATGGTCGCAGTCCCTTCTCCCTGCTGGAGCGTACTGCCTCAAGCAGGGCAACGGCTCTTCCAAAAGCCCTGAGGCAGGCACGTCTTGAGAGGGCATCATGCTTCAGACACCTAACAGCAACGGACCGTCCTTTCCCTGAAGGAGGGAAGTGATCAATACCAGAGGTCATCAGACTATGCAAAAGCCCACCAGGAACGTCTGGATGAATTCACATTACAAAATCTGCCGTCTTTGGAGTAGAGCAGCACTGGGGTGGAATAAGCGTAACTCATGGCAAAGACGACCATAACAAGGGGGATACGTACTGCTGGCTGGAGCATAAGCCAATGCTCAGCGGTTTCATCCTGTGCGAGGGGGAGATTTGGAGGCAGCTGCAGAGTACCTGGAGCGTGGCGGAGAAGGAAGCGTTAAGATGAGCACATGGTAAAGTAAATTAGCAGAGAGCCTGCTTATCACTGCTGTTAATTGAGCCATAAGGAAATGGGCCTTCAGTGAGAGACAGAAATTGGCTGAACAAGCTTAAATTAGATTGAAGATCCATGCCCTGTTTATTGGATTGAGGAAGGGATTAAAAGCACATTATAAATCTGTAGTTGCTAAGGACACAGGGTTAATGGCAGGTGCAGTAGCATCGTCTCTCAGCTCTGAAAAATTTCTCTCCTGTAGCTAGTGACGGTTCGGCCTGAGCCTTCTGCTGTGGGTGAACGTGGGGTTTGCAACCCCTTGCAGGCCCAGAGGGGACGGTCACTCCAGCCCATGCCGCTGGTCAGGCTGCGGCAGCGAGGGCGATTCCCGTGGGATGAGACATGCACACTGGCGTGGGAGGATCACCATGGGAAAGCAGGTTTCGAGTTGGGCACTAGGCACAGAGCAAAGGCCTTTCTTGGTGCTCACTTCCAGCCACCACATCAGTGCTTTTTTGCCAGCCTAAAATGAAGGGATACCAGACTGTTGTCCAGTTTCAATCACATTTGACAGACAGCAGCCTCAAAGCTAATTAAATGTGTCAATTTTCATGGGAAAGAAAAGCAATTCCTCCTCTCCTTCCAAGGGGATCCTGAAGTATGAACTCATCTTCACTAGACACCAGAAAAGGCAATCATGAGAAAATACCCCCTGCCATTAAAATGCTTCAACTGGAATTCATGTTCAGCACATTAATAAGAAGCCATGCGTAATTAGTGTTGGTGCTGGCAGAGCTATTTTTTTTATATTATATATTTACTGGATGCAAGTTTCTTTGCCACTGTCCTTCTTTCTATCCTGTTCTTATCTCCTAGCTTGTTGGAGCCTGCTCCAACAAATATCGGGACAAAATAGTGCTCTATGAGATTGGCTAGACCTGCAGCTGGAAGAAGGGTCCCACTCAGAGCATCCGCAGAGCTGAAAATACCCCCTGTCCCCCAGCAAGGACCCAGTTAGCTATGGCTTGGGGAACCCCTCCCAGCACTTGCCGGGCAGCCCACCATAGGGCCCCTCAGTCACACAGGGACCTGCATCCACCTTGGTCCCCCTGCCCCCAGCCAGCACTGTCCCCTTTGCCCAGCTCAGCTCCCCACCACAGCCCCTTCCCCAACCTATTCCCCACCGCTCAGGTCTCTTTCCCAAACTCTAGCCTCTATTTTTCCTTCATTAGCCTCCAGCTCTGGCTCTTTCCCTAGCCTCCTTTGAGACCACATACAATTCCCTTTCTTCATTTATATTGTTACCTTGAAGGTATTTTTAGCCTGTGACCACGTCGCCCCTGAGTCTTCCTTTTCCTAGACTCTATAAATTTAACTCTCTTAGTCATTCCTCATGTCTGACAGCACTCGCGTTGCTCCTCCTGACCTCCTTGCTTTACTGCCTCCTCCCATACCAGGAGGGCCAGAGCCCCACGGCAGCCAGCTCCAGCCACAGTCCCCTCTGCGCTCTGGACCCCGTCCCTGGGGATGGGGCGGCTCCATGACATCCTCTCTGGAGCCCATGGTCTCACCACCATCCCTTCACGTGGCCACCTCTCCATAACCCCTGGAGAGCCAACTTACAGCTCTCCAGCAGTAGAACCAATCTGGTTTTGCCTGGTAGCTCTTCTAGCCTTGCTAGCACAGAGTCTAGCACAGGATTAACTTTGCTCCTAGTGAGGACAAGAGTAAAACAGCTGCCTTTAACTGCCTCCTGGCTAGGGCCCAGCTTCACAGAGACCATTAAATGCTTTGCACCTCGTCAGGCAATGCTGAAGCGAAACCTGCATGATTATTTAGGGCCTGGAGGTTGTCATGGGAAGAGAAAGCCTGTGCTGCAAGAGCTAACAGCTCTGACACATCTCTTTCTCTGAGAAATGAACAGTGCAGAAGTGCATCAGATTTCTGCGTTTTATTTGGCAATGAAGTCCAAAAAAAAAAAAAAAAAGAGAGAGAGAGGGAGAAACAAAAAGTAAGCTTCGAATGGCCCCAGGTGTCATGGGTTAAGCAGGGCAGGAGCTTGCAGAGCTGGAGCTGCCCCTCGTTGGCAGGCAGCTGCTTGCTGCTGAGGACATAAAAGAGCTGCAGACAGCTGGTGGGGGAATCTAGGAGATTTAGGAGCTGGTGGGAGAGATGTTGGTGCTGGCAGGATGCTTGCCATACAGCTCCTGGGGTATTGGTAAGGGATTGCAGGGGAAATGCTGTGTGTTTGGAGAGGAAGAGTGCATCCTCTTCTAGAGATGAGGCTGCAGAATGGGTCCATCCTTGGGGAAGGCAAGCAGCCTGCTGGGTTTCGGGGGTCCTTTGGCAGGAGAGCTTAGACCTGGCCCATGCTGGGTGCTTGAGGGGGTGCAGGGGTTGTGCACATTGAGGGTGGGATGACGAGAGGCAGAGCATAAAATCTCCAGGTTCTGCAGGCAAGACTTCCAAATCCAATCACTAACGTACTGAGGAGCCTTAAAACTAATAATTTTATCTCTTTGTTATTGAAACAGAGATAAAGAAAGCCTTCCAAATATAAAAATATCTCCTGTTTTCTGACCTCTTTTTCTTTTCCAAAATGTTGAAAGTGCAATTTTGGTGTAAACTGACAGGGTCACTTTTGATACAAGTTTCAGATGTGAAAACTGTCACATAGCAACAAAACTTAAAAATACATATTTTGTTGGGGAAACTCCCAAACAGACCTAGCTGCCTCCGTATTCCCGGGCTGCCTCTGCTGCAGCACAAACCCAGATGTCACCTGTGAACATGAGCCCCTGAAGTAATTTAATTTGTAGTTTCTCTGCACCACGAGCTTTTGCTGCAGGCCTTTTTCAATCTTTCAGCCTGGACATGCAGGAAATAAAAAGAACACAAAGGGAAAAGGATTTATGATTTATTTATTTTTTTAACCTGAAGTCCTAAGGAAAGCTGCTGCATGTGATCAGACTCTGTATCTATCTCTCTTCCCTCCTCTATCGTGGAACCTATGGGCAATTTTTACTGAAGCTCATTAAGGGTAGGGGGGATGCCACAAATTGCTGCAGGTTTTGTGAGAATATGTAGTCGGGTAGAGGGCAGAGACCTTGATGTCCTTCCAGGGAGGGAGATGATGACTGAGGTGCACAACCTTATTAGACATCAGAGAATCCACACATGCCTGCCACCTCCAAACCCAGATCCATAGAGAATTGGACTCCCCTGGTCCTGCTGCTCATGCTGCTCCTTCCTTCCTTGCTGACTCACTTTGGAGCTCATGCAGGGAGTACCAGGGAGGTGCTGAGCGCGTCTGTCCAGTGCCTCAGCAGCAGGGCAGAGCTGGTGGCACAGACCCTCCGCGGGCCACGTCGAGGCTGCGTCTGCCGGGCGGCATCTCCTGATCCCCAGCCTGATTTTCATGCAGCCTCTGTTTCGTTCTCGCAACTCCGTCTTGCACACACGAGTCCAAGAGATCTCACTGTCCTTTGGGCACCCGGCCGCTTGGCTCTGCCTGCAAAATGTCTCCTTCAGCGTCTCCGTGTCCTCACCTGTGTGTGCAGCCCTTAGGCAGAACAGGGAGGGTGGGCTTTAAACAAGCTGCGTTTGTGCCTGACCATGGGCTGTCGCTCCGGCAATGGCTCAGTTACCGGGGCTGTGCTGCAAGAGGGGCTTTGCCTCCACCCGAATTTGCAGCCTGTCTCACCCCCTCCACGTTTCCCCTCTCCTGCAGGTCCCTCTGGTCCACGTGGAGATTGATAGCGGGAGATGTCCTGGGACACCGAAGCGTATCGATCTGCAGCGGCACACCTCGCTTGCAGCAATCGCTCTAATGGGAGTCGTTCAGAGCATCCAGGCAAAGCTCATTAATCATCCCCGCCTCCGCCTGGCACGGGATGCCCTCCCTCGTCCCCGAGATCCTTCAGTCCGGTCCCGGGGGACAAGTCTACGGCGCGTCCTTGCAGCTGGCGCGTGTCACTGCCCAGTGCTGGTGGGGATCTTCCCACGGCGACGATTGCTCTGTCACTGCGACGAGG